>NC_142030.1:43314589-43642589 GCF_982192425.1 Myodes glareolus | reverse complement strand
TGTGTTCCTGTGAGTTTGTGCTAACTGCACCCTGGGTCTTCCCTTTCTATGTTTGGTGGTTATCACCTATTTATCCTGAAAGTCCAGGTTATCTATTTTCTCTCAAAGAAACACTCACCAGATCAGAATTCGGGGCACTCCTCACACCCGAATACTAGGCCAAACTCTCATTTATTCTGCAAATGGGTCTGGTATCAGCAAGGACAGTGATGCAAACTTAGTAAGAATGTATCCAATGCAAGAGTTTATTGAAAATCCCTTCCCTAAGTACACAATTACACATCCTCAACTACAGAGGTAGCAGAAGAGAAAGTCTTGAAAGTCAGCTCCAGTCATCAGGGTTGATCCTTTCAAAGTATTTTACAGTTATAGTTACACTGGCACATGGAGTCCCAAACATTTGATTGATGCCAGGTGCAAAATATCTCATGCCTTTTAACCTCTTGTGATAAGCTTAGTCCCTACATATATGGTTGCTATAAGACTTGCTTGTCAAATACTAAATGAACAAATGACGATTGAATCCTGACATTGTAATTCAACTTCTCGGAATCCCTTAGCAATATTTATGACAAAACTTTCAAAGAAAAGATATGACAGGGCTGTTAAAACTCTTGTCATTAGAGACAGCTATGTCTTGGCACTGTTTAATCTGTTGTTGAGCCATCTGATAGCAATTAGAAAGGCTTTAAATTAAAGATGCCTTGAATATTTTCCTGATATGTTGGCACGCAGAGCATGCATTGGAAATATCCCTGGCGCTAATACATTAATAAAGTCTAAGTCCAAAAATAAAGACATTGCTTAATATGTTAGAAGATCTTCCCACCAAGAATTCATATCAATCTGATAATTTAACTTAAATCTTTCTTAGTAAGAAGATAAAATACTTTCAACCATATGTGCTTCCACCAGGAAAGTTAAATGTAATGTCTTCTAGAGTCATAGAATAAGATCATAATGCAGAGGAACAGACGAGTAATTTCAGGAGGAATGGGTAGCTTTTCTGTTGTAGTTGTTATTTTTCTAAGTTGTGGGTCATCTTATGGCCTACGCCGCTTTACTTTTCATCTCAGGTGGACAGTCAGTGAAAAGATTGACCTCAGTGTTAACATAGAAATGATACTTTCACATGTTCTCTACAGTTCATTGAGTAAGTGCACATCTATTTGGGTAACCAACCTAAATTTTTCCTAAGATCAAGAAAGGCAGTTTAAAAATATGATTTTTCCTTTTTTACTGATATTTTTTTAAAAAAATTCAATCTTTTCTAATTTTATATACCAATCCCAGCTCCCTCTGCCTCCCTTTTTCCTACTCCCCCCACCTTCTCCCACCCATCCCCCACCCACTTCTCACTAAGCGGGTTAGGCTTCCCATGGTGTGACTACAAAGTCTGGCACATCACTCTGAAGAAGGACTGAGACCCTCCCCCTATATCTAGACTGAGCAAGGTATCCATTCAAAGAGAATGGTCTCAAAAAGCCAGTTCAAGCACTATGGATAAATCCTGGTACCACTGTCAGTGACCCCATGGACTGTCCCAGCCACACAACTGCCACCCACATTCAGAGACCCTAGTTTGTACCTATGCATGTCCCCCAACTATCAATCTGAATTCAGTGAGCTCCCACTAACTAGCTCAGGTCAGCTGTTTCTGTGGGTGTCCCAATCATGGTCTTGACACCTCTCTTTTCCTAGACTCTAGGAGTTCGGCCCAGTGCTAGCTGTGGAACTCTGCATTTGTTTCCATTGGTTCCTGGATGAAGTTTCTGTGATGACAATTAATATAGTCATCAATCTGATTTCAGGGGGAAGGCCAAATCAAGTACCTTCTCCACTATTGCTTAGGGTATTCACTGGACTCATCTTTGTAGATTCTTGGGAGTTTTTCTAGTGATATGTTTCTTGTTATCTTCTTCCCTGCTCTCCCTCTATGTCCTTCCGCCATCTTGGCCATCCCATTTCCTCATGTTCTCCTCCCCACTTCTTCCCCCCACTACCAATTTTCTCAGGAGATCTTGTATAAATTCCTTTCCCATGGGGATCCATGCATGTCTCTCTTAGGGTTCTCCTTGTTACCTAGCTTGTCTGGGGACATGAACTACAGATTAGTTATTCTTTGCTTTATATCTAATATCCACTTATGAGTGAGTCCATACCCAGTCCACTTTTCTGGATCTGGGTTACCTTACTGAGGATGATTTTTTTATAGTTGCATCCATTTGCATGCAAATTTCAAGATATCATTGATTTTTTGCAGGTGAATACTACTCCACTGTATAAATGTGCCACATTTTTTTTATCCTTTCTTTTGGTGAGGGGCATCAAGGTTGTTTCCAGGTTCTGGCTATTACAAACAATGCTGCTATGAACACAGTTAAACAAAAGTTCTTGTGGCATAAGTATGCATCCTTTGGGTATATACCCAAGAGTGATATTGCTAGATCTTGAGATAAATTGAGTCCCAATTCTCTGAGAAACTGTCAAACTGATTTCCAAAGTGGCCATACATGTTTGCACTCCAACCAGCAAAGGAGTGCTTCTCTTGCTCCACATCTGCTCCAGCATAATCTACCATCAGTGTTTTTCATCTTAGTCATTCTGAATGGTATAAGATGGTATCTCAGAATTGTTTTGATTTGCACTTCTTTATATATTTTGGAGAACAGTCCTCTGTCTGATGTGGGGTTGGTGAAGATAATTTTCCATTCATTTGTCTGCTCTTTGATCTTATAACTGTGTCCATTGGCTTATAAAATCTTCTCAGTTCCAAAAGGTCCCATTTATTTATTGTTGCTTTCTTTGTCTGTGCTACTGGTATTATATTTAGGAGGTGATCTCTTGTGCCCATATGATCAAGGTTATTTCCCACTTTCTCTTCTATGAGGTTCAGTATGGCTGGATTTATGTTGAGGTCTTTGACCCATTTGGGCTTGAGTTTTGTGCATGGAGATAGATATGGATCTATTTGCATTCTTCAACAGGTTGATATCCAGTTATGACAGCACCATTTGTTGAAGATGCTTTCTTTTTTTCATCTTATTTTCTTTGTCAAAAACCAGGTATTCATAGGTGTGTGAATTAATAACAGGGTCTTCAATTCGTTTCTATTGTCGACCTGTCTGTTTTTTATGCTAATATCAAACTGTTTTCATTATTGTCTCTGTAATAGAGCTTGATGTTGTAATGGTGATGTTCCTAGAAGTTTCATTATTGTACAGGATTGTTTTGGCTATTCTGGGTTTTTTGTTTCTCCATAAGAAGTTGAGTATTGTTCTTTTGAGGTCTGTGAGGAATGTGTTGGGATTTTGATGAGAATTGCATTGAATCTGTAGATTGCTTTTGGTAAGATTGTCATTTTTATTATCCTATCCAAGAGCATGGGGGAGCTTTCCATTTTCTGATATCTTCATCAATTTATTTCTTCAAAGACTTAAAGTTATTTTATGCAGTCTTTTACTTCTTTGGTTAGTGTTATCACAAAATATTTTATGTTATTTGTGGCTATTGTAAAGGATGATCTTTTTCTGATTTCTTTCTCAGCCATTTTCTCATTTGTATATAGGAAGGTTACTGATTTTTTCAGTTGATATTGTATCCTACAATATTACTGAAGGTGTTTATCAGTTGTAGGAGTTTCCTGGCAGAATTTTTGGGTCACTTATATATACTACCATATCATCCACAACTAGCAAAATTTTGACTTTTTCCTTTCAAATTTTTATCCCCTTGATCTCCTTTTGTTTTCTTATTGCTCTAGCTAGAACTTCAAGTACTATATTGAATAAATATGGAGAGAGTGGACAACATTAACTTTTTCTTGCTTTTATTGGAATTACATTGGCTTCTCTCCATTTAATTTAATGTTGGCTGTTGTCTTGAGTGTATTGCTTTTAATATGTTTAGATATGTCCTTTTTATCCCTGATCTCTCCAAGAACTATGTCATGGGTGTTGGATTTTGTCAAAGACTTTTCAGCATCTGATGAGATAATCATATTTTTCTTTCAGTTTATTTATATGGTGGATTACATTGACAGGTATTCATGTGTTAAACTATATCTGCATCTCTGGAATAAAATCATGGCGGATAATTTTTTTTATGTGGTTTAGATTCAGCTTGCCAGGATTTTATTGAGTGTTTTTGCATCAGTGTTCATGATTGGTCTCTAATTTTTTTTTTAGTTGAATCTTTGGTTTGGTTAAGAGTAACCTCATTTGGCAATGTTCCTTTTGTTTCTATTGTGTGGAACAATTTAAGGAGTAAAGGTATTAGTTCTTTAAACTGGTTTTTAATTTTTTTGTGACTTTTTGGAGGGGGAGACTTTTGATGAGAGCTTCTATTTCCTTATAGGTTATAAGTCTATTTAAGCTGTCCCTCTGATCTGGATTTAATTTTGGTATGCAGTATCTATCCACAAGATTGTCCTTTTTTTTTTTTAGATTTCCAATATAGGTTTTGAAGTATGACCTAATGATTCTGTGGGTTCCCTCAATTTCTATTGTTATGACCCCCCTTTAATTTCTGATTTTGTTAATGTTGATATTCTCTTTCTGTCTTTTGGTTAGTTTTGATAAGATTTATCTATCTTGTTTATTTTCTCAAAAAACAGCTCTTTGTTTTATTCATTCTTTCTAATTTTTTGATTCTATTTTATTTATTTCAGCCTTCAATTTGATTATTTCTTATAGCCACTCTTCCTGGGTGATTTTGCTTCACTTTGCTCTAGAGCTTTCAGATGTACTGTTAAGTCATTAGTGTTAGATTTCTCCACTTTCTTTGTGTCTACACTTAGTGCTATGAATTTTCCTCTTAGTGCTGCTTTCATAGTGTCCCATAGGTTTAGCTATGCTGTTCCTTAATTTTTGTTGAATTCTAGGAAGTCCTTAATTTCTTTCTTTAATCCTTCCTTGACATAGGGGTGATTCATTTGAGCATTGTTCAATTTTCCTGAGTTTGTAGACTTTCTGCAATTTATGTTGTTGTTGAATTCTAACTTTAAGCCATAGTGATGTAAAAGGATACAGAGTTATTCCACTTTTTTGTTGTTGTTGTTGCTGAGACTTGCTTTGTTACTGAGTATGTGGTCAATTTTAGAGAAAGTTCTATAGTTGTCTCTTAAGTTCATTTAAGTCACGACATCTGGTAGTTCTCTTATATCTACCTATGTTAAGTTTTTGTCTGGCAGACTTGCTCATTGGTGAGAGTGAGGTACTAAAGCCTCCTACTATTAGTGTGTGGGTTTTGTTGTGAGATTTCAGCTTTAGTATTAATTCTTTTACATATGTGGGTGTGTAGGCAGATACTGCTTGTTCATTCCCTGCTGCTCAGACCCAAAATAATCCCACAGAAACTATATTAATTAAAACACTGCTTGGTCTATTAGCTCAGGCTTCTTATTAACTAACTGGTAAGGTTCTGGGTTATCTGTCTCCCGTCTGCCTACTTTCTCTCTATATCTCTGTTCAGATTCCCTATTTGATTTGGCCCTGCCTTAGGCCCAAAGTAGATTATTTATTAACCAATGGTAGTAAAACATATTTTCAGCATACAGAGGAGAATTCCACCTCATGGATGGTCTTGTATTTGGGGCATAGATATTCAGAACTGAGACCTCATCTTGCTGGGTTTTACTTGTGGTGTGTATGAAGTGTCCTTCTCCATCTCTTTTGATTGTAATTTAAAGTCTATTTTGTTAGATATTATAATAGCTATAACCATTGTTTCTTAGGTTCATTTAATTGTAAACTCTTTTCCCATCCCTTGACTCTGAGGAAATACTTGTCTTTGAGAATGAGGTATGTTTCTTATATGAAGCAGAAGGATGAATCCTGTTTTTATATCCATTCTGTTAGTCTGTGTCCTTATATAGGTGATTTGAGTCCATTGATATTAAGAGATAGTAATGACTAGTGATTGTTAATTCCCATTATTTTTCAGTGGTAATGTTTGTGCTTTTCCATTCTTTTGGGTTTGCTGGTGTAAGGTTACCTGTTGCCTATGTTTTCATGAGTGCAACTAACTTCTTTGGGTTGAAATTTTCTTTCTAATACTTTCTGTCAGGCTGGATTTGTGATAAGTATTATTTAAATCTGGTTTTGTAATGCAATATCTTGTTTTCTCTAACTATAATGATTTAAAGCTTTGCTGGGTATAGTAGTTGGGGTTTGCAATCATGGTCTCTTAGTATCTGAATTACATCTGTTCAGGATCTGCTAGCTTTCACAGTTTCCATTGAGAAGTCAGGTGCAATTCTGAAAGGTCTTTATATGTAACTTGGACTTTAGCCTTTGAAGCTTTTAATATTCTTTATTTTCTATGCTTAGTGTTTTGATTATTATATGGTGAAGGGACTTTTTTTGATCCAGTATATTTGGTGTTCTGTAACCTTCTTGTATCTTCATATGCACATCCTTCTTTAGGTTAGATAAGTTTTTTCTACAATTTTGTTGAATATATTTTCTGTGAACTTGGGTGCCTCACCTCCTTCTATCCCTAATATTCTTAGGTTTGATCTTTTCATGCTGTTCCAGATTTCCTGGATGTTTTGTATTAAGAATTTGCTAGATTTAACATTTTCTTCTCTGATGAATTCATTTCCTCTATTGTACCTTCAACTCCTGAGATTCTCTCTTTTATCTCTTGTATTCTGCTGGTTATGCTTGCATCTGTAGTTTCTGTTCATTTACCCAGCTTTTCTATTTCCAGAATTCCATTGGTTTGTTTGTTCTTTACTGCCTTTATCTAAATTTTCAAGTTTTGAACTGTTTGAACTGTTCGCTTTACTAGTTTAATTATTTTTTTCTTGGCTTTCCTTAAAAGATTTATTGAGTTTTTTCTTTTTCATTTTTTCTTTGTCTTTTCCTCCATTTCTTTAAAGAAATTTTCTTTTCCTCTTCAAGCGTCTGTGTCATCTTCATAAAGTTAATTTAAGGTTGTTTTATTCTACTTCTTCTAGAATACAATGTTCAGGTCTTCCTGTTGCAAGACAACTAGTTTCTGGTGTTGCCATATTGCTCTTTAGGTTATTGAATGTATTCTTGCACTGGTATCTACATTTCTTTTCCTCCAACTGATGCGTGCAGTATTTTTGCCTCTTCAACCAATCTTTGCAGTTGTCTGTGTCTCAGGGATCATCTCTAGGACTGATCATTGCAGTTGCTGTCCACGTCTCAGGGAGCTTCAGGGAGCTGCTAAGATCTTGGATTATGGGTGGGTTTGAGGGAAGAGTTAAATTTGTAGACTGCAGGGTCCAGTGTGGGGCGGGTGTTGAAGCATCCAGCCTACAAGAAGCTTGCCTGCTGGCTGGCTAGGACAGCTAAGGTAGGTGAAGTAGGGGCCAGGGTTTTGCCCTAGGGCCTAGGACCAAGGGACTGCTTTGTTCAGCTGAGGGATGATTACTCATCTCTTGGTCTGCTCTGTGCAGTTCCCAAGAATTATGAATCCTTTACCAGAAAAGGGCCACTACATCTACTTGTTCTTTACTCAAATAACAGAGCCAAGAAATATCAAAAATAAACAAGCAGAAAACAAAATAAAACAAAACCTTTCTTTTAATTCCAAGTCTCATTAATTGGTGGTGCACTATCATTTTTCCTTTCCTATTACTGTGTTATCTTCTTAATTCTTCTCTTACCATACTAGAAATTGGAAGATCTACCCTGGTGTTGACCAAATATCTGAGCATACAATGTGCTTAGCTTGCTGAAGACAGTTTCAACCTCACCATTGACTCTTATTTCCAATTTTAAATCCATCAACCTATAATTAAACAAAGGTTTAGTACATAGGTTTTTCAAGATTATTATGACATATAAAAATATGTCTACCTAACAAAATGTCACTCTTTCTGATTCAAAATACAAAGGGCCTGCCTGTGCTGTCAATCTAGATTAGCTTTTCTGCAAACATAATATTCAAGTATTACACTGTAAGTGTTTTCTATCTCTGGTTTCTCCACAACCATTCAGAACTCCCTGAGTCCTCATACATGTTCATTGTGCCGCCTACTGACTGACTGGTGTGTGACTTAAATGCTTTATGGAACATGTAGCAAAAGACATGATGAACAAAAGCTGGAGCATTGCACTGCCAATGGACTCCATCTAACCTCTCAGAGTGCAGATGACACTATGGTATATACTAACTTTTACGTATTTTGTTAAGCCAAACCTTTCTGCCGACACAAATAATTCCAATCAAACCAAATTAAAGCAAATTAAAGATGCCCATGTTTAGTGTAATACTCCTGGGAAGCCCTGGAAAAACATGGAGAGGAAAAGAGAGAGAAGGGGAGGCCACATGTTCCTTCCCTGGGGGACAGTTTAAGTAGCCTGTGGGAGTGGTCCTGACCTTACCTGGGGAGGAGTTACCATTTGGCAGGCTCTATACTGAGACAACTCACAGGGGAGGGAGCTTATTCCAAGAGCTGGGATTAAGCTCCCAGACAAACAATCCAGACTTTTTGTTTTTGTATAAAGGGGTGTTAAAGAGCTACCCAGCCACTAACCTATTTTGTTGATTTTTTCTGTCTTTTTTTTCTTGTAAATTAATAGAAAAATCTGCAGCAATATTTTCTCTAATAAACATTCCAGGTATACAACTCAAAGGTCTCCAAAGTAAAGCAGATATCTTGAAAGTCAACAAAAAAGACACATTTCCAACCCATTAAGCCATGTACGGTTTTTATGTTGTAAGAACTCAACTTTTTCTCTAGTATAATTCTTTCTAATTTATATAGCCCATCTGAAGCAAGCGTATCTTCATTCTCCCCAGAGATAGGCTCTTACAATTATCTTTGTTTTTCCAAAGCTTCATTGTGATTTATTTGTTCTAAAGGAAATGGTTCATAATAGTTAATATATTCCTTTCAGATTCATTAATAAGAAAACCTACAAGTTTGCAAATATGCCATCTTTAGCTTTTCACTTGGTTGACAAAATACTAAAGAAAATTAACTTAAAGAAGAACACATGATTTTTGGTTTCAGAGTTCCCAGCCCGTGTCTGTAAAATTAGCCTCAGGGAGGACCAGTTCCTGTGAACCAACAGCCTGGAAGACATGAAGGTCAGAAGCATGTGGCAGAGCAAAGCTGCTTCTCAGTTGGAGTAAGAAGAGACAAGCGTTTGATGTGCAGGGATTCTTTAAGATCCAAGCCAAAACAGTGATTCATTTTTGGCTGATTATCGAGTTTATTTTCTTGTTGCTTTTATAAAAACTATTCTGGCAACTACAATTGAAGGAGGAAGGATTGTGTTCTGGTTCACAGTTCAAAATTGTAGAACACCATGGCAGGGAAATGCTGGAGGCTGGAGTTGGTCACATTGTATCCACACCCAGGAAGGAGCTAAAATAAATTCCTATGCTCATCTCACTGTCTCCTTTTCATACATGATGCTAGCCCAGAAAATGGTGCCACCACAGTGTCTTTCCATTTCAATTAGACTAATCTAATCCCCATTCCCACCCTCACACACAGCCAGGCATGGCCAGAGGATGCTAGACAGTGTCAAGGTGACAGCTGAGGTTGACCATCACACCCAGTAATTAGCGAAGGCTTAGGAAAAACATATGATAACAACCTGTATTCAAGGCATGTGGGAAGCCAATGATGGCAATACACAGCGAGTTTGAAGTGACTTTCTAAAGGTTAATTTGATAGTGTTAATCACGATTTACTGTTAAATGCTCAAATTTGCCCAGTACACACATTCTA
Source organism: Myodes glareolus (assembly GCF_982192425.1). NCBI lineage: Eukaryota > Metazoa > Chordata > Mammalia > Rodentia > Cricetidae > Myodes > Myodes glareolus. The sequence continues at coordinate 43,632,871 of NC_142030.1, read as the reverse complement.
GAAATGTTTAGTGATGTGGGGATTCCCCTCTGTATGTTGTGAATACCATTAGTTAATAAAGAAACTGTCTTAGGCCTGTGATAGGATAGAGTAGAGCTAGGCAGGGAGAACTAAACTAAATGGTTGAAGAAAGAAATGGAATCATGAAGCTGCCGCTGGAGACAGATATGCTGGAACCTTACCGGTAGGCCACGATCCTTGCGGTAAAATATAAAATAATGAAAATAGGTTAGATTAAGATGTAAAAGCTAGCCAATAAGAAGTTAGAGCTAATAGGACAAGCAGGGATTTAATTAATACAGTTTCTGTGTGGTTATTTTGGGAGTCTGGGCAGCCAGAAAACGAACAAGCAGCTTCCTACTGCAGTTTAGTAAATAAAGTTATCTGTCAGAGTGGCATGGAGAGTCACTAAATTAATTTTTTTACTTTATTTTAGTTTTTACTTTAATTGATTTACTTATTGCTGTCCTAGGAATTGAATTAGGAACTCACACATGCTAGGCAAGTGTTCTACCACTGGACCATATTCCCTGACTATACTGACTATTTTAAAGGGACCAAAATATCAAACAAAAAGTGTCTAGGGAAATAAACTAAATATGGTAGGTTGTTTCAGTAATTATTATCAATTAATTGAGAGCATTTTGAAGGAGTATTTTAATAAAATATTGTTTGAGAAGACTAATACTAGATTATTAAACATAATTATGGAGCACCAGATAGGCAAATCTGGAAAACCCCTTGCCAAGGACATTCAAATGACCATGTACAGTGTTTTTTTTATGTTTAAAAGATTTCCTTCTTTAGAAACATTATGGTTTATTCTTTATTCCATCTTTAAAGTCTATAGTTAAAATATTCATGAGAGATCACAAAGCACAAACTTAATACAAAAGATTATTATATTAGAATTTTGATATAACAGACTGAGGAGTTAAGAAAGCAGAAAATGGGTGAAAAGTTCAAACCCCAGAAAGTACACACAGTGCATATTATGACAACATTCATGTATTAATAGAAAAGTGATTACTTCTCAGATATTCTGTTTTCTTTTCTTTTTAATCACAAGTTTTATTTTCTGTGTTCTGTGGTAACAGAGAAAGTCACATGTAATTTAGGGATATTATTAGAATCACTATTGATTTTGGAAATTTGAAATCTCTCTATTAAAATGAAGTCTATTAGATGATTGTTTGTTATTAGTCATTTCCTGGTTTTATGGAGAATTTGATGAAAACATTTCATCTCTGAAACAACTCTTGGCCATGGCAATAAGAGCCACCTTCAAATGGTCTCAGAGGGAAAGACTGTCTTTTTACCATTGGTGGCGGTCTAACAACAGCAACAAAATTACCGACGAGCCCTTAGTTTGCCTTGAATTTAATAAAAGTGGTGACGTCTGAGAACCGAATGTGTTTTATGAACACTTTGTGAACAAGCTCCTCCTCCTGGACCAGCTCCTGATAGTCCACCATCTTCCTCCTTTATCCAGCAGACCCTTCACATCTTTTTATTTTTATGTGGGGAGAAGTGTGTTTGTCACTATTCTCCTCTCTTCTTATTTTAATATTACTGGCATTCAAATTATAAAAAAATTTGACATTCTATGTGATGAGCTGGCACATGTATTTATTTAATGTGCATTATTAAATTAAATCAGTCCAAATATGCTAATATATAATGCTTGCAGCAGCATAAACATACATCTCTTCAAAAACATCATTTTCTATGAAAACATTCAAAGTACTTTCCTTTAGTTTATTTGTTTTCTCTTTTCCTTTTCTTTCCTTTTTTTTTTTTTTTGAGACAATGTTTATCTATGTAGTCTTGGCTGTCTTAGAACTCACTCTGTAGACCAGACTGGCCTCAAACTCAGAGATCTGCCTTTATCAGTCTCCTAAATACTGGGATTAAAGGTGTGTGCCACCATGCCCTGTTCGTTAGTATTTATTTTTTTACATAGCAGGTTATTGTTATAAGTACTCACACTACTGTGCCAAGCCACAGAACCAACCTACATCTTCTCTGAATAGTATGTGTAGCACCCATCAATCAACCTGCCACTCATTCATCTCTTTTCTTGCTGACCCCAGTCTCTGTTTCAAGCATTCTGCTCTATTGCCCTCTCAGATCAATGAGTTTCATGGTCAAGTACACACACACACACACACACACACATACACACACGCGCGCGCGCGAGCGCGTGCGCACGCACACTACATCACATCACAATTCTTATCTATTCATTACTTGATGAATACTAGGGTTGTTCTCACTTCTTCACTATAGGAAATCAGGAGCAGAGATGTCTCTTTGCCATACTGATCTCCTTTCCATTAGATGTATTCCCATTAATGGAATGGCCAGATCACAATGCAGTTATACTTTAATTTCCTGAGGAACCACACACTGCTTTTTGCGATGGCCAGAGCATTTTACATTCCAGCAAAAGTGTCAACTAGCCATTGTGTTGAGGAACAGGGGAGCTATTCCAAGTCCCTTGAATGAATTAGTAGCTTTGCTTTAACCAGGTCTACAAAACATTACTACAAAAGGGTTTGGAAAGAACCTCATTTTGAATGGTTGCAGAAAAACATTGAAACAAAAGCATAAGTGAATAGAAAAGAAGCACATATAGCAAAGGCACCGTGATAGCATCTCTTGACTGAGATAGTTCCATTAAGTGTTCTGTGCTTAGAGTTCTGTTTCCAATGCTGTGAATTACTGTAAAGCCCAACTTAGCCATAGCTTAAATAAGGAGAAATAATCTCAGCTTTTGGAAAATACAAAGCATGGTGTCAGTGTTGTGTAGTGTGTTGATTTTATTGACCTATAAACTTTTTCTTTAAAAAGTCTATCTCCCCAAACAACCTCTGTATTGTTGGGTCTTATTACTGAGGACCCATTAGTAGTGAGAACAAAACATGGTTTAAGAATGATACCATAGAGAAGTGATTCTCAACCTGTGACCCACTTCCTCTTTGCTGCTCACTTACCAGATATCCTGCATATCAGATATTTACAATATGATTCAAGATAGTAGAAAAATTATACTTATGATGTAGCAATAAAATAATTTTATGGTTGGGAGTTACCACAACATCAGGAATTCTATTAAAGGGTTGCAACATTAGGAAGTTGAGAAACACGGCTAGAAATATGCAGAGTGTGAATAACCATGTGATTTTTTTTGTGTTTCTCTCAAATCTTAAAGTAATTCTCACTCTCTGGATCCTGTCACATGTGGTTTGGGTTACTCACATTAGTTAATTAATCAGTCTCCAACTATCTTTTATGACTGTGGCATTTGCACACTTAATAACTTTGCATTACTGAAAAGTTTTTGGCTGCTACTTATTTTTATATTCAAAACAGTCTGTGTTAAAGAACACAATAATTTATCACAATATCGTTAATCATGATCTCAACGTTTTGGTCAAAGAAAATCTTTATCTTCTTGCTTCCCAATGCAAATAAACCTAAGGGCATTTAAAATATCTTAAATGAGGGATAAAAGCCTTGTGGTGTCAGCAACAATGTAGAATATTTATTATAAATTCAACAAAATGGAACTGTACTAGATAAATGGATGCCATTTATCATAATCTCCTGTTTCTAGAACATTCATAATTTAAATAATTATGTATTTTGACTTCCTGCCAATTAAGTTTGCTCATCTGGGGACTGAATTTTAATGAGATATTTGAATGAGGTTTCACTGATAGGATCTTTTGCCAAGAACATGATAAAATAAGGAAAGGTTTAATTGCATACATTTTCATTAGTTCAATATTTGAAAAAGGAGATAAGAACTGGAAAAAAAAGAAGCAAATAGAAGCCCTGAATAAGAGATGGATTAGAGGCAGAATAGTTTAAGTATATTTAAAGATAATTTACTCACAAACATTGAAGCATATCTCTAAAGCATAACCTGGAGCATTAGCCAATTCCCTACTTCCACCCTCTGGTGCCATGATCAGTCATGCTTAGGTTTATCCTTGTATGAAAACTCTAGAGCTGGTTTTATTTAAAGAGTTAGAAGAATAAAGGGATGGTTTCTTTCCTATATTAGGCTCATATGGGAGGCAGGTGGTAGGCCTTAAGTTAATGGAATCCTCTTCCTACAGGGATCTGTGCTTTATTGTCTCACAGGGAGACATATAGGAAAGAAGATGCAAGTCTGTGCACCCTGCAGGAAAGCCTACATCCTACAAACAGACAACTTTGGAGTTCGTGTTGGTGTGGTTATAAGTAAAAATGTCCACAAAAAAAAAAAAAAAATCTTTGCTTAATTTTACCAGCTAGTGATGAGGAAATCTAGAGAGATGGCCTGCATCGAAGATGGTTTAGTTTTGTGACCAAACGGTGTCAATTGGCTGTTGGGAGGGACAAGCCAAGGGGATTGCTAATCCCCTGCAAGTTAGTTATGATCTTGCTTGGGAAAGCAAAGTAGTTCTCACACTCTTCTTCTACTTTTAACAAAAATCACAATAGACTCTGTATGAACACCAGGAGCAGCAAACATCTTTCCTTTTACATTTTAATGAAGACCAGGCTTTTGATGGGCTAGTTCTGTGAAATAAGCAGAATGATATGGATGCTTGTTTATATAAATCTAACTTTTATATCAAAATATTAAATGCCATCATTTTAAGAGCAGTTATAATACCTGAATATACCAGTCTCTCAGTAAATGCCTTTCAGTGAATGATAAGCAAAAGTATGTGTGAGCAGCACTTATTAGACTCTCGGGAAATAGAATGAATGACAGGGTCTTTCTGTTATTTCAAATCAGTCATTTCAAACACTGGTAGATATGTAACTTGGAAGAACTGGGTTGCATGGAAAAGATATAGGCGGTTTTTTTTTTTTTTTGGTACATCAGGTTTCAAGGTGTTTTAGGGTTTCTATTGCTGTGAAGACACACCATGATCATGGCAACTCTTATAAAGGAAAACATTTAATTGTGGTGGCTCACTTACAGTTCAGAGCTTTAGTCCATTATTGTCATGGTGGGAAGCAAGGCAGCATGCAGGCACAGATGGTGTCACAGCTGAGAGTCCTTATATCTTGAGCCAAGAGTTACAGAAAGTGATCTGACTCACTAAACATGCTTTGAGCATACGTGAGACTGCAAAGCCCCCCTCTGCAGTTGAAAGACATTCGGTGGCAGACACTGGCAAGTCCCCTGGCGGGTGGGACACCAGGTCGGATGGGAGACAGATAAGTGTGTCCTTTGGATAGAGCTTGGGTATAGAGTTTACTTAGTGTGTATTGGGAATGGTGTTAGAATAAGGGTTTACTGAGGGGAGGGGAGAGAGAGAAGGGGGGAAAGAGAAAGAGGAAAGAGAGAGGTGAGAAAGAAGAAAGACTGAGGGAGGGTGGGGGAAGGGAAGAAAGGAAGGAAGCAGTAGTTAACTTTTCAGAAGAGGAGGGGAGAGGAGGAAAGAAGGCAGGAGATCAGCTCGCCTAGCTAGGCTAAGGCAGGAAGGGCAGGGGTGGTGGGGGTTGGGGTGGAGAGATTGGGGGGTGGGTGGAGCTTTTCTCTTAAAGGGACAAGATACAGAGGTGATATGGGAGGTCAGCAAAATGATAACAGTGACATGCTTCCTTCAAAGCTGCACCTCCCTCTGGGGTCCATTTTCTTTCAATCCACCACAGTCAGTTATAAGAGCCATTGACTTCCCTACTATGTCAGCACCCAGGACCACAAGGATTTAGTCTACTAGTGAGGAATGAGCAAACATTTCACACTGGCAGCAATAATCACTTACCCTGCTGGAGTCAGTTTGGTCAATCCCTCATCTAAAGTACTATTCCAAAATCCTTGCCCAGTGTGGATAGTGTCCACTATCCTCTTAAAAGTGAGAGTCATCCAAAACAACAGAACACAAAACAAAACAACAGCAACAACATTACTCCTCAGGAATGCATTTTTCTTTCTTTTCCTTTTCTTTAACTGAAAAAATAATGCTTCTCTCACATCAGACATTCTGTCTGCATTTTCTTCTCCTTCCACGCCGCTGAGATTCCTCCAAACTCCCCACGCCCCCAGATACACTCCACCTCTGTTTCCCTTCAGAAAAGATAAGGCCCACAAGAGACATCAACCAACACAATGAAACAAGATACAATAAAACAAGCCAAATGCCTTTATATCAAGGCTGGGCCAGCCAACCCAATAGCAGAAAATGAGTCCCAAGAGCAGCAGAAGAGTCAGAAACACACAGACCCTTCAGTTAGGAGTCCACACAAATACCAGCTAATGTAGACGCAGAGGACCTGGTGCAGAGCCTTGTTGCAGGACCCATGTTTACAGCTTCAGGTTCTGTGAATCCATAATGGTTTCCACCCAGAACACTGTTGTCAGTACCATTTCAATTTATTGGTTATGGAAGCCAATGGATCCAAAACAGCTTAAGAGGTGTGTGTGTGTGTGTGTGTGTGTGTGTGTGTGTGTGTGTGTGTGTATGTGTGTGATATGTGTGTGTAATAAATGCTGGAGCTGGAGACTTAGCTCAGTGGTTCAGAGCACCTATTGCTCTTCAAGTGGACCTAAATTTGGTATCCAGCATCCACGTCAGTTGACCCATAGCACCCTGTAACAGGTGATCCTTCTTACAGGTGTTCCAACTTCTTTGTCACCTGCTAGCATGTGTACGTGCCTCCTCACAAGCATGCATGAATACAAATAATTTAAAAATATTAAAATATTTGTACATATAACTGACCCTTTATCACTTCCTCAGCTAGAGTCAGTTTGTTCAGAATCATTAAAGAGACCAAGTGAAGACAACAGGGGGGCAAAGCCGATCTGTCAACCTGTCTGGATAACTAAGGCCTGTGTGTAAGATAATTTACTGTCAGAGTGTTATAGAGTATATCACAGTTAGTTAAAATTTCTCCATGTTTTAGCTTCACAAGGACAATGGGAGTGCTAATGATAAATCTTTAATATCATGCTTTTCTATTATGGTATTAAGTTTTTTACTGATGTGTGATTTCACATCTGTCTCCTGCCCTTCGTGCATCAGAGAACAGTCCACATGGCAACGGCAGTGTGTGTGTTTTAAGTTTAGCTTCTTCTGCATGGGTTCACATTTATACTTTGTCATTGATTACCAACAAAGGACCATGCTACTCAGGAGTATCTCCTGTCTCTAAATAGCATCAAAGGAAATCTTGTTAATAAGTGATGTTACCCATGAACTGCCCGCAAGTCCACCAGAAGTCTGTTTATGACGGAAAGGTAACTTTGTCAGACTCACTGCCATCAGTGTGTGGACCACTTTGCCTTAATGTTTCCAAATGAGAACATAGGGAGCAGTGTTAATATCCAGGTTAAGCAGCATTGGCACAGAACTTTCAAGACAGAGGCATAATTAAGAAGGGGCAGCTTGTGACAGCACAGCTCTCCATCAGTTGTGGAGACAAAGCAAGGTGTGCATATGCACATACATGTAAATGTACCAGGAATATACACATGATAGAAAAGAAACTAGGTTAATCATGCTTACTCCAGATGTGGTTTCCCACAGATTTACAAGCCTCATGTGAATTTTACTTCTCAAAGTGAAAATTGGTTTTTAAATTTACTTTGGGGTTGGTGTATTAACAACCAACTATAATTATACCCTCTTCTCTGACATTATTAAGTATAGGAAAAATAATAGTTCTTTGGGTTTTTTAAAGACTTATCTTGCATTTTGTCTTTCAACACATTTCAGTGACTGTTGAACATAATTCATTTCTGTTACAGACACATGACAACTATGCCTGTCCTATTTGATTTAGTAAAATAACTTAGCAGCAAGTAATTTTAACATAGAAATCATCTAATAGAATTTAATGGGAATAAGAACCTACAGTTACTGTGACGTCGCTATTATTTCTCATTTTATATGTTATTTCAGGAAATAGCATTGACAAATACTTTAAGAAAATTATGAAACAGATTTTAATGGCCATAACTGCACAACTTGTGATGGAACCAACTATTTCTCGCCGGGGTGCTGAGCGCATACAGCTTCTATAACTTTCTACCCCCCAGGAGACTTGAGGATGAGAAGAAGCTTAGAAGAAAGAGCTCAGGGATCTGGCCATACCACAGATAAAGGGTCGTAAGGACATGGCGGCTTGCCTAGGGTCACACATCTGCTAAATGTCATGAGCAGGATAGGTCCTCACCTCTGCCACCTCCTCACAGCAGGCCCATAGCACAGTGAGCACAGTGTCAGCAGGATACCTGCCGGCCGGGATGACTTCACATTCCCTTTGACATTCTTCAGAACCTTCTAAAAATCCTTCCTGATATTTTCTGCAATGTTTAATGAGTAAAGAAATGACATCCTGTGAATCTATAGATTCTTATATCAAAGAACCAATTACTTTTGTTGGGTTAGATAATTGTCAACATATTTCCAATTTTCAGAGTCATTAGTATTAAAAAATTATTTTAAGCCAGACATCATGGCCTATCTTAGCACTTAGGAGGCTAAGGCAATAGGATCATTGTCAGTTAGAAGGCCAGCCTGGGTTACATATTAAGACTTGGGAAAAAAAAGCCATAGAAGGAAAAAATAGCAAAATGGTTTGAGTTAATATGTTTCAATATTATGTTTGATTTTTAGATGTTTTGTTTCTTCTCATTAATACCTATTCCCAGTATATCATGTACTATGTGTGTTCATAATACTAGAAAATTTAGAAAATAGTATATCGGATATATATACTTATTTACACATGCTTAATACAGAGCCTGTTTCTGACATGAAACAAGTAAATGTCCAATATTTAGATGTGAAACTCTAAAAATAAATTTCATCTTAAAGGTTTTATTTCCTGTGCACTTTGGAATTAAGCCATTCATTTCTCAATGCCATCTCTTCCTCCTAGGAATTAATGCAGTTTTCTTACCACTATTCTCTAATAAGCTCTCTTCAGCTTTTCTTGTCTGGTTCTGTCATCCTGAGTTCTCTGCATTCACAGTTTGGCTTTATAGATCTAATTACAAACCGTGGATATTAGGACACATGAGATGCAGTGTTTGTTGGAGACTGAATAGGTTTCCAGTTTTCTAGTTAATCTCTCAAAGCATTTGACTTTTTGAACAAAACCAATTTATCATTTTCTTCTCCTCTTTTGAGGCAAGGGTTTTGTAACACAACTGAAGCAGCAGCTGACTCTGGATCTTCTTTCTTCAGCCTCCAAAGATATGGAGTTATAGGCATGCGTCATGACGCCCAACTTCATAATTTTAAAATGACAGTTAAAGTAATCTCCCAAAGATAATAATTTTTACTTAACACAGTTTTATCTGGAAGCAAGCAATACAGTTTTTTTATTTGTTTGTTTGCTTGTTTTGTTTTTTTTTAAGTTTTAGAGAAGTTAATACTGGAATCTTAATACTGATTAGAAGAGGAATTTCAAGATTATTGTCTTAAAAACATTAAAATTGTTATTATACTTATTTACCTATTAAGGGGTATATAAATGTGTGTGTGTGTGTATATATATATATGTGTGTGTGTGTGTGAGAGAGAGAGAGAGAGACAGAGAGAGAGAGAGAGAGAGAGAGAGACAGAGAGAGAGAGAGAGCGCACATGCATGCATGCCAAGGTGCATTCAAGATCAGAGGACAACTTCTAGAAGTCGTTCCTCTCCATCAACCACATGAGCCCAGTGTTTAAACTCAGGTTGGCAGGCTTGCAAGCAGGCGCTTTGACCTACTAAGCCTTCTTGCTGAATTTCATCTTAATTTTTAAAAAATAAAGTGTCTTCTTTTTTTCCAAACAGCTGGTTACTGTTTTAAGTATATGGAATCTAAAAATAAACTCATAAAATAAGTGTAATGGCTTGCAGTGTCATGTTTCACAAGTGTACTCAATAGTGAATGGAGCCCTCCAGTCCGGACGCTCTGGCCAATGTAACAGTCCTGTCACAAAGTGGAGGGGAACAGTGATATTGTGCAGAAGAAAGGTGTCTGGTAGTTTGTATGTGTGTATTTTGTAGATCATGCATGTTTTACCTCTAGCTAGGTAGACCTATATATTACTTTGAAACACAACTGTTAACTATGTAACACAGGTATGGAAAAGGAGTTTATAATTCTTCAACAGCCTACTTTGTGTGCTGGTTCACTGTAAAATCTATTCTATTTGCTAATAATGATACATTGCTCCTAAAGATTCATTTGTAAATGTTCAGCCTGTTCAGAACATTCCTGCATAAGTGTTCTCAATTTTCCATTGGCCGTTGTGCAGTCTCATTGGAAATTCCACTTTCTAGTTAGGAAGCCAGAAATTCATTTAATGAATCTTCATAGCAATTTCAGAATTAAACATCTAGGATCTGTCCTCACAATCCATATACAGTGTTTCTGTCCTAGACAAACAAAACTGACCCATCCCCGCTTCAGTGTTGCAAGAGGTAGAATGGTGACTTTGGGAACTTTCTGCGGAGTCTGGACCAAGTTACTTAAAGATGAGTCTCTATGAACAGCCACCAACAGCCTCTCTTTCAAACTTGGAAATTGTGTCCAAATTGGACATTGTGTTCAGCTATGTTTCAAATGAGGATTTTACCATTAATGTCCCCAGCCTGCACTTAAGCTGGAGACCAGACTTCTGTATCATGATCAGCACAGTTCCTCCCTTTCACCCCATTCAGACACAGCAGAAGATGATGCATTTCCAGGTTTCCAACCAATCATTGTCCTTTTGTGTTGTTAATGGGATCCTTGCCACGGGAGAAGGGGGAGGGAGAGAGGAAGCATATGTTCTGTGCAGTGATAGAGCTCTGTCAAGTGGTTCCAAAAACAGAGTGTGATTGCCTCCATATGTGAGCCGCATTATATTCGGATGAACTCACAACTCACAGGACACAGCCGTCCCTGTTCAAAGAGATGCTATTCAAGGAAAGAGAGCATCTGTGTTTTCAACACTGGCACCATCAATGAGCAATGAACTCTCTGTTTAGACAATGAGACCTCTAGGAAAAAATATAAACCTCGGAAACCGCACCACTGCTGTCTAATCTTTTATTTTTTAAAGTATTTGAGAGGTTTCTTTTGTGACTTTTATAGAAGGAGAAAAAAATCTTAAGTCTGTGAAATAAAACTGCCTCATAGGCAAAGTAACTCACATTCTGAAGTTATACTATGTGGTTTCTAATAACAGATAGTCAGAAGATTGGCATGTAGATGCTCATGCTCAGAGTTAATGATTTGCAAAAATGTTATAAACTACTATGCTACGTGTCCTTCCTGCACCCCATAATGGTGAGGCATTGAATGGTAAATCTTTGCCAATATTATCTATCCTCTGCCAGACTGAGATTCTGTCCATCACCACAGAGTCATGCCAAATCTGTGTCATTGTAACGGCCATGACTTGTCTGTCACAGCATGTGTGAGGAGCCCACCATGTAAGTTGCTAACCTTCCACCATGACTGACCCTTCAGCTTATACCTCAACTTTTTTCAAAGAGCTCAGCCTATTAGAAGGGTTCACATTTACCTCCTCCTCTATAAGGTAAACTGTTGGTGCCCTGTGACTTTCTTTAACCACAAGGGTTAAAATATGAAGGGTTTGTTTTGTGAGAATAGAAGCATAAAAAACAGCGCAGCCCCACTGTCCACAGAAGAGATACCCACTTCTTTGGTAACATCATTTGAGCCGTTTCCTGTCCACAGTGCAGCATCATACTCTGTTTTTATGGTTTTTTTTCTTCCATTGCTCTAAGTATTTCTTTCTGTTTCTAACTATGTATTGCATGCATGCTGCTTGTGTGGATATACCCGTAAGTGCAGCACCCATAAGCCCAAGAGAGGGTGACAGATTCCCTGGAGCTGGAGTAATGGGCAGATTTGAACCACTTGAACTGGATGCTTAAAGTCTATCTATGGTCCTCTTTAAGAGCAACATGTCTTCTTAAACATTGAGCCATCTCTCCAACCTTCATTACTTTTTTCCTTAATTCATTCATATATTATACATTCCCACTTGCATTTCCATCTCATCAGTTTCCCTCTCTGTTTTAAATCTTAAAATGAAGTATAAAAATTCAGACAACTCTTTTCCATGTTTATATCAGTCATGTATTAAGCAATACTTTTTATCTTCAGTATTGATGATTTCAGTCTCCTCATTGTCTTCATTCCTTTGCTCTACTTATCTTTCCATGAGGAAGGTCTTCAAATGTGCAGTCCTTTCATTGTGCAATCTTATGGAATCTTCTGGGACTCAAACTTCTGACTGTGTTTAACTTCCTAAAATTCTGATGTCAGCGTTTATGTGGGAGAAACCATGATGTGGACAGCCCACAGCAACTTTCAATCATTAAGAGTGATCATCCTTTTTAATATTTTAGTGTCAAATATTGGAAATCAACTGAGAATATTGAATGGTGATGTGGACAGTAAGAGTATTGGGTGTACTGGTAGACAATAAGCTCTAAGAAAAAGCTTCCTGCAAATGGCACTGGGCATCAGTCAGTCTTAAAGTACACAACTGGTGACATGTCAGGGGCTAATTTGACTCATGTACATTTATCGTCAAAATGTCAACTGCAGTGCCATTTATGATTATAAGAAATAGAAAATGCCTAAATTCTAGCCATAAGGTGTTGCACTCAAATATGGTCTTTTGGAGAGTGAAATGTCATTTGTCTATTAAAAAGATGTGAGAAAATTATACATATTGATATGGAAATGGATTTTCTTACAGAAGAAAAAAGTGATTTTAAAGGATAAAATTGCTGTTTTGTAATAATGAGTACTCATAGATTGTAGGGGGAAAAGACCACAATATTAGTTGTGCTTGTAGATGATAGAGCCATAACTATGCTTATTTTATATCATATATATATATATGTATATATATATCCTTAATTTCAACAAAATTAATTTTATTGAACATCCAATGCAAAGTAAAGGAGACATGAGATTAAGAGAACATTGGACTAGTGAAATATCACAGCATTTAAAGATTTTTGTTGGACAAGCTGGTTAATCTGAAGTTTATTCTTAGACAATACATAAAGGTATAAAGACGGCATCAACTCTGTCAAGGAATTACGACCTTCACACACCACATACTATTATATGCAGACATGTCCTTCCACATGCTCACCATTATCATCATACGTGCATGCACATGTACGCACCCATACATAGATAACAACTATTCTTTCTAAAAGTTTAAAATATAGAAATGAATAGCTTAGTAGGTATTATTTCTAATAGACAATGTTGATGTGGGAATATACTTTTCAAAAGATTCAAGTGTCAAATTACCACAATAAAGACCATTGTTAGTCTATATCCTGGGAGGTTAGAGCAAATGTGTGGTCACATTGTTTTCACATGAGTAATGAGATGTAAGGGCCCATTTGGCTAGACAAAAAGTTCTCATACCAGTAGCAGAGACGGGTAGAACCATGTGGTCCCCCAAAAGATCATATGACATAAAAGCAATAGTAGATATTGGTAATCAAACACCTATGAAGAGCTACCAAACAACCCAACACTCTGGATGAACTTGTGGTTTGGAAGTCATTGAGCTTAGAGTAATGCCAGCCCATGGCTGAGGGAAAAGAGCCCAGGAAACTGAAGACAGGCTTCTGGGTGATACCTTAAAAGAATCTGAACCATCATGTGTAGGAAGAAAGAAGATTCAAGAACTGAAATTACTCTAAAATCACCATGTCCTTCATGCCAAACATAGGTGGTAAGATAGAATTAGATTCTGAGAACCAGAGTGAAGCCATGGATAGGTGGTGAGACCCAGAGTGAATGGTTATTAAGGTTATGGTCAAATTAGGGCTTTGACCTCTCAAGCAGTCAGGGTTTAACCTAAAAAAAGACACAGATCTGAATGGATGCTACAAACTAAAAATACATGAGTCACTGTGCAGCTGCTGTGCACAAAGAGAAATACGTCACTGCTGGTTTTGCTATTTCTAAAGATGCTCCCAGTGGAGGTATAACTAGAAAGTAGGTTTAAATACATCATTTCCTACATAGAATGATTACTTGTTTGAAAAGGTCAGACTTAGTTTACTGTTTGTGGTAGTGTGAATGTAGTTAATGCCCCCCACAATCTTTTTTTTTTTACTATTTTTTTAAAGTAAATTTTATTAAATTATTAAAGTTTCCATTTCCGCCCCTCTTCCCAACACCCTCCCACTCCCCCCACTCCCTCTCCTCCTCCCTCTTCGTCCCTTAGGGCAGTCAGGGTTTCCTGCCCTGTGGGAAGTTCAAGTTCCTCCCCCCTCCCTCCAGGTCCAGGAAGGTGAGTATCCAAACAGACTAGATCCCCAAAATCCAGTATATGCAGAGGAAACAAGTCCCAGTATCATAGTCAATGGCTTTTCAGAAAGACTTCGGGCCAGCCACATTCAGAGAATCCGGCCAAATTCCGAGAATCTGGTTAGATCACGTCCTCGTTCAGTCCCAGTCCAACTGGCCTTGGTAAACTCTCATTAGATCCGTTCCCTTGTATCAGTGGGTGATAGCATCCCTCGCAGTCCTGATTTCCTTTTTCATGTTCTTCCTCCTTCTGCTCCTCATTTGGACCTTGGGTGCCCCCCACAATCTTATAGAGAGTGGCACTAGTAGGTGGTGCGGCTTTGTTGGAGGGGGTATGGCCTTGGTAGAGGAAGCATCTCACTGTGGAGGCAGGCTTTGAAGTTTCCTATGCTAAAGATACGACCCAATATCTCAGTCAACTTCCTCTTGCCCGCAAGATGTAGGACTCTCAGCTACTTCTCCAGCACCATGTCTTGTTATGTTTTTCCATGCTCCCTGCCATGATGACAGTGGACCGAACATTTGAAACTATAAGCAAGCCATTGCAATTAAATATTTTCCTTATAAGAGTTGCTGTGGTCTATTGTAAGCTACATGTTGGGGTGACATTTATCAGGGTTCAGCCTTGATGAAATTTGCACATTCCAGGGAAGGAGCAAGAAGATTAGAATTATTAAACAAAAGGAACAGAGATATGAAAGAAATAAGAGGCAGGAACACAAAACAACATTGGGTAGGAAATTCAGTGAATATTGAACCACCCACTTTTATTTTCCACATGCTTATATACTTCACTTCAAAAGTGGAAAAGCAAGGCAACAGACTTCATTAACATGATATAAAGAATAGACTTGAATTCTCTGACTTTGGTGCAGGTGGAACAGATTCACCTCTATACGCAAGATACTAATTAACCATATCCTAGGTCAAAATCTCTTGTTTGTAGCCACATCTTTTGTTAACATCTTTGAAAGAGCGAAAATAAGCTCAAACTCTGTGATCTCTGGTCAAGGTGGAAAAGCCTCTCATCTGTGGGACCCCACAGTTGTCACGGTGTATTTACTCAGCAATAAAAACCCAAACAAAGACACTCTTTTAACTATTCATGTGGAATTACTCAGAGCCTTGACTTGGTTAGAAAATGGTAGACATTTCACAGTTTCTCATGTCAGATAGAAAGAGCAGAGGAATCATTGTATCCAAGTCTACCTTGATGAGTTTGATGGTTATCTTTATTTTTTATTTCATGTAAGTTTTAATTAGAACTGTGTTGCTTGCCAGTTCATTGTCCTTTCTTTTGCACAGTATCTGCCATAGCCAGCCATATTCTCACACTTATCAATGTAATACAGGAATATTCTTTGTCTTGTATAAAACTGTGGTTCTCCACGTCTTTAACATTGGTCAGCCAAATGTCTCACTGTACATAAAATATAAAATACAATCTCTTGTTCTTTTCATTTAAACATACTATTTAACTGAAATAGCTGCATCTTTCTTAGACAAATATCAATTCCTAAACTTGGAAATGAATGGCAGGAATCATCTATAGAAGTGAACATAACTCAGAGGCCCAACCATAGGTAAAAATCCTTCAGGCAGTCACTAAAATCAATCTTCATGAAGCTAACATTGGGCATGAAAATGAGTAACAGCAATTTTAGGAATATAAATTATTCATATCTAAGAATAAAGAACAGACAAAGCAAATTGCACAGCCAAATTGTAATATAAGATTGTGCATGATAGACAACAGAATCAAGATAATGAAATGCCTAATAAAAAGTCAATGCTTGAATCCTGGGTATGTAATTCAGTTGTGAGAGTGCTTGAGCAGAGTTCTGGATTTGATCCCCATTACTGCATAAAACTCAGTCATGGTGGCACAATCCCATAATTCCATCACTCAGGAGATGACGACAGGAAGTTCAGAAGTTCAAGGACATCCTGGACTATATGAGACCATATTTCAAGAAGATTTAAATACTTAGACATGTTATTTTATTATTCAAACAAAATGAAGATCTAGTAAACCACATAAGCAAGTAAAGCAGAATGTCACTATTTTCATACAGTCTCATCCGAACCATATATCCGTCCCCTTATCTTTGTTTTATAGTAATCATTTCCTTGAACTGAAAAGTTATTTTAACACCTAAATGGATCTTTGGCGTATAGCTTAGCTTTTGTCTTGCTCACTTAAAGACATTTCCTGTCTTCTGACAAGCTTTAACCCGTACATCTCTGGAGATGCCTTTTCTCTTCTGTGATGTTACATTGTTACATTGCTGCTATCACTCTCCTCTGGAAACCTCCTCATTTTCCCAGAGTGAAACTTTGTAGCCATTAAACATTTAAAAAAAAAATCCAAAAGCCAGAAACCAAAAAAAAATTTTATGTCATTTTATTGTTAGTGTTTGCATTATAATTCAAGAACAATTTTATGTATATTATGAACTGAAACAAATGACTAAATTTGTTGAAGTCTGATGAATGAAGGATTTGGGTGTGAGAAAGATGGAAGCAATTATAAACATGTTAAGAAAGGGTATATATTCAATGCCAAACATTAAGTAGACATCTAAGAATTAAATATCCACTTTTAAAGCAGTTTCTGTATGTGTTCTTCCTCCCACTAGATATCAGGAAGCAGATGGTTACCTTTAATTGCCAACATGACATGACCTAGAATCACCTTCAAAGAGTCTAGAATTGTCTACTTGAGATTAGCCTGAGGGCATGTCTGTGTGGGATTACCTTAATTAAGTTAATTGATATAGTTAGATTAAAGCCTACTGTGGGTGGCACCATACCCTAGAAAACTTATGAGTTTAATGGATTTTCTTACAGCAGCAGGAGACAGCGTTACTGACAGAGTGGTAGCCACATCTTTGAAAAAGCCACCACAGCATAAGTGTCATAAAGTTCTTAGTTGCATGATCAAACCCTTTGGCTTCTATTAAAACAGAAACTAATAGATCCCTCCTGGCATCTTGATATTTTGTTAAACCTTCCCTTTTGACAAGTAAAGTCATGATTGTCTAGCAGATATAAAATAAGTATGTAAACTATGTATATACTTCACCCAGTAGCTAATTAAAGAGTGTGAGATTCTCGGGAGTTTAGAGAATATTTGAGAAATCAGATCTTCATCAGCTTTTTTCATACACAAAAGTTTTTAGGCTACAGTTAAAAAAGTAAAACAACTGGAAAACTAAACAAAAGAACAACAATAAAAATACAAATTAAAATCTCAAAACAGCAAATGTCCAAAGGCCATAAATTAGCAGTTAAAAACCAATAGAAGTGTATTTGCAGAGCTTAACTAATGGTGAGCTTCTCATTTAAACAATATGTTCAACTCACATGGCCCTGATGGGAAATATGTTAAAGGATGTCATGCAAAGTTCACCCTCTACTTTAAGGTTTAGGTAATTTTCCTGATACTCTGAACCCTGTCATTTGTTTTATTCATGTCTTTGTTTTCTTCTCTATGTCTGCCCTGGAAAAATCTGTTGTTATATCTTTAAGTGTTATATTATGGGTCTCACCTGTTTTTAAAGATGAGAAGGATTGCCAGCAACCAACAGGCTATAGTAAACGAATCAATGGAAGCTTAGATAATATGGGGCTTTTATGTGATAAGAGGAACCCTTGCTACTCTCTCTAATTATTTATCTCTAAAATATTAATCTCAGCCAAGGTTATGTGTCAGAGTTATATGTCCCACAGGGTCAGCTGTGTGACCTTGGCTGTGTGTGTTTCATAAAAACCAGAGTAATCAAACATGCTAGAAGAAGCTAACTTCTCTCTCTCTCTCTCTCTCTCTCTCTCTCTCTCTCTCTCTCTCTCTCTTTCTCTCTCTCTCTCTATCTCTCTCTCTCTCTTTCTCTCTCTCTTGTGTGTGTATGTGTTTGTGTGTGTCATCTCTGTGTGTATGTGTATAATCTGTGTGTGATCTGTGTGTCTCTCTGTGTCTGTGTTGAGGCAGGGTCCTGCTTTCTAAGCCTAGACTGGGACTTTTAGTTCTTTTACCTTTGAGTAGTGGGACTGCATATGTCTCCACTATAACTATTTACTAATAGATTTCCTAGAGAAAATACTACATTTTTTTCTCTCTCTCGTCAGTATATTTTTTTTCTCTAAATCTGGCATCACAGGAGAAATTGAAACAAACGAAATCTTTTCTGAAACCAGGAGCTGGTGGTGTTCGCCTTTAATCCCAGTGCTCAGGAGGGAGGGGCAGGTGGATCTCTGTGAGTTCAAGTCCAACCTGGTATACAAGAGCTAGTTCCAAGACAACTTGCGCTGTTACACGGAGAAACGCTGTCTCGAAACTCCCTCCCCCCTCAAAATCTGTTTAGTAAGCTGTGGTTATGAACCACAATTTAATGGAATAAGTATTGATTGTGTTGCTCATTGTTGGGGCTGCACATGACACGGGGCTGTGTTTGGCTTAACCCTTTTATTTTACAGACAAAAAAGGAATCCAAAGAGCTGTGACTTTTTCAATTCAACACAAATAAAACTGCAAACTTTGTCTTTTTTTTTTATTATGTAAACATCACATGTTCAGAAAGTTTCTCTGTATGACAATGTCTTGAATATGTCTTCAGTAATCTCAAGGAAGTTGGGCTACACTCTTCTTCCTGCTGTTCCTCCTTCTCTTCTCCATCTTAGACTCCATTCCCTTTCTTGTCTTCTTCTTTATAAGGCAGGATCTCATCTTGTAACTGATGTTGTCATTTTTTATCCTTCTGCCTCAGCTGGACTTACAGATGTATGTCAACATGCTGAGCTATATGATGCTGCCTTAAATAAAATATAAACAACATTCTTCCAAGTTATATCCAAATTTGACTTGATTACTTCCCTCATGACAAGCTGTGTGCACATATGGAGAGGTAAACTTCAAGCAGGCTGATGTACTCGATATTTGGTTTGACAAATGAGAGAAATGAAATTCAGAACCCCAAATGACTTACTTTGTGAGTGGGAGATAAAGTCAGTAGATCTTTGTTAGCCAGGTTTCAACTTCTCAGAAGGAAGCTTTCCTTCTCATGGATTCTCAGTCATAAATGCTATATATAATCTTTATTAGAGTTCACTCAGAACTGGTGTCATGGCTACAGTTGTTTTGGCAAGACAGGTTTGTATTCAAAGGCAAAATCAGTAGCAGTCAGTTTGTGAAAAACAACTTTAATAAGGCATTATTTCCATATACAGAATTGAACCTATTTCAGTGAAATTAGGAAAATATTTGTCAGTGTGATCACTAGTCCAAACAAGACACAGGACACCCCAGCCCATAAACTACTACAACAGCCTTCAAATGTACTAGTCACACAATGTGTTTAGATACTTGGCCATTTGCTGATCAGACCGAAGATTGACAGGTGTGACTGTGCCACAACAGTTAGCAGGTCACAACTTCAAACAACTGAATCACTGCATTGCATCTGGGTTTGCTGGCACTGATGGCTTGAGTTTGCTGTGAGCTATTCCCACTCCTCTTTTCTGTAATCTGCACTGAGTGAAAGAAATGACTTCCTTGGTCCTGTTAAAGATGTCACTTCAGGGCTAGGGAATTTCTACACATCACCATCATGAAAATAAACCAGGCTGTTTTAGAAAGATGACTCAGTAGTTGATTGATTTTATGATCTTAAGACCTTATGTCCAGACAGGACAGGTGCAGTTGTTTTATGGCTGTGGGGTTGCCAAGCCACTCCAAGGCTGTTTGCTTATAAATAACTTTAATCAGAAATCAAGTTACCATTCCACTAGACCAGTGCTGAAGTTTCAGTAATGAAGTCAGAACTAAAGAAACAGACTTTCAGTGAGTAGTTAAGTGTAGGAAAAAGACCAATGCAAGTCAGTGCAAATGCTGTTATTTAGTAAAGCTACTTAAGTAAAATAATATTCTATAGAAAAAATAGTTATATTCTCTGGGTGGTTGAAATATCCCAGTAATTAACATTTTGAAAATGCATCTTCCTTTTATTTTCATTGAACACTCTGAGTAGAGAAAGGGGAAAAAAGAACTTGAGAAATTGAAGTTTATAATTTGATTTAATCCCATCAAATATTCATCTTCTTCCTATTGACAACAGCATTGAGTCTCAACCAGATAAAGCCCTTTGACATTTCCAGCCCTCACACAGAACATAAATCATACACATCTCAGTTAAATCAGGATTTATAAACTGTGTTTATCAGCTTTTGTGCAAGGTGCCTGTAAGCCACTGACATCGTCATTAGGAAATCTGGGCCCCTGGGAGCTTTTGCACTCAATGTTAATGTTAGTATAGACTGAAATTTTAAACACAAGTAGGTGTTATATTATTCTATAAATATATTAATGTTTATATCATATTCATATAATTCAAACACTGGAGTTCTCTACCCACCAAGACTAAGTTTAGTGCTGTGTGTCCAAGGACACCAAGAGAGCAAAGAACAACAGCTTACCACTCAGTGAATGAAAAGACAGAACTTCCGTTCCAGTTTTGAAAGCAGATATTGGTAAAGCACGACTTCCACATGGCATCTTTAATAAAAGGTTCTGGGTTCTTTTGTGTCTTCCTTCTACCTGGTAGCTTCATCCCTAAACTGTTTTCCCACCTCTTTTTACTCTTAAATTATCTATCTGGATTTTTCTGTAACAACTTGTGTCTTCATGCTTGGCATGTACGTAGATTTTTAAAAAGCTACTAGTTTGGCAAATTAGGCCATGTATACCTTGTGATCAAATGGCTAGATAATAAAGCCACAGCATCACCAAACAGTTTTCCATGTAGACATGCCATGCTTCAATGCCCTCGTCTGCATCAAGAGCCACCACAAGCCTGTGACTGAACAGCAACGTGTTTGTGAAGTTTGGATGACAATACATAGAATAAAATTTTTCTGAAGTAAAGGTCCTGCAGTATTATTGATCTTGTAATTATTTTGCCCAAATGTTATCATGTTATTGCCTAACATATATAATGATAGTTATTTAATATCTTATTTTCAAGGAACCAAGTATTCTTAACTGTGTCTTACTTCTGTCTTTCACACAATAATTGTATTCCATTTGGAGCCCAAATTTAAGGCTGGGTGGAAATTCAGAGCTAACTTAGAGCAGGAAGAACATTTCCATTGGTGCCTTAATCAGTAATAAAATAAAAAAATTCCTCTTTCACATAGATTTGGAGTCTGTTGATAGAAATCTCTGCTTGTGTCCCCCTACCATACCATATTTCTTCCTATATTTCGTTTTATATGTTTTATAAACAAAACTTTGAGGAAGTGGTTTGTGTATGGGTTTCAGAATCAGTCATAGATTTAATAGTCTTGTGACCTTGTGCATAGCCTCTTAATTTTGTCTCCTACAAATGGGAATAGATAACATATTACATCGAGAATTAAATGGGATAATGCAGGCAATTTGCTTAGCATGGCCCTTGATGCTCAGTAAATGTTAGTCATTAATGTTCTGTTGTGAATTATCATCATCCAAAGGCAACACTGAAATTGGAATTGGAAGAATACAGGCTCTGATGTCAGGGAAGACAAGGTAGGTCACTTAACCTCTCTGAACCATATCGTGTTCTTAGGTTCAGGAAACAGAACAAGGCTGCCTAAGGGGCAAGCATGTAAATTGTGTGAGATGGTGTCCACAGATACACCAGGCGTGATACTGAGCAATAGCCAGCTTTTAATTTAGTCTAAGCCAAAGCCAGTCAGTAAAGACTTCTGTCAGACCATTCCCAACCCATCTATTGAAGAGATTACAATAATCATGATTCTATTTATGTATATTTACACATGCACGGGTCTTTTATATTGACATCAAATTAATAGTACTGATTTTATTTTTTCAATATAATTCCTTGGTTTAATTATTTTTGCAGTTCATCTTCAGTGGGTTATCAGTTTCCTTGTATTCCTATGTATTCATGGTTTTGTTATTTTTGTCCCATAAAGCCTAAACTTAAAGAACTTACACATTAGTCACTTTTCTGATATTATTTGAATGATTATTTTCTCAGGAATCTCTTTCACTTTCCTTTATTATACTAGTAAGCAAAAATATATTTTTAACAATATCACCACTAGCTAAACCTTAATAGTGCCCATTCATTCTGAAACTAAGCAGGTAATCATGTTTCCATAGCTGGAGAAGATATCTCAATTTTCCCCATAATTTGATTTTCTTTCTCATTCAATTCTGTTAGCCACCTGGAGTTGAATTGACTAAGTAGTGTGAGAAGCGATTCCAGTTGCTTTCCTCAGAATTGCCAGCACACAGTGTCTTCCACATTTCTGTTTATCATTGTCAACAGCAGGTCATGTCTCTTTTTGTAGATGTTTCTTTGACTGTTAGTTGAATATTTTGTATAACCTCATTAGCATTTTATCCTCCTTGTTGTGTGATAAGCTATTTAAATTTATATTGCATTTTCTTTTGCCCGTTTCCATCACAGCACTGAGGTACACCTCTCTTCAGCTACTCAACCACTTAAATTGATTTGTAGCCCCTGACATTAGGCCACATTCTCCTGGTGTTCTTCTTGAAAGAAATTCAGTTGACCTACTTTTTCTTTTATGTGGCTCAATCTTTTTTCATATTTAAAAAACCTTCTAGCGTTTTGATTTTTGGTTGTATGGTATGATTACTTTTAAAGTGTAGGGGGAAATAAACATTTTAGTGAGAAACATAGACAGAGAAAAATCTAACAAAGAAAATATGGACTCCATAGAGCAAAATGCCAGAATTATTATGAAAAATACAAACCACCAGATATGCAATAATGCACTGTTAATAGACTGCTTATCTTACTAGTGATAAGGTAGAATCTCTAAGGGGTGAAGTTAGATGATCTAATTCACAGTCAATAAAGAATGAACCAGTTCAAACACACATCTTGACATTATGTGGTGTCTGCATCAACAGTGTAAGGTGAACAACTTGGAGCTTGATGGAAATGTAGACTTTTAAAGCCTGATCCCAAACTCACTATATCAGAATCTATGAAAATGGGTCCAGATGATGTGGGATTCCCCTCTGTATTCTGTGAATACAATTGGTTAATAAAGAAACTGTCTTAGGCCTGTGGTAGGGTAGAACAGAGCTAGGAAGGGAAAACTAAATTGAATGCTTGGAGAAAGGACAGAGTCAGAGAGAAGCCATGCAACTCTACCAGACACAGATGCCCAAACATTACCCTGCAAGCGTCAGTCTCGTGGCAATTCACAGATTACTAGAAATGGGATAAATTAAGATCTAAAAGTCAGCCAATAAGAAGCTAGAGCTAATGGACCAAGCAGGGATTTCAATCATATAGCTTATTTGTGATTATTTTGTGTCTAAGCTGTCGGAAGACCAGGAAACAAACAAGTGGCCCTCCTACTACATCAAGCGGTGCATGCTAAGCAGGCATCCTTAGTAACTGATGGGTTCTGTATTTTGGGAGTAATAGACATGAGAATATCTCTACATAGAATACACTATTAATTTCTTGTGGACAGAATCATCTGACAGAGGACTAACCTCCAAAATATATAAAGAACTCAAGAATATAGATATCAAAATACAAAGTAATCCATTTTTAAATGGGGTATGGATCTATACAGAGAATTTTCAGCATAAAAAAAATCTCAGATGAATGAAGACATTTAATCATCAGGGAAATGCAAATCAAAATGACTCTGAGATACCATCTTATACCTGTCAGAAAGGCTAAGATCAAAAACACTGATGATGACAGCTTATGTTGGAGAGATATGTAGTAAAGAGAACTCTCATCCACTCCTGGTGGGAGTGAAAACTTGTATAGACACTATGGGAATTAGTCTGGCAGTTTCTCAAAAATTGAAAATCAATCTTCCTCAAGATCCAGCAATATACCCAAAGGATGCTTAATCATACCACAAGGACATGTGCTTAATTATGTTCATAACAGCATTATTCATAACAGTCAGAATCTGGAAACAGCCTAGATATTCCTCAACTGAAAATCGAATAAAGAAAATGTGGTACATTTACATGACAGAGTATTACTCGGTGGTAAAAAATAATCTTATTGTGAAATTTTCAGGGAAATAGATGGAACAATAAAAAATTATCCTTATTGTGGTAACCCAGATCCAGAAAGACAAACAAGGTATGCACTCACTTGTAAATGGGTATTAGATGTAAATCAAAATATAACCAGGATACAACCCACAGTCCCTGAGATTTTGGGTAATAAGAAGATTTTAAGAGGGATTCATGGCTCACCCTAAGGACGGGAAATAGAAAAGATCTCCTCAATAAACTGTAAGTGGGGTTATTGAAGGGAATGGCTGGGAGCAGAGAGCATGAGGAACAGGATGGTGGAGTTGGGGGAGGGATGGAGAGGGAGAACAATGAAAGAGATATCTTGATAGAAGAGGTCTTTATGGGACGAAAGAGAAACCTGGTACCAGGCAAATGCCTATTTGCCCACAACAAAGACTCCAGGTGAGGCTCCTAGCAATATTGGAGAGGGTGTCTGAACTAGCCTCCTCCTGTCATCAGATTAGTGACTACTCTAATTGTCTTCCTAGAACTCTAGAACTTTCATCCACTAACTGATGGGTGCAGAAGCAGAGACCCCACAGCTAATCCCTGAGCTGAGCTCCAGAAATCCAGTAGAAGAGAGGGAGGAGAAATTATATGAGCAAGAATTGGGGTCAAGATCATGGCAGGGAAAGCCACAGAGACAGCTCACCCTAGCTCATGGGAGATCAATGACTCTAGACCAACATCTGGGATCTTCATGGGACCAATCTAGGCCACTTGTATGTGGGTGACAGTTGTGTAACTTAGTCTGTTTGTAGGGCTCCTAGCAGTGGGGACAGGATCTGTCTGTGGCACATTAGATTATTTTTGGAACCCATTCCCTATGGTATGATGCCTTGCTCAGCATTGATGTAGAGAAAGGAACTTGGTCCTGCCTCAACTTGATATGCCAAGCTTTATTGACTCATCATGGGAAGCCTTACCCTCTCTGGGGAGTGAATATGGGCGGTAGAAAGGAGGTGGGGAAAGGGAATGGGAGGATTGGAAGAAGGAAAAACTGTGGTTTGTATGTGAAATAAATTGAAAATTAAAAAAAAACACAGTATGACAAGAATAGGTAAGCAACATCCTAAAGCAAGTATGCTCAACCTTTATATTATTTTGGATATTTTCTGTTGTAGGTAGACCCTTACTGTGAACTGTGGTATATATAACAGCATTCTTACTATTTCTTATGTTCTGTGAGACTATCCCTGGAGACATGTACTAACCCCAAACAGGAAATTGAAGACAGACCAAAGTAATGATACCATCAAAGTCCAACTCAGTAAATCAATGAATTTACTGGAGTCACTTATAACGTGAGTGAGAGTTCACTTACAAGAGTGTGTATGATCAAAGGCAGCAGCATGATCAAGAGTTCACCCCCACCATGGAGGACAACTTAGGAAATATACAGGACTTGTAGGTAGCTCCATGGGTCCGAGACTCTGCTAAGCTATCCTTACTGCTTATATAATTTTGGTGAATAAGGGATCCTTGTACATCTGATAACTTTCAGGGACTTTCTGAGACTTGTAAACTGCTTACTTCCAGGGTCTTAAGGACCCTCCCTTTAGAACTTCTCAAGTCTTAATTAGTGTTCTTCCTGGACAAAATGTTTTAATTGGAAGAGGCATTTCTCATGCTACAGCTTAGTAATTGATAATAGTAGTCACACAAAGTAAGCTGCAGCATCACGAATTAGAAATTGATTGACACCACTGTTAAATGTAGCACACTTAGATTGAGGTTAATATTCACAACCATTCTCCTAGGGGACACTTCCCTAGAGGATGATGCCTAATAGAAAATCGTTCTAATCCGAACATCAAAACTTCTTTCCTAATTTCTCGTGATGAGAGTAGAGGCATGTGATCCAGTCTGTGCAGTGAATGTTTGGGTGAAATCTTTTGAATAGTCCTCAGAATATGCCCTTATTCTGTAAAGATGGTTATGCCTGGAAGAAAGTATTTTCTCCCATTTTTGCTTTTTGGAGATCATTCTTACCACAGAGAAGCTGTAAGTTTGAGAAGGCTTGGTACATGAAAACAGAGTGAATGTCATAATTGAGCTAATGCATGTTTCAGCCCAGAAAGCACACACTGAGGATCTCATATTGTTTCTACAAATCCGTTGTTTTGGTCACCTTAGTTGGTTTGTTTTATTAATAGCTAAGACTAATGAGACGTTTAAATTCAACATGAGGGAGATGCTACATTATAAAATCTTGCAAATAGTTATGTACATTTATTTTCATTTTTCTAAATTAACTAGAATGAAACAAACTACAAATATAAGTAATAGGAACAATGCTATTGATAGAATGGCATCTGGAGGTAGTTAATGCATGAACCACATTTTTATCTGTTAATGTATGAAGCTTGTCTTCATCAGAAACAAGAATAAAACTCATCAGAAACCACATTGTGATATCCACATTAGGAAACTTCCTTTGCAGTATGCTGCTTTGTATTATTGTACTAAATCTTGGAGGAAGATTAATAGTGAATATGTACCTAGGTGTCTTTGTATTCTGTGATAATGAAAAATTTTTGTGATACTGGAAATCTCTGAAATAATTTTGTCACTGTATTATGCATTGTATCTTTTTTTTGTTTTAAAGTAATTGGCCTCAGAAGTCTTAGAGGAATGAAAAAATGTTCATTTTCATCCCCTTATTCATAATCTAACATTTTAATGATCAAAAATACAATCCCACAGATCATTTTAGTCATAGTTCTGTCTGTGAGAAGAAGTTAGAATAGAGAGATGGTTCATTGGTTACGGTCCCTTGATACTCTACTTCAGGACTTGAGTTCTATTCCCAGCACCTATGTTGGTTAGCTCACAATTGCTTATAACTCTAATTCCAGTGGATCCAGCACCTTTTTTAGCCTCTGTAGAAATTTGGCACATGGATACATACTCTCTAACATAGAGAGACATCAATAAAAATAAAAAGTAAACATTTTTTTAAGAACCTCTAGACAACGCTACTAAGGAAATCTTCAGGAATAGCTCATTTAAAGCTGGCGAACCACAATGAAGACAGCAGTAAACCCATGATATCAGATGCTGGGGCTTTAGCCTGCATTTGTCTTGCTCACACTACAACAGAACTCCAAGGTCAACTGGTAGAATAACCCAGGTAGCGAATCTCTAGGTGATGCTCAATTATCTCCTGCTCCATCTACCAGACAATTCACTTTGATATTTCAAATACAGGAAATGCTGATCTCTGACTGCAAACTCTGCCCTTCACTTCCTTCTTATCATCTTATCCTCCTTTAAATCTTACTAAATCACACACACACACACACACACACACACACACACACACACACGGTTTTGTTCTCTGCTCCTTTCTGCTCTGCAGGCCACTTTCCTTTTCCCAGATAGAACTCTATCTGTACTTAAAAGCTATTATTAACCCACACCAAAAAGTCATTTTCCAGATACATAGAGAAATCGTGTCCTCCATGTTCTCATTTTCAGCTCCCTGACTGTTCTTCATTCCCACCCATTGTTCAGGTGAGCTCTTCTCAGTCAAGCAGAGAACTGTACTTAGTGTATGTGCGTGTGTGCTTGTGTGTGTCCATTTTGCAAAGGCAATCCATCTTTGCTTAGAATGTCCTCTTACCAAACTACAGATTTTTATAGTTTGTGGGAAAGTTATCTCAGATATGTGCTTTGTTTACTTGCATTCTCCACTGTATGTTGGGTAAGCCTATGGTATTATACCCATCCACTGGGTTTCAGGAATTTTTGCTTCTTTTTATTCGTGAACATCTGTGTTTCTCATACAATATATGCTCCAGGATAGAGATTGCCTCATCATGAATCTATAGAAGTCAGTGTCGTACCTGGCATAAGGATGTCAAGCTTTATATTTTCTGATAAGTGAGTAAATAAATGAAGAATTGATCTTGATTTTCTCACTTACTACATATCTGAGCCGCTAAGATTTAAACTCAAACTCTAAGTCTGTAGAATTTGAACCTGGAGAGTTTATGAATGTTGAGGGGCATTGCTCTGGTTTTAAAATGACCGGTCCAGGTTTGGGAGTGTTAAATTAGCCACTGGAGGGAGCCCATATACCATGAATTTGGAAAGTCATTACCATTCACAAATTAGTTTAATTAAATATAATTGTAAGGTGAGTCTTTAAAGTGCAGGGAGTTTTCCAGTTCTGAAATATTAACTAAATTAGTATGACATCTGAAACTCAGTAAGATAAAACTCTCATAGATGCCATTTTTAATGACACAAGATAGAGAAGAATGAAAAAAGTCCTGAAATATAGGATGTGCTTTGTTTTATTAATATATATAATATATACTATTATATATTATATTATATTATATATTATACATATTATATTATTTATTATACTGATACCATTATTTTTATTGAATTTATAGCTTTATGGTCATTAAACATCTTTCCAATAATGATTTCAAAAAATAATATTATATGAATAGATCATTTGTACCATCAGAATTTTATGATAATATTGAGTAATAACCAGTTTCAGTGTGCTAGTTATTAATTGAGCAACCCGGCATTTGAACTTTAATATTGGAGATATGATGTGGTCAATATATATAGTCTATAGACATAAATAAGACAGAAGATGTATAGCTTAAGGAAATTTTAAAATTAATTTGATGGCCATTATGGTGCAAGATCCCAAAATGAAAAGTTTTATAATAACACACACACACACACACACACACACACACTCACACAGGGACACAAATATTCTATCCTTAGAGCTTTAGAGTTTTCTGGCATAGGCTTTAAATGTATTAAATGTTCCTGTTGTGAATTATCTGAGGCAATGATTATCTTTAGGTACAGGCATATAGCCTATACAGTAGAAATCACTTGCTTTTTAAAATAATAACATCAACATCCAAATTCAGTCTCAGTGGACATTATTGACTGTCTGCTCAGCTGACTGCCTCACTCAAGTCCTGTCATTACAACCGTGACTTTGATAAACAGTGGGATGCCTGTGAATTACCCAAAGTCTGTGACAGCTGGACTGGTGAGGAAGGAAATTATCATTGTTGCTAGCACTCTGTTTGAGGTGTCTCTGTAAAGAAAATATCAACCCCTGAAGTATGACTGACACCCCAACTCAGCACAGCTCAGATTTCAGATGACAGAATAAGTTCAGTGGAGAAACGTTCGATGAGCTGAACTATTTAAGGACACAGAGGTTGAAAAAGATTTCAAATATCACACAAATGCTGGATATTTACAAGTTAGTCTTTTAAAAACATTATTCTTGAGGGTTATAACTCATCTTTTCATTCTCTAGTGATATCTCCCAGACCATGATCAGACACTAATAATGCACTTTAAGGACATGGGTTGTTAGGGACCTGCTACTGTACCAGGTGAGGAAGACATTGAGCATTATTTTGACAAAGTGTTTTAAATTTTCTGCCAATCCTTCCCTTCTCCCCCCAACTAAATATGCTACTGATATTTGGAAGAAGCTGGTCTGAGATAAAAGCAAGTGTGTAGGAGACCAAAATCCAATTTGTTCATTCTCAGCACTATGTTTAACCTTTTTATTTTAAAATGTTTTCAAGTGATTCATTAAAATTTTACACATTTGTGACTTATCATAACATGGTTTGATGAATACATACACTTAATAATGTTGAAGCCAAGATAAACACATGTGTCAAAACCACTTGATTTGTGGTAAAAAAAAAAGAAAAGAATCTTTTTTTTCTAGCTTTTAAAGAGGACGCTTTTCTACTTTAAAACAGGGTTATTTAGAAGATTTGCTGTTAGTTTATTACATATTCTGAACATTTATCTTCTCATTTTTATTTTTATAACTTTTTATTGAACTGGAATTATATTACTCCCCCATTTCTTCCCTACAGTCCCACCCCAACTCCCTCTGTAAGGATCCCTCCCATGCCTCACCATTCTCAAGTTGATAGCCTCTTATTCGGTGACTATATTTGCTACATACACTTATACATACATGTATATAACACATGTACGTATATATATATATGCACATATATGCATATACACAAAGACACACATGAACACACATATGATCACACTACACTGGACTACCAAAAAGAGTGCTCCTTCTTAAAGAGGCTAATTACACTTCCTCTAGCAATCAGTAATTGACTATAGTAGTTTGTCTATGGGTGGAACTTCTCAAAATGTTTTCCTCTTCAACATTAAGATGACCACTGTTATTGCTATAATTCTATTCTTGCGTATGGAATCATTTTATGAGAAACTATTTCACCGTAGACGTCTTGGTATTCTGGGTCTTACAGTTTTTCCACCCATTCTCACTGGGCCATACATGCAAGCTATGTGATGTAGATGTAACTATTTGGTCTTATCTCCCAGAATCCTTTGATCTCTGCATTGTGTCTATCTCTGATTTTCTGTGATGGCCTCTGTTTGTTATAAAGAGAATCTTCTTTAATGAGGGGTGGTAGCTACACTTACCTTTGGGAATAAAAGTACTATTTAAAATGTTGTTAAATTTATGGCTGTCTAGCTAGCTGGTGGTGGTAGATTCTCTTCTGTGATCCATGACCTCAGTAGCCCCAGTTAGCTAGCTAACTTTTTCATACCAGGCATGATCTCCTTACTGAGTGGGACCTAAGTCCAATTAGACATCTATTGGTTAACAAAACCACATGAGTACCACGATTGTACCTTTACAAATATCTTGCCATTCTTATCATTGTTGTGGTACTATGGGATAATGCTTTTGTACATTTGTCATTTGTATTGGTTTAACAAACTACCAATTGGTCAGTAGCCAGGCAGGAAGTATAGGTGGAGCAACCAGGCTAAGAGAATTCTGGGAACAGGAAAGGCAGAGACACAGTCACCTTTCAGACACACAGGAAGTAAGATAGGATACCTCACTGAGAAAAGGTAGTAAGCCATGTTGCTAAACATAGACAAGATTTATGCATTAAAATTGTAAGAGATAGTTAATACTAAGCCTAAGCTAATAGACCAAACAGTTTATAATTAATATAACCCTCTGTGTGTTTCTTTGGGTCTGAACCACTGAGGAACTGGAAGGGACAGACTTCTATCTACATTGTGGTTCATACATGTCATTCCTTGGCAGGATTATTAATTTCTTTCCTCCCTTGGCAGCTTTTGAAGCACTTCCTGGTACTATAGAAACTAGATTGTACCAGGCAGTGGCACACACATTTAATCCCAGCACTTGAGAGACAGAGAAAGGTGGATCTCTGTGAGTATGAGGCCAACCTGGTCTACAAGAGCTAGTTTTAGGACAGGCTTCAAAGCCACAGAGGCATGTTGTCTCAAAAAAACAAAACAAAACAAAACACCCCCCCCCAAAAAAAACAAACAAAAAACAAAAAAACAAAAAAATAAGCTAGCTTGCAGGAAGGAGACTTTCAGGATAGAGTCAACTCCGGTCATCTAAGTCCTAGGCTATAAGCATGCTAAAAGGCAACCAAAACCAATGACAGCATCCTATATTGTTTAGTGAATTACTTGTTTGCTGATGAACCCCTTGGAAGAAGATCTGTCATATCTGGTATTGAGATTGTAGTTAGTCTGTGGTTCTTGTGATGAGCATTGCCAGACCTTGTGACTTAACTTATTCACCTTTCCTTAAATGTGAATTTTCTAAATATTTTCTCTCACTAAATAGGATACATTTTCCATTGTCTCCATTCCTGTACTGTGACATATCTAATATACTTATTTCTGGTTGGATTTCCTGTTCTTTGAAGACTTATCCCAGGAGACTTGGTCTATTTAAAGGTCTTCAGTTATTCACCACGTTTTTTTCTACAGGTTTCAAAGACTCAGATCTTACAGTTAGCCTTTAATTCAGTTTAAGGTGATTTATGTTGATGATGAAAGATAGGAGTTCAGTTTCTTATATATGTACGTAGACAACTAACATCCTAGCACCAATCATTACAGATTATCTTCATCCAATGCATGATCTTAACATTTTTGCTGTATATTAGTTAGGTAAAGATGCAAAGGTTTGTGTTCAGGCTCCCTATTTTATTCATTGGGCTACACATCTTTCTTGTCTAATGCCATGCTATTTTTGTTCTTATCGATTTGTAGTACATTTTAAAATCAAATAGCATGATAATTCAAACTTTCTTCTTTTCTTGCTTAGTTAATTCAGTTATTGAGCATTTTTGTGGGCCCTTATCAATACAAAAAATATTTGTATTTTGAAAGAAATTATATTGGATTTGTAAGTTACAGAGTGGTTGAATATTTTTAAATTTCTGTTTTAAGTTAACATAAACATTTTGCGTGAATGGGAGTGTTCAAGCACTCATATACGTGTTGTATAGTGTGTATTCAGTTATATCTTTATATGTGTACATGTGTATGTGAAGATCAGAGGTTGACGCTGCATTTAGGCTGTATTTCCCCTCCTTCAGCCTCTTTCCTCCTTTTTAAACTTTTTTTTTTAATTTTACTTTTTTTTGAGACAGATTCTTTTGCTAAACCTGGAGTTGAGAAATTTGGCTAACTTGAATGGCTGGTAAGCAGGTTCCATGGATCTGCCTCTCTTGCCTGCCCTACCCAAACCCAGCTCTGAGGTTATAGATAGCTGCTAATATGCAAAGCTTTAATGTATGTTCTGAGTATCAGAACTCAGGTTTTTATATATGTGCATCAAGAACTTTACCTACAGAGCCAGCTCCGTGTCCTATATAGGTATCGTAGCAATATAAATTATTCTAATTCATTAGTATGTGAGGTCTTTCTATTTCTTTATATTTTCTTCAGTTTCTTTCATCAGCGTTTTGTATTACTTTTGTTGTTAAAAACTTCCAGTTAAAGTTGTTCACAAATTTTTTTATTTATTTTAAAAATTGAAAATGGGATAGCCTATGCTGGAGAGGATGTGGAGTGAGGGGAGCACTCATCCATTGTTGGTGGGAATGCAAACTTGTGCAGCCACTGTGGAAATCAGTGTGGTGGTTTCTCAGGAAACTGGGAGTCAACCTCCCTCAGGACCAAGTAATTCCACTCTTGGGATTATACCCAAGAGATGCCCTATCATACTACAAAAGTATTTGTTCAACTATGTTCACAGCTGCACTATTTGTAATAGCCAGAACATGGAAACAACCTAGGTGCCCCTCAATAGAAGAATGGTTAAAAAAGGTGTGGAACATATACACATTAGAATTTTACTCAGCGGTAAAAAAACAATGACATCTTGAATTTTGCATGCAAATGGATGGAAATAGAAAACGCTTTACTGAGTGAGGTAACCCAGACCCAAAAAGAGGAATATGGTATGTACTCACTCATAAGTGGATTCTAGCCATAGTTAAAGGTCTTTGAGTCTTTAATTCGTGATCCTAGAGAAGCTAAATAAGAAGGTGAACCTGAAGAAAATCATATAGTTATCCTCTTGGATATTAGAAGTAGACAAGATTTCCAGGCAAACTTGGGTGCATGGGGGGTGGGGGTGGATGGTTATGGGAGCAGGGAAGTTTATATCTCAACTAAGGGAGCCATTTTAGGGTTTGCAAGAGATTTGATTCTGGAGGGGTTCCCAGGTCCAAGGAGAGGTCCACAGATTGTTCCCTGGGCAGCAGAGGAGAGGGTGCCTGAACTGGCCTTGGCCCATAACCATACTGATGAATATTTTACATGTCACCACAGAATCTTCATATGGCGATGGATGGAGATAGAGACAGAGACACATATTGGAACACTGGACTTAACTCCCTAGCTTCAAATGAGAAGCAGAGGGAGGGAGAACATGAGCAAGGAAGGCAGAAACAGAGGGAACCTTCATCCGACAATGGATGGAGATAGAGACGGAGACCCACATTGGAGCACTGGACTGAGCCCCCAAGGTCCAAATGAAGAGTAGAAGGAGGGAAAACATGAAAAAGGAAGTCAGGACCGAGAAGGGTGCGTTTACACACTGATACAAGGGGACTGATCGAATGAGAGCTCACCGAGGCCATCTGGACTGGGACTGAACGAGCATGTGATCAAACCGGATTCTCTGAATGTGCCTGACATGGGGACTGACTGAGAAGCCATTGACAATGGCATTGGGTCTTGTTTAGTCTGCATGTACTGGCTTTTTGGGATCCTGGTCTGTTTGGATGCTCACCTTCCTGGATTTCCCACAGGGCAGGAAATCCTGACTGCTCTTGGGAATGGTGAGGGAGGAGGAGAGGGAGTGGGAGGAGTGGGAGGGTATTGGGAGGAGGGGAGGAAGTGGAAATTCTTTAATAAATAAATAAGAAAAAAACAAAAAAAAATTGAAAATGGGATTGATTTTTTGACTTCCAGTTTAGTTGTGTTTTTATCCTGAAATTTTGACACATTAAAAAATAATTATAGTAGTTTTTGACGTTTTATATGCTTGAAATTATGTCCATTACAGTTTTACTGCCAACTTCTATGCCCTTCTTTCTTTCTGCGGTCTAATTGCTCTGATTCTACCCTGCAAAGCCATGTGAAATAAGTAGTGATGATGTTATCTTTTCTATGATTCTAA
Source organism: Myodes glareolus (assembly GCF_982192425.1). NCBI lineage: Eukaryota > Metazoa > Chordata > Mammalia > Rodentia > Cricetidae > Myodes > Myodes glareolus. Next base: position 43,597,939 of record NC_142030.1, on the reverse strand, counting down.
TTTGAGAAAGCAATCCTTCCATTTCTCCCCATTCAATAGTGTACTAGCGGCAAACTGTTACGCATGTTCTTTATCAGGTTGAGTTATATTCCTTCTACAGCTGGTTTGATCAGTTTTTGTCATGAAGCGGTGCTGATTTTGCCATTTACTGAAATGTTGTCATAACCTGATATTCTTTTAATTAACTACCTGGAATTCTTATCACCATTGTTATCATTGCATCAAAGTCACACAGGGATTTTTAAAACCAGTTTCAGTTGAAGTCCATTTGCCTCTACATTCTGTTCTCCTCTGTTCCTAGATATTTCAAATTTGTAGCACAAATATTTCCAAAGAATATATTTTACATGTTATAGAGTTCAGATTCTAACAAAAATATTTATCGGATGATACTTACATTTTAGTATGATATATATTTCAAATACACATATCTTTATATATGAAACAAATGTCAACATATTTCAGATGACACACCTACAATCTGGGTCTTGCAATGAACTTTTGTAGTCCATTTGGTTTTGTAAAACATAAAGTAATAAATTGATTTCACAACCCACTAATTGATCATAGTCCAGTTTAAAAAAATAATCATCACTTTACTTCTGAGTTTTTTGTTGCTGTGAGATAAGTAGTTTGAAAAGATTAACTTCAGAGGACTAGGAACCATTTAGGCAAAGGGAGGACAAATGTAGATGGAGAGATTTACTGTGCTTTGATTTGATTTAATTTGAAGTCCATTAAAGACCTATATTTAGCTCCTAAAGTATAAATAGGATTTGTTTTGTTGGAGCTTATAAAATGTAATCTTGATTATTTATTCAAGTGTATTTTGAGAGAAGTCATTCTTACATTCACTGGTGGTACTTAATCAAATCAGTCAGGATAATAGTGGCTTCGGGATCTAATGAGACAGAGGACATCTGAAGTGGCGTGTGTTTTGTTTTGTTTTCTGGGCTATGATATCCCTGGAGATGTTTTGATGGCTTGGTTCAGTAAACCTTTAGCCACTATTTGCTATCTTTTGCCTCTGGATGTTTCTGTGCTGAGTCAGCATATCCCTAGCACTATAAAGGGTTTGAAGCTCAAATTCAGTATACTATCTTTCTCCTATACCCTGCTATTTTGAATCCTCCCATCTTACCCACTGAGAAAAAGCCTTTTAAAAATTTCCTTTGCTTGTAGTGATTTTTTCTTTTAAAATGCATCTTAGCCCAGAAAGTGCAAGGTGGAAATTGAAATATGTAGGAAATTTTCATTGCCCTTGAAATGAACAAATACATAACTACAATTAAATTAAAATGGATACTTTGCAAACACATGGATACCAATATTTACTTTCCATTAATGGTATTCCTTTGACTTAGTATTTTCTAGTCAGCTTGGATCTCTATTTTTAAGGTGATTAAATAAACTGAGTAGATTTTATCTAAGTCACATCTATGGTAATCCTGCTAAAGATTATAGAATATGAGGAATTAGTGACTTAAATGTTCCAAGAAAATTCACTGTATTTTAAGAAATAGTTCATTGAATAACAATGATAGAAAAATATCGCATTTATCATTAATACATAAAATAAAACATTACTATAATTTAGTGATTATCTCTCTATAATTTAAAATTATCCAACACTTGATTCAGAAAATTAGCCTATGGCATTATGGAGATATTTTATTGAGCAAAGTGCCCAACACACAAGCATGGGAATTTGAGTTCAATTCCTAGAACCCACATAGAAAAAATAGCTACACGTAGTTAGGTGTACTTGAAATTCCAGCACTGGGAGACAGAAGCAAATGATCTTTAGAGCTTTTTAGACAGCCAGCCCAATTTAATATAAGGATTTCAGGTTCAGTGAAAAACCATTCACTATAAGAGAGTGATCAAGGAAGATATCAGATATTGACCTCTAAAAGACACACACACACACACACACACACACACATACTCCACAGCATAAAACAGCAACAAAAAATAAATAAACAAAAAAGCAAAAGCAACCACAAATCATTAGTATCTATGAAGCCATTACATTCAGTCTCTTCTTTAGGCATTTATTCTTTGCTTCTTAATAGACTATCTTCTAATTTCAGATATGCATAGGTAAAGTAGAGAAACACTTACCTTACATCTTCCCTTCCAGTTGGGAAGGATTATAAATAGACCCACAACAGAGCACCTTGTAAGGAAAAGAACCTTGAGAAAAAACAACAGTGTAAAAAGGTGAAAAGTTAAAGACACATTTGAGATGGATCAAGAGATTTCTTCATCAGGGTACCATTTCTTGGGAGCCAGAAGTCAATATGGATTTCATTTGTCTTTCCCTACCTTTAGTCTCCAGTTCACGCTCTGGAAGGCCTCCTGCTCATTCAATCCAGTACATTGAGAACAGAATGCCACCTGAATACTGACACACAGCTATACTTTAGGCAGCCCTAGTCAGAAAGATCTTCCATTTATGCTTGCTGTTTCCTGTTAAGCTTTTCTTGAACCATGTATTACACCAGAGAACAAAAGATCAGTGAGCTTTCTGTTCCAACTAAAAGGTAGATTGGATGGCTAATTTTATTTTCTAATTTTCTAATAACTTTTTGTCTTGGTAAGAGTTTTGTTGTATTGACTTATTATCTCACTTGAGTGAACATGACTTGAAGTTTTTTTTTCCATCTTAATGCAAAATTATAATGTGTACCATTCACATCTGTACATTTTATTACACACCTTGAAGAACAGAGCTGATGTGATAGGTAGAATGAAGTGGAGACATTTTTGCACATTTGTAGGAGGAAGGCAGGAAATGTCACAGCAATGATTTTGGTGAACTCTGTCACAGCTTCTGCACACAACATCCTCTGGTGCTGCAGGGTTAGCTTTCTTGTGGTGTTCTCACCGCTGTATGAACCCTTTCATTGAAAGGCAAATAAGACCTGTGTTTTGCTTTTAATCCTATAAAATGAGTAAGAAAATAAGATGTATTTTGTTTAGGATTCCATACTGTTTTGTTTAGGATTCCATGTTAGTAAACCACTGCCTGAAACTTGCCATCTTGGTGAAACAAGGCGTTGTGAAGGAGGAGCCAGCATGGAGAGGGTGATTTGGGATGATTTTTAAGATGTGTGGATGTCAGTGTCTAAGGTTGCCTCTAGTAACAGGCCAAGTGCTTGCAGGTCCTAGATCAGGCATACCCAAGAAAGTGAGTGTTGCAGACCTTGTGGTTCAGCTTAGGCGTAGCTTCTTCTCAAGGCTTTCAATGGAATAGAGTCTAACCTCTATGATAACATGTGACAACAAGACCCACCTCAAAATGCCTGGAATCTTGAATCAGAATAGTAGGTGATAGACCTGCATCATTTTATGTGACAAGTTTTGAGGCAATTTGTAGCCTCACCAACAACATAAAAGCCCAATAAAATAATGTAAAACCCTTCTATTTCATTCTTCCCAACTATTCAACAATCTTTTAAACTACAAAAGTTATAATGCTGGGCTGGAACAATGTCTCAGAAGATAAGAGCACTTCAAATTCCAAAACATACCTTGGGCAGCTTATAATAGTTTGTAAGTCTAGCACCAACAGTTATAAGACCCAATTTAAACCTCCCTGGGTGTGTGCCCACACAAACACACACACACACACATCTTAAAAATAGATAATGCTGATGATAAGAATTTTAACTTTAAAACAGAACAATTGATGTGGGATTCCCCTGTGTATGTGTGAATATATTTTACTACCATTGATTAATAAAGCAGCTGCTTTGGGCTATGACATGGCAGAAACTAGCTAGGCAGGTAAGCTAAACTGAATGAAGGGAGAAAGAAGGCAGAATCAGGCAGACACCATGTAACTGCTGAAGGAAAAAGATGCCAGAACCTTATTGGTAAGCCACAACTTTGTGGCAATAAATACAGAGATTAATAGAAATGGATTAACTTAAGATATAAAAGCTATCTAGGGATACTTAAACCATTGGCCAAGCAGTGTTGTAATTAATGTAGTTTTGTGTGATTATTAAGGTCTGAGTGGCCAAGAGACATCAAACCCCAGTCTCCATTTACAGACCAATAGTAGCAATAGAAAAAATACCTACTTAATTGAGTATTTTTCTGTGTATCTTTTTAGGATATTAGATTAGCATTTTCCCTCTGTCATTGTAATTTTTTTTTAATTCAATATTTATTTGTTTGTTTGTTTGTTTTTGGTTGCTTGATAAATAATACCATTCAAAATTCTCTCTTCCTCCCCTCTTCCCATTTCTCTCCCACTTCCCCACTCCCCTCCCTCTCCAGTCCCCTGCCCTGTGGGAAGTCCGAAGTCCACCCCACTCCATCCAGGCTTAGGAAGGTGTGCTTCCAAAAAGACTAGGACACCAAAAAGTCAGTATATGCACTAGAGACAAATACCAGTGCCTTTATCAATAGCTTCTCAGTCGGTCCCCTTTGTTAGCCACAAGAGTCCAGTTTGATCACATGCTCATTCAGTCCCTGTCCAGCTGGATTTGGTGAGCTACCATTAGATCAGGCACTCTTTCTCAGTGGATGGACCCACCCCTTGCAATCCTGACTTCCTTGCTCTTCTCCCTCCTTCGGCTCTTCAACTGGACCTTGAGAGCTCAGTCCAGTGCTCCAATGTGGGTCTCTGTCTCTATCTCCATCCATCGCTGGATGAAGGTTCTATGGTGATATAACCCAGTTAAAAAATGGGGTACTGAACTGAACAGAGAATTCTCAACAGAAGAAGTTCAAATGGCCAAAAGATATGGAAGGTCATGTTCATGTTCATGACCTTAGCAATCAGGGAAATACACATCAAAACAACATTGAAATACCATCTTATACCTGTCAGAATAACTAAAATCAAAAACACCAATGATAACCTATGCTGGAGAGTATGTGGAGTAAGGAGAACACTCATCCATTGCTGGTGGGAATGCAAACTTGGGCAACCACTTTGGAAATCAGTGTGGTGGTTTCTCAGAAAATTGGGAGTCAACCTACTTCAAGACCGAGCAATAACACTCTTGGGAATATACCCAAGAGATGCCCAATCATACTACAAAAGCATTTGTTCAGCTATGTTCATAGCAGCATTATTTGTAATAGCCAGAACCTGGAAACAACCTAGATGCCCCTCAGTGGAAGAATGGATAGAGAAAGTGTGGCACATCCATACATTAGAGTACTGCTCAGCAGTAAAAAAGCAATGACATCTTGAATTTTGCATGCAAATTCAAAAAAAATGGATGGAAATAGAAAACACTATCCTCAGTGAGACAACCCAGACCCAAAAATATGGATATGGTATGTACTCACTCATTAGTGGATTCTAGTCATAAACAAAGGATGTTGAGTCTATAGTTCGCTATCCTAGAGAAGCTAAATAATAAGGTGAACCTCAAAAAAGCATATATAGATTCTCCTGGAAATTGGAAGCAGACAAGGTCGCCAGGCAAAAGTTGGGAGCATGGGGGTGGGGTGGGAGAAGGGAAGAAGGGGAGAGAGAAGGGAGAAGGCGAGAATTGGGAAGAGCTTGGGGGAATGGGATGGTTGAGATGGAGGAAGGGTGGATATGGGAGCAGGGAAGAAGATATCTTTATTAAGGGAGTCATTTTAGAGTTGGTAAGAGACTTAGCTCTAGAGGGGTTCCCAGGTGTCATTGGGGATGTCCCCAGCTAGGTCCTTGGGCAATAGAGGAGATGGTGCCTGAGCTGGCCTTTTCCCATAATCACATTGGTGATTTTCTTTCATTGGACAATTATCTCAACCATTTTAAAATGATGGGCTCCTGAACTTCTAGATCACTTGTAAGCTCACATGGCACTATGTCAGAAAAAGAAAAACTGAAAACTATATCCATCAAACTCCAACCAGATTTGGGTTTTGACATACTGGTGGAAAAACAACTTTCTTTTGCTTCACTCTCAAGTGCTTACATACTGTCTAGAGAAAGAAAAAAAGGCAACGCCCCAAATCCACTCAACCACTGTGGTTGAGGACACTGAAAGCCTGTGGTATTATTGGTTGTCTGACCTGTCTGCAGAAGATTAACTTCTCTGTTTTTTTTTTTCCCCTGTGAGCCCTTTCTCAGCACAGCTGTCATGCTGCTCAGTCAGTTTTGCTTTAGGCTATCCACCATCACTCCAGATTGGATAATCTAGTCTCGAGTAAGATACAACTCAGCAGCCCATGCTTTTTTGTACCTAGCTGTGCCCTTTGTGGTACATTTTTTTTCTTTTGTAATTTAGCAGACTGAATCCCAATGTCTTCTCCATGCTATTCAAGTTTCTGCCATGAAGCTAAATGCTCAGATCTATCTCCCTAAGCTGCCTAGGACTGTGTTCTTTTTCTTTGATTTCCTAAGAAACTGGGGTGATAAGCCTGTGCCTCCCAAACTGACTCTAATTTTCTTGATATCACTAGAGAATGTTATCATCATCACCTTTCTTCAGATATTTTTGCTAATCCAAAAACATTAAGTAATTTTCTCCTCCTCTACACCTGCCATTTTTTCTTGCTTTTAAATTCTGCATATCAAAAATTAGCATTTCTGGGGGTATTATGACTGAACTGTGTTCTTCCTCTTGGAAGATTTGAATCCTAATCCCAGTACACCTGAATGGGTCCCAGTAAAGAAGGAATAGGGACATTAAACAGGTTATCAAGTTAAAATGTAATCTTGGTATGCTCTACTCCAGGATGACATCTATCTTTATAAAAAGTGGTAATCTGAGTCACAAAAGTCTCTCTCTCTCTCTCTCTCTCTCTCTCTCTCTCTCTCTCTCTCTCTCTCACACACACACACACACACACACACACACACACACACACATATTCACACACAGAAACACACACACATGCAGGCATACACAGAGACACACACATACACACACACTCAGGGAGATGTCATAAAAAAACATGAGCTAACTTTTGACTTGAAAGTACCAAGGAAAGTTCAAAAAGTGGTGAAGGACAGACTTCCCGCACTTTGAAAGGGGCTGGTCCAACAAATTAGATCATACACGTAGTCTATGGAACTGTGAGATGATGGACTTTTGTTAAACATATTTAGTTTGTAATTCCTTTTTATGAATCTCTAAACAAGCACATAAGGTGACATCAGAAAAAATATTTCTGTGTCCTCATGCTTGCTTTGCATTCATGGCATGTGCCTGGTGCCTTATCCTTCCTGCCTATGTTATTTTTTACTCTAGATGTTTCTGAAGAAGCTTAGAGGAAACAAGGTTATTAAGGAAGCATGGCAGGTTGGATGGCCTACCTGCTAGTTCAAGGAGAACATTGTGGAACCCAGAGATGCTATCCAGGCATAGTTATTAGAGGAGAGAGTCTTCTATGTCTTCCTTTTTCATAGGATTATGAATCCCATATCAATGGCTCTATTGCCTACTCAATCAAGATGTTCTATCTCTCTCTCTTTTGGTCGTGACTCTGATGCATCCTGCCCCTGCTAAATGGGCCTCTTGGGGAAATCTTTGCAGCATCTGTCTTACCCATGCCTCATCTCATTTGTAGGACACACAGCAATTCATTTGAGCTCAGAATTACAGCTGCTCAAGACATTATCCTCTGGTGCCCCCAAGCAACCTAAACAACTTAGTTCTCTATTGACTGCTTTCAGTGTCAGGGTACCCTACTTCTGTGTTCCCAAAATTGCTCTGAAAAATTAACATGTGTCTTTCCTGCAACTTACACTTAGCCAAGTAGACTCACAACTGTCTTCTCTCTCCAAAGGTGTTATTCAACCTTTTCTAGGCTTCTGGTTTCAATTGAGGGCTGAGAAGGTATAGTAAAACCATCCTGTAAGGTTTGCTCTTCAAACTAGTTGCTGGCTGGAGGTAGGTGGATGAATAGATGGAAAGACCTGGCTTCCTCCATCCACAGTGCAGGTGCTGGACCTTTACTCTGAGAACACTCACCACCTTTTTTTGTCCTATAAACCTAAGTTCCTGGAAAAAACCTGGAAAACAGATCCAGTTTTAGGTAGTCCATCACTGATCTTCATTTTCTGTTCTATTTTCTAATCCCCCCTTTTTGTAGCTCTCTCTTCTATTTCCACAGCAACCCAGAACTGTGACTCTAACTTATTCATTTTGAAATGTGATTTTCTGTCATTTGTGGAACTCTGAGACCAAGTATGAACTTTGCCTTCTTTTTAGACACCCTGAACTCACACACCATTTAAAAAATGTATCTTTAAATTATTGATTGAAAGTCTCATATGTTTATGTAATCTACATTGATCATATCCACCCACAACTATCCTCAATTCTCCCTAGTATTCTCCACTCACCCCCTCTAAATTTCATGCCCCCCTGCTTTTGTAGATATTGCTATAACTCCATCATCCAAATAGTGCTTCCCGCATGTTCATGGATATGGGACTATGCCCTCGGGCATCACACATCATTCTCTAATCTCCATATTCTCAATCTCTCATACTCCTTCTTCTTCCAGCTCCTATTAAATGCTTCTACTCCATAAGTTTATTTCCTTAACACCATCTCTTCTTACCTTCTCCTTTAACAATTAACCCAATATATCTATATTCCCCTGGTCACTCTTGAATCTAAATATCTACACTGGCTCATGAATATTTTCTTTCAATCTAGATTTGGCCACTTTAATACTAGCTTCTTACTCATATAATCATTTTGTTCTAGAAGTAACTTGCTTATTTGATAGTACTATGATTTTCTTCAGTGTGTAACAAGCTTATTTTACAACGTATTAAGGATTCTTCAGTTGAAATATTACCTGCTTAAAATCCTTCACTTATGATTCAAACAGCATTATTTTAACTCATCTTCACAAATTCATTAACTAAGTTTTTTTCCTCTCTATAATGCCTCATGTTATATATGTGTAATACAGAGGAACACGTTGAGTGTTAATGGAGTATCATTCACATTCATTATTTAGGAGCTATCAGAGCCTAAGCTAACTGCTTTGAATTGATCATTTTTATGCTTCTGATGCTGAATCTTTATTGCAATACATTTTTTCAAATTTTATTTTTTACTGTTTCAAACTATTAATCCCCTTAATAATTTTCTGGAAAGCAACTAATCCATTTGATGCTGGGTTTTGCCTCCTCGGTATCAGCAGCTAATATTTACTTATAAAATATTTTAAAAACAAATACAGTACTAAAGTTTTGTTTAATTCTGCAGCACAACAGACACAGAAATGCCAGATAGAATGCTAGTAAACTGACTGGGGTTTTACTTGCTGGTGTTATTTTTTCTTTTATTTGCTCTATATTACTCATCCATATTTTTTTATGCTCCATAAACTCACTTTTAAAATTTAACTATGGCATTAAGCAGTAAAGTTGTTTTAAGTGTTTCTTAAATGTACAATAAAATACTATTAGTATATGAATAAAGGAACATGTGGAAACTATCATATATATATGTGTGTGTGTGTGTGTGTGTGTGTGTGTGTATTATATATATAATAAGTCTGCAAAAAGCAAATGAACATACTTCATGGCACTTTAATTCAGAAAATAAACTTCTTCCTTTACAAATTGAAGAAACCCGCCAATATCTGTTCTCACTAGTTCCCAAGTTTTATATGAGCTCCACAGAGGAAGGGAAATTTTTCCCCTGGTGGTCATCTAAAAAATAAAAAAAGGATACATAAGAAAAAAAGTCAATCAAAATTGTTTCAAAGGGACATCCTTGGAAAGGTGAGGGAGGAAAGGGAGATTTGCCAAGAGCTTGAAAAAAATCTGGCATCAAACAGGGTGGCAGGTGTTCTAGCCAGGTGGCTGCACATGTGAATGAATCAGTCTGAGGGAAGGTGAGTCACAGAGCCCATGCTGCTCTAAGCATGACCACAGTCAAAAGAGCTGGATCACTATCATTAGGTGGGGGAGCTATGAAGGCAAGCACACTTCACCATCAAGGTCTCCAGCAAGGACAGGAGATCTGGAAGTTTGAATTCAACTCTTTTTTTTGGGGGGGGGTTGATAACAGGGTGTTTTATTTTTCTTTTCAATTTAATTCACAAAGGAATTTCTTTTTTGTTTGCATTTTTTCCAAAGTTTATTAAATTATAAAGGTTTGCATTTCCGCCCCTCCTCCCAACACCCTCCCACTCACCCCACTACCTCTCCTCCTCCCTCTCCATTCCTAAGAGCAGTCAGGGTTTCCTGCCCTGTGGGAAGTTCAAGTTCCTCCCCCCTCCCTCCAGGTCCAGGAAGGTGAGTATCCAAACAGACTGGATCCCAAAAATCCAGTATATGCAGAGGAAACAAGTCCCAGTGTCATTGTCAATGGCTTTTCAGAAAGACTCCAGGCCAGCCACATTCAGAGAATCCGGCCACATTCAGAGAATCTGGTTGGATCATGTGCTCGTTCAGTCCCAGTTCAACTGGACTTGGTGAACTCTCATTAGATCAGCCCCCTTCTATCAGTGGGTGATCGCACCCCTCGCGATCCTGATTTCCTTTTTCATGTTCTTCCTCCTTCTGCTCCTCATTTGGACCTTGGGGGCTCAGTCCGGTGCTCCAATGTGGATCTGCGTCTGTATCGCCATCCATCGTCGGATGAAGGTTCACTCTGGTCTTGCCTTCTGTGCTCACGTTCTCTTTCCTTCTGCTTCTCGTTTGGACCTAGGGAGTTAAGTCCAGAGTTCCAATGTGGGTCTCTGTCTCTGTCTCCATCCATCGCCAGATGAAGGTTCTGGACTCTTGTCTATTTCCAATCTCCAGGAGGATAACTACATGATTTTCTTCAGGTTCACCTTCTTATTTAGCTTCTCTAGGATCACGAATAATAGGCTCAAAGACCTTTAATTATGGCTAGAATCCACTTATGAGTGAATACATGCCATATTCCTCTTTTTGGGTCTGGCTTACCTCACTCAGTAAAGCGTTTTCTATTTCCATCCATTTGCATGCAAGCAAAGGAAACCGTCAGTAAGACAAAAAGGCTACCTTCTGACTGGGAGAAGATCTTCACCAACCCCTCATCAGACAAAGGCCTGATCTCCAAAATATACAAAGTACTCAAGAAACTAGACACTAAAACTCTAATTAACCCAATTAAAAAATGGGGTGCTGATCTGAACAGAGAATTCTCAACAGAAGAACTTCGACTGGCCAAAAGACACTTAAGGTCATGCTCAACATCCTTAGCGATCAGGGAAATGCAAATCAAAACAACTATGAGACACCATTTTACACCGGTCAGATTAGCTAAAGTCAAAAACACCAATGATAGCCTATGCTGGAGAGGATGTGGAGAGAGGGAAACTCTCATCCATTATTGGTGGAAATGCAAACTTGTGCAGCCACTGTGGAAATCAGTGTGGCGGTTTCTCAGGAAACTAGGAGTCAACCTCCCTCAGGACCCAGCAGTTCCACTCTTGGGAATATACCCAAGAGATGCCCTATCATACCGCAAAAGCATTTGTTCAGCTATGTTCATAGCAGCACTATTTGTAAGAGCCAGAACCTGGAAACAACCTAGGTGCCCCTCAATAGAAGAAAGGTTAAAGAAGGTGTGGAACATATACACATTAGAGTTTTACTCAGCGGTAAAAAACAATGACATCTTTGAATTCAACTCTTAACATACTACTGTCTTTGGTTGTGTGGCTGAGGAATTCCAGGGATCTTTGGCAACTGTCCTTGTCTTTGTGAAGATGCACTCCCATTTCGTGCAAATAAAGAGAATCCTAAAATCTAAAAGTCTAGGACAACACAAGACCCATAACTGTAGACATTGCTATGTGTTCTCAAAGTCACACATTTTTAATCCAACTGGAGCCTCATTTCTTCAGCAAAGATCACATCCTCAGTCAAAGGTGATGATCAGAAAGGGTGGCAAAACAAATACAAACAATTTACTCAAATCATTCCACGTTATGAACACAGCAAAAGAGATGTTTCTTTCTGTTTATTTTCTCTGCTTCGATTTCTAAACACACCCAGGTTCAGTTCCTAGCTTAGCAATCACAGCTCTTGAGCAACAAACAGAATATTAGACCCCCCCACCACCACCAACAACAACAACTGGCATCCAGAAGAGGGGTAAAGACTCAGCTTTACTCTGGACCTTTATATCCAAAAGGAAAAAAAAACTACATAGATTAAGTAGTCAGAGTAAGGTTGAGCCAGTTTGAGGATGCAGCAAAAATAATTAGCTTGTACTTCAAGATAAAAATTATATATGGTGGCCAACTCTTTGTGCCAATATAAGGCATGGTAGTCAGATATTCGGCTAATTATTATTCTGAATGTCTCTATAAAGGCATATTGCAAAAGAAATTAATACTCATATAAGTGGATTTCAAATAAAGTAGCTTACTTTCTGTAATATTGAAATACATCTAATGCTTGCGGACCTTACTATAGGATGCTTTCAGATATATGTGGCTCATCTCATGGCCCTGCACTAAGACTTTGTGCTTATAAAGTTCCATAATTGTGTGATCCAATTCTGTCTGTCTTGCTGCTCTCTTTATGTCACATATACAAACACACACTTTCTCAGTACCTGTACACATGTGTGCTTAAATATACAAATATAGATTATTCTTATCCTAAGGAACTCTAAAATAATATGCAGAGCTAACTATAAATTTTACTGAAAGAAAAAGTTGTATAGCACCCAATTTAAAAACATAATAAAATATAGAAAACTCTTCATCATACTTTCCAATTGTTAGCATAATGCTTTTTTGCTTTTATGGTTTTTGAGTAATTGTTATATTCCTAGATAACTTATGGTTGCAATTTAACCCTGATTTGACAAATGGAGTTATATCTCATTCTGCTAACTCTTTTCCCAATGAGCATATTGTCATACAGCCTGATATGTGGACTGGCACAATCTATTGTTTGGTTATAAAATTATATTGTTGACAAATGTGTCAAAAAATCACATGCAAGAAAGTATTCCACTACTGTGTGATCAAGCCAAGAAATCATATTATTGTGAACAAGTGCAATTCAACACAAGTGATTGCTGGCATTGTGCTTTAGAGTCACATGTAAGGGAAGAATACGACAACACAATGGTTGTGGGAACTTCTTCACTGAACTTTTTTTCTCCATCTACGTGCTATTCTTAATGCAGCATATATTGCACAGTTTTAAATTTAATTAAAATTGCTAATATTTTACCATCACTTTCTACAGAGAAAGTAGATGAACTTTTTTAATTATTTAATTTGGTCATTGAAAATTTCAGCTGGGCGGTGGTGGTGCATGCCTTTAATCCCAGCACTTGGGAGGCAGAGGCAAGAGGATCTTTGTGAGTTCAAGGCCAGCCTGGTCTACAAGAGCTAGTTCTAGGACAGGCTCTAAAGCTACAGAGAAACCCTGTCTCGAAAAAGCAAAAAGAAAAGGAAAATTTCCATACTTTTATATTATGTACTTTGGTCTCATCTTCTCCACTCTCCCCAGGACTACCCAACACATTCCCTGTGACTCCCATGGTCTCCTCTTATAAATATCTATCTATCTATCTATCTATCTATCTATCTATCCATCAATCTCCCTCTCTGTCTCTCTGTCTCTGTCTCTCTCTGTCTCTGTCTCTGTCTCTCTGTCTCTCTGTCTCTCTCTCTCTCTCTCTCTCTCTCTCTCTATATATATATATATATATATATATATATATATATATATATATATATAAACCTTCTGAGTCCAGTTAGGACTGACCATATGCACATTGGGTTGGAATCATCCAAATGACCAGAGGGTTGCTATTTTAGGCTTTCTAAACCTGTTACTCTGTAAGGAACATTAAGTCGTTTTGCTATTGGAAGCTAACATAGCCATGGAGAATATTCAAATAAGCAAGTGTGTGCTAAAAAGACCTCAGAGACAAAAGCAAAGAGGATACTTTTGGCACTGTGATAGCACTTCCCTAACCTCTGCTCTAAAAATAGAAACAAAGCTTAGTTTGGTAGTGCTTGCTGATTTTTGTGATTTACATTTCCCCTCATGACCAACTGAAGAAATGAGATGAGAAGAGATTGAGGACAGCACCACTGTATACGTCTCTACTGAAATACAACATATATATGTGAATACCATAAAGAGAATAGAGAAACATGAATCACAGCAAAACAATTGAGAACTGCTTACTTCTGATAATATAATAAGCCATGTTTTTAGTTTAATTGAAGTATACATAAATTAGTTTTTAAATATTCGTTATAATATAAAACTGGCTTGCATGATTCTTGACAATTTAAAACTTAGATCCAATGAGCCCATAAAAGCTGTTGCTAATTTCTATCTAGTCCAATCAAAAACAGTTTAAAATATTATTTGGGTAACACAAATTAGACTTAGGTTTGGGGGGGTCTTTTCTGGCTTTGTTTTTGGGGAACACAAGGATGGGAGGGTGGACCTTTGAGAAAAATTGGAAGCAAGAGTGATTGGGGTGCATTGTATGAAATTTATAAATAATTGATAAGAAATATTATGTTAGTAAAAAAGAAAATGAACCAACTTAATGTCTTAAGGGAGGCCTGGAGAGGTCTTACATGGCCTCAGAGTGTGATTGAAACTTAGATAAAATCAGCATTTCACTGTATCTATTTTCAGGTTCTGACCAACTAGGTTTAAAAACTTATTCTTTATAATCACATATTAATATTTTATATGCTGCCTATAAACAATGAGATGACATGGTCACTTTTGGAATGCAAGATAGATATTTGGCTAAAATCAGATTTTATAGATCTCATAGAAATAGTTTTTCCAACTGTACCTCTTGGGGGCATTTTTTTTCTAAAATGACAGTCACTCCAAATGAAATATATCTGACTGCATCTTCCTCAACCCACTGAATCATCGTCTTGCGTGACATATCTTCAACTGCCTTAGTACTACACTGCTCACATGCTCTCAGGACACTGTGAAATGATTTGCACATCAATTACTTCTAAAAGACAAGATACACCTTGTTGTAGAATTTATGTTGCCTAAGCTATGATTTCCTCCTGGGAAAATGAATGAGTTACTGTTGGCAGGTCTCAATCTGAGATTAGTTCTTCTTACTCACACTTTATATCCAATAAAAAGTATTTTTTTTCCAAATATATAAAAGGCCATCCTTTTCTATGCAACATTTCAAAAGGCATAATGAAAATGAAATGGCCTACGTTTGTGTTGTTGCTATTTTATTTCCCTTGTAAAGCACTATGTATCAGCAAGACACTCATTTTTCATCATTTTTGCAAATTTTATTGGAGTCATTGCCATTCCAACCTTCAAGACTCATGCAAAAACCTGTCAAATTCTAAGGGTTTATTCATGCAATAAAATAACATAATGGGTGAGTGGTAGCATCGCATAGTCATAATTGTTTATGTCTCAATGTTTATCAGAAAGCCTCTTCAGCAGGTACAAGCTTCTCTTTTTATAAATTTGCAAAACAGAGAAGCATAACTTGATGGTAAAGTGACCAATTTGATTTGAAACTATTGTAATTTCAAGAAAATATACCCCTGCTACTGATTTTTCATGTTAAAAAGTTTATGAGCTTATAGATAAAGAATAGATGCTAAGATACATTAACTGTCTGGGTCCAGTCTAGACAGGTTCATTCTTTCCAGGGTAGGGCATGTGAACTCGAAATGTTAGACAGAAAAAAAAGCCAGAGACACAAAAGAAACAGACAGAGTCACAGGACAGAGTCGGCAGGCAAATCCAGTGAACACTGTATCCACCCATATTTATTTTTCATGCGTTTATATAACTCAATTCAAAAGTGAGGAAGAAGGCAAAAGACTGTTTTACCATGATATAAATATAAACAGAATAATCATCTCTTCAATACCTGAAAAATCAAGTACCTATATCCTGAGTTAATATTCTGTTATTTAGGTAGAACATACAGTGACCATATCCTAGGCCAACCATCCTGTTGGTAACCACACTCTAAGTCAAATCTCCTGTAATAAGCTTAAAGGAGCAAGAATAGCCTGTACTCTAACTTTTGGTTCACATCCATGGGCTCGGACATGCCTCCCCCCTCTTTTTAAATTTATGTATTAAAGCCTGTGCTTCCGCTACAGGGCAGATGACTGTGCTTGCTTTAGGTTGTCTTCTTCCACCTTCAGACTTACCTGACATTGGTACATACATTCTTTCATTCACATCCTGTCTTAAGTTGCCTGGAGGGAAGAAGATCTTACTGGTCATTAACTACCAGCATCTGTTTATTAGGGGCTAAGAGAGACTGCAGTTAGACATTACGCACCTCTGAGCAACTTTCCATTGAGAGAGTTCACAAATAACTGGATAATCATAGGCAAGCACATATTGTTTTGTGATACACATGATTTTATGAACACAAAACCTCCTAATCAAGAAAGCAAAGGATGAGCAACATAAGATAGCCTTTTAAAAATGGTCTAGGGGTGCTTTCAGAAGTTGCACCAAAATCCAAGTTTGTCTTATTAAGCATACCAAATTGAATGACTCATTAGCATCGTGTCAAATTTTTCTCAAATAAGGTTTAAAATTTTTCTAATCAATAGCATCTTCACAGTGAACCAAAGCAGCTACAAATGTTAACAGGTCAATACTATAATTCTAGTATGAAAATTAACAATAAATGCACAATTTGTCATATTATAATTCTCATAATTTTGTTCTAATCAAAAAATAAGAAAATGTTTGTGTGTTAGGTGATCCATGAGTCTTTTTTTCTCTCCTACAGTCCAAGTGCATTGATGCTTCTAGCATTCAAAGATAAGTTGGACAGTCCCCTTCTCTGAGTAGCAGTAAAACTTTTGTACCACTTCTCCACATATTCTGAAGAGAAACTTCAGTCACACATTAACTACACATGACATCAGCAGGTCAGGAGCACAGGTTTAGATATCTCACTGCAACTCCTCTGTGGGGGCACCAGCAGCTATGATGTCACTGGGAGTGCTTCTTCTTGTTCACGTACCACACCAAATGTTGAGGGAGCCATCGAGCCTCATTTCTTTACTGTGATAAAAGACAAACATGCCATCAACCCCATATTGAAACAGGATGGGTTCCTTTCTATAATCTATTGCAAGGAACTTTCCACTTTGCTTTAGTAACGGTCTCTCTGATGCCATCTCACCAAACTCTATGTACAGCAGATTGCTCATGGGCATCCACATTTAAGAAATTTAGAATGAAGAGAGCAGGATTTAATGCATTATGTACCGACTGAATTTATAAATTCCCATTTCTTATCTTTTGAAGTTGTGTTTACAAAGAGCCATGGGCATGCTCCACAATCTCTTATCCTTGAGAATTATAAGGAATGCCTGTTTTATGCTCAATATCCCACTGGGAATAAAACTACTGAAATGCTTTGTTAATATATCCAGATCCATTATTTGGTTTTACAATTTTAGGAATTCCCATATATGAAAATCACTTTAAACAATATGTCATCATGTGCTTGGTGACTTCTCCAGTTTGTGCAGAGGCCATTAAGAAACCTGAATATGCATTGGTTGTCACATGTACACATCTTAATTTGCCAAGCTCTGCAATATGAGTAACAGCCATTAGCCATAAATGCCTAGGAATTAGGCCTTGAGGATCTACTTCAAGATGAGATACAAATAAATACTGTGGGCATATATCACATTGCCTAACAGTGTGCCAAGCAATTTTTCTCGTTAATTCAATTTGTTTTTTATACATTTACTGTTTTGATGATGAATTTAATTTATACACTGACAGTCATTAATTTTTAACTCTCTTCAGGTCATAGAAAATGTCCCCTGCATTTTGGTACTAGTAACAGTTAAGTGAAAATACTGACAATTGCCATGCTTTGTGGGTCATGTAAAGGCACATTCAAGTCTTCCTGGCCCATTGTCTCAAGGCAATATCTTAGCTGACAAATTCACTCAATTGATCACTTTATCTCAAGCTGAGCTTGCTGGAACAGTATTTTCACTTGACTGTTACTAGTTCCAGTGCAAGGGACATTTCTATGACCTGAAGAGACTTAAAACTTAATGACTGTCAGTATATAAATTAAATGCATCATTTGAAAAATGCTGGAATGCCACAGCAACAGCTCACAGTTCAACTATCTGAGCTGAGGACAGATCTGTTTTCACTACACATCCTTTACTATAAACAACACGTGCCTCTCTTCCATTGGCAGAATCATCTGTAAAAATTAACATAGAATCCTTTAAAGGATCTTTCATTACAATTTTAGGAAAAATAAAGAAATGTACTTGTGCAAATTCCAGCCATTAGTTGGAAGATGATTATCAATTTGCCCTAAAACTTGAGCAAATACAATTGTCCAAGAATTATTATTTTAGAATAGCCAGTCTACCTGTTTCTTAGTATAAGGAGCATTGATCACATTAGGTTCCTTACCAAAATATTGCCTAGATTCAATCTGACTTTTCGGTACTAAACAAGCTACTGCCTCAAAATAATGGTTTATTACATTGACTGGTGATGCAGAAAGGTGTAGCCAATAAAAGAGGACTGTTTGCCATAATGCTATTGTAGGAGTAAATTTTGTAGGTAAAATAATGCTTACCACGGTTAATAATAATTAATATAATGTACCTGCTGATTTTGTATTACATATTCTTACTATGTCAGTACTTGTCTAGCAGAGTCTGTAAGAAGTCTAGTGGAACTGGGATCACTACTCCTCTTAAGACTCTCACTGAGGGGCTCAAGATAGCCTTAAGAAAACTCTAAATAGGGCTATAGCTACTGGATACCTCACAATAACTTCTGAAAATCTTTCAAAGTTTGTAAGCGATCTTTCTAATCCAAGCTATAACACTCTTCATTAGTTGCAGGCATCATATAACTTCAACAATTCATTTATTTGATCTTATGCAAATGAGGAATAAATTTAGGATGGATTTTATCCTGTGTAGAGATCTTCTCATACTTGCACACTTGTGAATAAGGGGTCTGGATGAAATATAAATTCAGCTGTTGGACAAAGGTGTGTGCTTTTGTGCTTTTGCCCCCATACTTAGAGATGAATTTGAAGCTGCAGGTCTGGCCACATTTTGAGCAGTAAGTCACCATTGTGTGGTCATTATTATATACGTATAATATTTTTAAAAACTGGTGATGTATGCAGTGATGCATCTTTATAATCCCAGCTACGCAGTTGGCAGAGGCAGAAAGATTCCAAACTCTAGGCCAGACTCTTCTGAATTAATTAATCAGAATATCAAGAACACTGAATAAAAAGTACTACTTTTATGGCTTGCATGTTATTTGCATATTCATATCATTTGACCTATTGTATGCATTCCCTAGCTTACTTTTGATCTTTCTTTGGCAATATGGTCTCACTATATATTCTAGGCTAACCTAGAACTCACCACACACAGCAGACTATCTTCAAACTTAAAATGATTCTCTTACCTGTGCCTTCCAAGTGCTTTACTGTGCCTGATCACATTTTAACAGATTTTAAGATTATAGGAATTATTGGATTGTTTGCTGTAATGAAGAGTTGTCATCACCAAGAACTGCATTCAGCAATCATTTGTGGAGGAAAGGTCTGGTCCCTGTCCTCTGGCCCCCTCTTTTTTTTGAAAGGTGGGAACATTGATGAAAATGGCCACTCTTCCCATATTGACACTGGAAGACAAAAGTGACAGATAGTCATGGTGCTACCTGTGTACAATCCCAGCACTTAGGAAGCAGAGGCAGAAGGGTATCTACAGGTTCAAGATCACCTTAGTCCATATAGAAATTAACCAGTTAGGCAGAACAACAGAGAAAGACTGTCTCAAGAGAGGAAGGAAAACAGCCTCACACAAACAAAAGTACAGACTAACTGAAAAACAGCAAGGGAAATAGCTGAAGACTAGGGCAACAGCCCCCTTCCCATGCTGAGGAGCAACCTCTCAAGTGAGCTCTCTTGTGCTCTTCTACAAGTGGTACCTAGTGACTCGGAGATAGGACTTCACTTGTGTTTAGTTACTCCTAAGACATCCAACTATCTATTTCATAATTGAAGTACTATGGCCTATTATAGCAACAGAGAGAACGCATCACATCTGGAGTGCTTGAGTTAATAACATGTTAACAGTTTCTCACCTTTGAAGAAGGCAATTTATAGAATATTGGTTAATACACAAAAGCTTATGCCATTTCAGGATCACAGTCCTGCCTTTGATAGGAGGGATTCTGGTGACAAGACTGTTCTTAGTGCTAAACAGCTATATTAAAAATCAAAGAAAAGAAACATCTGCACACATAGCTTAGGATCCATTGCTGGCAATAACCGGCCTTCTCATGTCCTCGGAGACACTGAACAGACACTCTGTCCCTAACACAGCACTAGTGTTTGTTAGAAATAATTACAAAAACAAACACTTTGTCAAGAGAACAAAATTCACAATGTTGAATGAGTATGACAAGGGCATGATATTTCTCACATCCAGGATTCCTAGGATCCAATGAGAGGAGAATTATCATATCATTTGAGTCCTTGTTAGTATCATTCATGACAAACAAGATGTCAGCATCTTGATATGTTTTACAAATTTAAATGCTGATGAGTAGCGCAGACATGTCTCTTCTGTTAGCATGTCACCAGAGAACACAGCAGTGACTGCAGCTCAGCTCTCCTACTCTGCAAATATTCAAGGCTCCTTTTTATAAACTGTCCTTCAGCTGTGCAGAAATATCTTAAGATTCCCATGTGATACTGAACAGGACTTTGAATGAGTTTCAAAAATAGCTAATATGGTCATAAGTAATCTTAAGAACAAATGCCTTATGAGAAACTCCGAGTGTAAGAGCTACAGTATCGATGTCTGAAACACAAAAACAGGCACATCTATGATACAGAAACTCCATCTTCTGTGATAAGCCTGGAAGACATTTATTTAAATGCAAGCTTTTCAATAAACTTTAGTGCTGTGCTGTTAATAATGAATATATGAATTCCTATGTCCAACCTTGCTGTCAACTGGCTGAAGAAGCTTCAAAGGAAAAACAATGCCATGCATATTAGTTTTGAGTCGCTAAAAACAAAGTGGATTATCATAGTCATATACTTTTCTGTAAAGACGCTCAAAGCCCTACTATGTATTTTCTACTTTGTGTGTACGGGTGCTTTGCTCATACTGATGGTTCAGTCATGAAATCTGTAATAGTTCTTTGTTATAAAGTGAACTTGTTCCTGATACACCTGAGATGGATCTAAATGAATCCAGAAAACATTTCATGGAATTGATCCTCTGACTCAGTTCCCAGATCTTCTGTTTACACTCTGTTTACACAGCTCTCTAGACAACTTACTTAAGAGCCCTCTGTATCTTCTTTACTTAATGAGGAAAAACAGCAGTCAGACTATCACTGCAGTTGCTATATTTAGACATAGCATGGCATCAATTAATTTGAAAACATGTGAAACTTGGGAATATAAATGCAGTACAATGTAAGTAGTGAACACTGGCACTTCTGGGTCGTGGAATCTTTATTTTAGTGTTTTTGAACTTAAAACATCAATATATAAAATAAAGAGAAGCAACCAAGCAAAGTAATTTGTCTGGACCTTCAGAAGTCCACTACAGGAAGTTATGAACTGGGTTCTCCCTGCCTCTTTCAGGAATCTCTCATGCAAATATCCTGGAGACTCATCTCTGAGAATCTAGAAGCTTGGTAGAATTAATTTTCTTAGGTTCATCCATTACAAATCCCAGGTCCATCAGCATCTTCCAGGGCAGTTCATACATTCCACTGGAGCCCCCTTTAGAAAATTAATGTTAATAACCAAGTACCCAAAATAGCTTAGAATCCAGAGCAAACAGGAACTGTGGCACAGCCCAGCTGTGCTTTCCTCGAATCATTTCAGAGCCTTTACAAAATCAATTATCACTAGGAGTCTATTGTGCATTATACTTATATGGAAAGGTCAGGTTAAATTAATTAACTTTAAATAACTTCCAAAGTCTGTGTGGCACCGCTGTCATCTATGTACTCCAACACATTCCTGTGCTGTGCACATCCTCAGAATCACAGCACAGAGAATGGGTCACTTATTGAGGGCATTGCCTCTTAAATTGATTTCCTTAGTGGATCAAAATTCCAGGCCACAGTGCTGCTGAGACTTCCTCAGACTGCACTAAATGTTTGAGAATGTTGCTGGCAGCGATGGTGTTCAGTTTCATAGAGAGTCATAGCAGGGAAATTTTTAAAGCAATTTCTCCTTTGGGGGAAATTTGTAGTCATCTTTCTTGGTAAGTGAGGGTGTTGTGCTATGCCTCCTTTGCAGTCCAGGTCACTTTGGTCAGGGAATATACCCATCCCATAGGATCACATGCTCTACAGAAGTTTCCACTATTCATGCAAATTAAGAAATATAGCTGGACTATATTGCTCTAGCAGTCACTCTTAGTGTTTCCTTAGAATTGGTAAAAAGAAAGGTTCCCCTGGTTATTGAGAAAAGGCACAACATAAAGGATGATTCCTGGCAGATGGAAAGCAACCAAAGAGAGCACTTTGTGCCACATCTCAAGTTCAATAGTTTTCAGCAGAAATACGCTGTGAAGAATGGTATTTCCATATCAGACAGAGTCTTTTTATCCTTGCCTACCAGAAAAATTAAAATTCAGATGATTTCCAAAGGCATCAAGAAGTACCTGAACTAGGAACAACTGAATTTTGATCTCAAGCTATTGTCTAACCTCTGAACTCAGTGTTGAAAAGGATTTTATTTTTTTTCTTATGGGAGCAGTACTGCATACAAGGCCTCAGACTCAGAAGATAAACGAAGAAAGGTCTAGTAGTTAATGGGTATGCAGATTAAAAAGAAAGTCAGTTCTGAAGGGTTAATTTTTTTAAATTTATTTATTCTTGTTTTTAAATTTCATTTTACATTCCAACCACCATTCTCCATCCTACCCTTCTCCCATCTCCACTCACCTCACCATTCCCAGTCCACTTCCCATTCACCACTCCCAGTGGGTAAGGGTTCCAATGGGGAATCAACAAAGCATTAAGTTTATGCAGTACCATTCTTCTCCCCTCCTGCATTGAGGATGAGCATGGCATTTTACCATAAGGAGTGGACTTCAATATGCTAGTTCATGCACCAGGGATAGATGCTGGTCCCACTGCCAGGGTTCTCTCAGATAGTCTCCGAGTTTCACCACTGTCTCTCTCATATAGTGGGCCAAATTTGGTCCCTCAGAAGCTCCACAGCTATTTGTCTAGAGATCATGAGTTTCTACAAGCTTGATTTAGCTGAATCTGTAGACCTCTTCATGATCTTGACCTTCCTTGCTCATATATTCCCTCCTCCCTCTTGAAGAGTGTTCTTAGTGTATTTGTATGTTTCATTTCCTTCAAGAGAATATAATTTGTATTAATAGGTAAATATTACCTTCCCAATAGATCTTTAATGATTCCAAAATATACTTCCAAACCAAGGAAGTTGAAAGAATGATGCTGAACATTACAAATGGGAGTAAACATGATCAAATAATCCCAAGCTAACTCTGAATAGAGTATTTTAAGGTTTTTCTTTATTAAAAGGGAAAATTCATGGAACAGAAACAGGGGTCCAACATATATATCCAAAAAGCCTTTACTTATGTGTATTATTATGCTTTAGAAAATCATGTTGTACCATAAAGTATTTACATAAGATAATATAAAGATGGATTATTATTTTTATTCAGCTTTGTTCATCAATTTTACACTAACTCTATAGCATAGGCAGGAAGAAAAGGTCTTTTTCATGAGGATCATTAGCATTACTCTTATTAACAAAGTTCAACTGACACTGAAGTTTATGAACATTTAGGCTGAACTCCAGCCCTCATCTTCTGGTGGGGTTTAGAAAGCACTCGCTGGCCAGACTAGGTTGGCAGTTTGAGTTAGTACTTCATGTGGGGTTGGACAATCAGAGTTGGAATTATGTGGGATGTTGATACTGGTAGGATGCAGCTGCTCCCACCTGGAGTAGGCCCAGAGTTGGATATGAAAGGCTGGACCAGATACCAGATAGTTGAATAAGATGAAAAAGAATATTGTATATAAAAGAAGGCTCAGTCAAAGGAAAGAAGAGATTGACATTGCTATACCAAGACCATTTTGTCTTAGAGCAGATTTGAGATTTTCTAAAAATTAGCTTGGAGACTAGGGTCCAGAGACAATAAGGTTTTAACAGAATATGAACCGTGTAGAGCTAGGCCCTGAGATGG
Source organism: Myodes glareolus (assembly GCF_982192425.1). Taxonomy (NCBI): domain Eukaryota; kingdom Metazoa; phylum Chordata; class Mammalia; order Rodentia; family Cricetidae; genus Myodes; species Myodes glareolus. The sequence continues at coordinate 43,573,738 of NC_142030.1, read as the reverse complement.
AGTAATTACACGGTTTGATTGGAAAAGCGTCGGAACTGGAACCTTTCATCTCCAGCTGGCAGAACTGGTTTTCAAGGTTGCGGAACTGTAAGAGGTGAGGTCTGACTGCTGCAAGAAGGTCACCAGGGTGGGGTTGTTGCTTTATCCTGGCCCCAGGTTCATCTGTCTTTTTGTTTCCCATATGCTACTGGGAGATGAGCAGCTGCAAGCTCTTGCATCCAAGCAAATCCCAATTTTCATTCCTCCTGTCATGGACCTGTGGGTATGGGTAACTATTTTCCCCTGAATTGTTTCTTGTCAGTTCATCACAAGGAAAAAAAAAAAACCTAACTGTAATAATGCATTTGGCAACTGCTGGGGAATAAGTTAAAGCAGTAATGCGTTTAGAATTCAAAATACAAGGTAAACAGCCATAATAAAGGGATAGCAGTGGAATACCAAGGACATGGCAAAACAAGAAAGATCTAATGGAGATTGTGATCTAAATCACATTCAAGGCAGATGAGAAAGAAGTCCTGAAATATTACATAGTCATGAGAATCAGCACTGGAAAGCATAGCCAGAACAATTTGGAGAACAAAGGAATACAAGGTGTACAATTTGGAAAACAAGTAAAATTGTCTGTTCTCTGTGGAAGGATTTCATACATAGAAATTTTCCCATGTTACACACACACACATATAGATCTGCATCACAAACGCATACACACATGCAAAAATATAATCCTCCATTAGTACTAATAAATGGGATCATAAACATTGCATTATATGGTATGCATTTAAAAAGTAGTTATTTCTATATCTTAAAAAAACTGAAAGAAAACTTGAGACTAATCCTAATTTAAATGTAGTAATATAGATTAAATAAATTAAATAAAATATTTATGAATAAGTAACTCAGATGGATAACGTTTTGTGTGCTGAAAACTATAAAACATGGGTAGAAGTCAAAATAACTAATGGAAGAGTATCTGTTGTGTTTAAATATAAAATATCCCCATAGGTTCATATGTCTCCATATTGTAGTAATGTTTAGGAAAATTATGAAACCTATAGGAGGTGGAGCTCACAGGAGAAAACTAGCTGTTGAGGATGGGTTTGGAGCTTTTATACACTAGCTCCAGATCTTGCTTTTGCTGCATCCTGACGGGAATAAAATGTGAACAGCCAATTTCCTACTCCTGCCTCTATACTTCTTTTGATGTTTTCTTGTCTTCTTTGCCATTGCAGCATCTATCCTGCTGCATCTGTAGGTCAGAATAAACCCTTTCAACTTTAAGTAGCTTTCTGTGTATTGTATCACAGCACTACACATGAGACTAAGGCAGCATCTCTTGTTTATGATTTAGGGAAAAATGGCATGAAAATATGTGCAATCAAGTATACAGGACTATCAAAATCCCAGGAACATTTTATGTAGAAGTTGGGATTAACATGTTAAGTTTCAGAGAGAACGATAAAGAGCCACAAATAGAAGCACCTGAAAAAGAACAAAGCTAAACAGCTCACAATCTTAATTTAAAAGTATATTTTAAGCTATGGTAAATATAAGAAATGAAGTATATTTACAATGACAGCTATAAGTACAAGAGTAAATTACAGAACTATATAGCATAATTATCAGAAAAAAAAAAGGAAAACAAAATCGAACTTTTGCACACAGACAAAGCAAGCAGGGCAGACCGAGCCTAAAAAGAGCATGGTCAGAGTCTGGACCCTGTGAATATTCAAAGAGTTGGTGATCCAAAATATAATAGAAATCTTTTTAATTGTGTTGCAAAACCAAACCAAGGAATTAAAAACGAAAAAATTATAGTGAAGAAATGGACAAAAAAAAACCCTATCATTTCTCTGTGTAAGATTCACAAATTGCCAACAGATGTGCAGAAAGATGCTTAAAAACAGAAGAAATGCAAATTAAGACCCCAGGGTGGTATCACTGCATAAAGGTAGGTATGAATGGTCATTATTTTAAACAAATCAAAGGAAACTGTGATGCTGGAGAGATGGCTCAGCAGTGAAGACACTTGATGCTCTTATTGGGGACCTTGATTCAAATCCAAACACCATAACAGAAAACTCACACCTGCCTGTAACTCACATTCCAGGATACCTGATGCTTCTTCTTTTGCCCCTATGGGCTCCTAAACACATATCTGTGTGTTCACATATGACAGGCAAAACAATAAAAATAAATACTAAAACAAAAGAAAAAAACAGTGTTATTGTTGGGGGAGACTGTTTGTTTGTTTCCCAGCTGCCCAGAAACCGAAATGACCACACAGAAGCTGTATTAATTAAATAATTGCTTGGTCTATTAGCTCTAGCTTCTTATTGGTTAACTCTTACATGTTAATTTAACCTATTTCTATTAATCCGTGTATTGCCACGTGGCTTTGGCTTACCAGCTGAAGTTTCAGCATCTGTTTCTGTCAGGGCTATATGGTTTCTCTCTAACTCCACCCTTCCTTCTCCCAGCATTCAGTTTAGTTTTCCAACCTACCTAAGTTTTGCCTAACTACAGGTTCAAAGCAGTTTCTTTATTCATTAATGGTAATAACACCATACAGAGGGGACTCCCATATCACCTCCCCTTTTCTGTTCAAATTAAAAGGAAGGTTTTAACTTTAACATAGTAAAATTATACAAAACAGTTATCAAGCAAGACTTACAGATATTTATATACACTTTATCTTGTCATAACTAGGGAAAACTACAGGCAGGCAGATCTTTGTGAGTACCAGGCCAGCCTGGTCTACAAGAACTAGTTCCAGGACAGCTACAAAGAAACCATGACTCAAAAAAAAAAGGAAATAGTTTGGGAAAACTATAATTATAACTATTTTTTAAGTCCATCAAAGACTCCATAAGTATATAATATAACAGAAATATATAAGTACACAGAAAGTGCATTGTAAGCAACTTCTAAAACTCTAGAATTGGCAGAGACATCTCACTACCTGGACAGTCACTTTTGTACTGTTGGAACATCTGTCTTTAGCCTACTGGCCCATAGTATCCAGCAGACTTTTTCACGAAGCACGAAATTTTAAAGACAGCTCTGCCTATATTAACAGTTTGTCACATTTATTTTGTGTTCTGCAATTTTTTTGCATACTCTTTTGTGTAGCAGAAACCCCAAAGGGCCATCTTACCTTTGGGCAAGTTTAGCAGTCATTTTTTTGTGGGTTTTCTATGTCCAGTTCATTATGCTGTCCAGGCAAAAGCAGTTTCTTGCCAAAATGACCAACTCCATAAGGAGTCTCTTTGAGGCTCATCTTCCTCTTTAAGTAACTGGTGCTACCAGGAGCAGACATATCTTTGTCATGAAAAATCCTAATTTCTTAAAACATATTACATACCATATCTTGTAGTCTTTGAAAGGTTTGAAGAATACCTATCTATCTGAAATATATCTTTGTACATCTAGAAAATCTAACTAACGTGACTACAAGCTTGACTATTATAGATGATTATCTATTAACCTATATTTCTTAATTATATATCACATTGCTAAATGAACTAAACAAACATAATACCTTAATCAGGATCAGAAATATACAATATAACAAAATTGACCTTAAATTTTATCAATAAACCAAAATCCACATCATTGCAAATCTCTATAGAATATCCCCTTTAAATGCAAAAGAACATTTATAAACAATATTTGGGAATATGGGTGTAGTTACTAATAAGGTTAGTGAGAAGATAGAATACTTACCAACTGTTGGGAATGTAGCATGGTATATTTGTGGAAAATAATATGCAGATTCCACTACAGAAAATGTAAAAGTAGAATTAAGTATGATCTCACAATATTTCTTCAGGACATATAGATCAAAATTTTATCAGAGTTTAAAAGGAAAATGTCATACTCATGACCAGTGTCACATTCATGGGAGTCAATATATAGAAACCAGTGACTACTGAAGGATGAAGAGAGAAAGAAAATCTTACATGACAATAAAGGATTATTTAACTTCTAAAGAATGGAGTCCTACAATTTGTAAGACCATAGATGGCCCTTGAAAACATAATTCTAAGTTAAATAAAACAATCACAAAAGAACAAATAGCTCATGATACAAGTTACTAAAAACAATCAAAGTCGTATGTTAGATAATGCAAAGGTGATTGCCTGATGCCAAGAGTAAGAAGAAATGGGACATTACCAAGTATGGGCTGTAACTTTTAACATACAAGAGAAAAACACTTTAGGGCTGGGTAGATGTACAGTCAGTGAAGTGTTTGCCTCGCAGTCATGAGAAATTGAATTTGATCCCAAGAACCCAGGAAAATAGCAGGACATGTTGCCATGTGATTGAAATCTTAGCACTAGCAAGGTGGAGGTAGGCTTACTGTCCCGTTAGCCTTGTCTAGTAAGTGTGCCTCAGGTCCTAGTGAGAGAATATCTCTCAGAATAGCGAGACAACACACAGTGTTGCAAATCTGTACAGACATACCCCTTTATACATTTGAACACACACACACACACACACACACACACACACACACACACAGGAGGTTTGAGTGACTTCCAGAGATCTACTATATTATATATTACCCAAATCACACTTAAATTATGGCAGAGAGTAAATATTATGTTCTGGGATTTTCAAACAAATGAAACTAAATCACAATAAGTAATGATCAGTAATACAGTGTGCAATAAGGGATGTGATACTTGGGGACAGGTATAATTGAGACTACCTTAGTTCTGCCACTTACTAGCTATACTAATTATAAAAATTATACAATGTTTTGCATAATCCATGCCTATTGTGTGAGGTTAGCTTATAACTAACTTAAAAATGCATACTTTGTGTGGGTCATGGTATTATTGATATGCACATACATGCCTACACATACATGTTAAGCACTTAAAACATATTGCATCTTGCATGAACATACACATATGTATGTGTGTGGTGCTTAGCATTATGTTAGTAGTTTATAACTCTTCTGTTTGATATGCATCCTATTATATTTCAAAAGTATTTACGGTTCATAAAGCAAATTTTATACAAGTAAGACAAGCTTTGAAAGAAGAAGGGAGTCTGTGTAGTGTGGTGAACTTGACTTGATTGTGCATGTCTTTTCTTTTTGCACAAATCAGCTAGAATGAAATGCCATTAACAGTTGTATATTTCTGGGATGCAGTTTGCAGCGATTCAACTATAAACACAAGTTAAACATATCTCATAAGAGACTTCAGTTTTTAATTTCACAACAAGATATGAAAGTACCTTAATGTTTTTGGAGTTGGTGCATTTGTGGGAATGCACATTTATATTTCTTTTGGTTGTATTATTTTGGGTATATCAATCTTCATTTAAGTTAAAGAAAAATCAGTCCTACTGATAATTCCCAATTTTGCATTTAAGAAATCACTATCTATTTTATTAAATATTGTTCATAGTACTACAGCAAAAGGCTCGCTTCAACACATGTTCAGCTGAAGTTTCTCTTGTATGGGGCAGCTTCAAGTCTGTTTTAAAAATGTTATTAAATTATTATAACATATAAAATCTTTAAATTTTCCTATTATTTAGAAGTAAAATCTAACAACACTATTTTTTTTTCTACTGCGGAAGCTGTTAACATCACTTAAGACCTTGAATAACTTGAAAACTTCTATTCAAATGCTCAATTGTGCATTAATGATCACTCAAATAGAGTTTAGTGCTGCTTATTCATGTTAGTGACTTTGCCCAACCCTCATTTGTCAATATTCAAGAGTTGCAAGCTGTTCATTTCACTTCAGTGTCTGTGTTGGTATCATTGTGGTATTGTGGCCAATAACAGTACACAGAATAATGCAGAAACCCACTTTGATAGCTACATGTTAGGGAAGAGAGAACACCACATCTACTCAAAATGGAATTTTAAGTCTTAGCTCAGGGTTAAGTTTATCAACATGGCACTTCTATATTACCAAATGTACCAACCCTATCAGCTGATACTGCAGATCTAAGATGTTCAATAGTTCCGGGATTTTTAGAATATGAGAAAGCATGATATTCACTCTTACACACAGTTGTCTATTTTAGGAAGGCAGAATAATCCTTACTTGCTCTGTAGCATACTGATTGAATATCTACAATTCATCAATGCAGTGAAAACTAGCACAGCCCCAACTGGACACTGTGTTCTATTCAGGTTAAAAACAAAACAAAACAGCAACAACAAAACTCTTACCTGTTTGTTTAGAGTCCAGAAATGGTTTTTATACTTTCTGTCTGCTGCTTTATTCATTTGAAATAATATATTCTATCACACCATTGGAACTATCAAACATACTTTACATTAGTGATATAACTTTTGTATATATGTAAGTATATAAAAATTAGCAAGATTGACAAGTGATTACTGAGAAGGGTTTAAAAAAATTTAAGGAGAAGAAAAAAATAAACAACAAATAAGAACCAGGTATATTATTAACAGACCAAATAGAGCTCTCTGAAAACAATATGAATGGCAACTTTGTGTGATGATAAGAGGTTTCACAATCTGATCAATGTAATATTATTCTGAAATTCTTACCAGTATCTGCTTTCTGTTATAATGAATTCTATGTAACATTGTGAAGACATCAAGCATAAGGTTTGGTAGTGACTTGTTGAGACATGGTTATCTCATATCCAGTGTTGTCTTTGTTGCTGTTCTATTGCTATGAATAGACACAATGATCAAGGCAACTCTTATAAAAGAAATCATTTGTTAGGGGACCTGTTTGCAGTTTTAGAAGGTTAGTCTGAAGTTATCATGACATGAAGCAGACAGACATGGCACTGGAGCAGTAGTTGAAAGCTTTATATCCTGATCTTAAGACAACAGACTGACAGAGAGACCCGGGGCTTAGCATGGGTTTTTGAAACCTCAAAGCCCGTCCCCAGTGAAATACCTCTTCCAACAAGATCACACCTCTTCCAACAAGGTCATACTTCCTAGTCCTTCCCAGTAATTCCACTCCATGGTGACTAAGCACTCAAATATATGAGCTTATAGGGGACATTCTCATTCAATTCTACCTCAAGTCAGTTACCACAAAGCATTATACAGTTCTGCAACATGGTTTCTAAAATATTTATCTTCATATTACACATTTCTAGTTTTCTGTTTTTGTTTGGTTTTTGAGAAAAGGTCTCAATATGTAACCTAGTCTGTGTTGTTGTTGTTGTTGTTGTTTTGATTTGGCTCTTCCTGACTCTGCCTTCTGAATGTTGAGATCACAGACCTGTATTCCCATGCCTGGTTTAATACTTCTCTGAGCTAACACAATGAATGATGGCTAGGTCACTTTGGCCTATGTTTTTGTAAATCTACATCTTTTTATTGTAAATAAGGTAATATACCTGAAAATTAATTATGGCCTGACTTCTTCTATAAACACAACATTTTAGAGCTGCAGGTCTATTCCTGGGACCTGAGGCTTCAAACCCTAATTATATTTATAGTGTCTGCCCTGTCTTTTAATTCTCTTGACTCTTAGACAGAATAGTTCATAGAAAAAAATGAGGTTAGCCCCTGATCAGTCTTCTTGCTTGTTTGTTGATTGCGTTTTTACTTTACCCATATAATAATGTCAAAACTACAAGAATTAGAAAGTTAATTTTCTTCTACACTTGACTTCTGCTACTTGACTGGTAAAATTCTTGGGGCAAGACAGTTATTCAACTGGTTCTTGTTGATTTGATGGACTCCATTTCTTGAGCAAACTGAGCTCTAGCTTTTCTGTGCTCCTAATACTTAGCTTCTACCTCACTTAGACTGCCTTGTATTTCTGTAATTTATGCACAAACCATCTCCTGCTTCAGACTTTAACATTTCCTGAAAAGAATCATGCTGTTTCCTCCTATTTTCCACTTAGTGGCCAGCAGTGCACCTTGAAAATAATAGGCATTTAATTATTGCTGTATGAATTAATAAAAATTTGTGGCAGGTCAGTGTTTTATAGCTATATTACCCAATGATACACATATGTCCATACAAATGTTTGCTAGGTATTGGAACCAACAATTGCATTATAAAATCATAGGAGACAATCATATTAGAACAGTAGTCTGCTAATATTCAAACATTTGTCTGCAAATAGATGAGTGGGAGGAAAAATTGAGCAAGGAGTTTCTTATTAGAGGTAACTCATATCACACAGTTGCCTTGTATTCTCCAAATAAAATGATAAAAGATAGTGGGACAGAGATGTTGAGTGGGACCCATTCTTGGAGTATCATTTGTTTGTCATTTTTCTTCTGTCATTTCTTTATCCATAAACTGATAATATTTCAGGAGCAGTTGTCTTAAAACAAGCTTGCAAACTGGATCATTTATACTAAGTCATGAGCCTTCGTTCACGTATTGTACTTACTACATGTATTGCTTTCACTGCAATAGAACCATTGCAACAGCACTGGCATGGCCATACTCTCTGGCTCTGCCAGAAGATGCTTCCACCTATACATCATGCAAATCAAATGCTAAGAAGCTCAGAACATCACTTCACAAAGAATAGGTACTTAGAAAAGGCTCTTATGCTTTAAAACTATCAGCCATGCTCCTGCTTAATTCAATTGACTATTTATTCAAAGTTATATACTTCCCACTGGGTACCACTGCAACATATGGATACTTAAGATTAAATTATAGTTAAAAGTAACCTGAAGTCAAGTTTGTGCAGCACACCAGTCACATTTTAAGTACTTCAGAATCACATGTGGCAAGTATATGGGTCAGAGTATGACATGTCTGTCCTTTAGAAATTTCTGTTGCTTAGCTCTTCCTTAAGGTGAGGAACCTGACTGAAAGTATATTGATTTTGTTTTGCTTTTGTGCTTAATTATATTGACTTTTTGGCATTCTGTAACACATTGGAAGTTATTAAATTAAAATTAGTTAACAAACAAGTAAATAATTTGTCTTATGGTTTCTATTGCTGTAATAAAACACCATTGCCAAAAGCAACTTGGGGAGGTAAGGGTTCATTTCATCTTATAATTTAGGTCACATTCCAACACCAAGGGAAATCAAAACAGAAACTTAAGGCAGGAACCTAAGGGCAAGAAATACAGTAAGAATCATGGAAGAATGCTGTGTACTGGCTCCCTCAGGTTCTTTCTTCTACACCCCATTATCACCTATCAGGAACGGTTCTGGCCAAAGTGGGCTGATCCCTTCCATATCATTCATCGATCAAAAAGAAGTTCCACAGGCTTGGGTATAGTTCAATCTATTGGAACATTTGAAGAGCTGGAATATTCTCTTCTTAGATGACCCTCACTTGTGTCAAGTTACAAAACAAAGCAAAAAGCAACCAAGTTATAAGTAAAGTATAGATATTCATATGGAATGGTTCTAAAAGTTTTAAAACTAAAAACTAAAATGTAACTAGAGGAAATGCAAAAAGGCACTGAGATAGAATCAAAATGAAGTCTTGAGACAGACAAAGAAGGAGGGAGTGATAAATTGGTTTACTGAAGACCAGGATCCTTGTGTGAGTGAAGAGTAGAGTTTGTGATGGAGCACGAAGTCCACAAGGAGAACGTGTTAGGCCTGTGGCTTTGTACTCAACTCTTATTAATAAACGCATATTATTGCCCCAGGTCATGCTTGGTAACAGCCAAATTCTCTGGGATTGAAATTCAGGGTAGAAATGAAAGCTCAAATTGTTCCTCCAAGTGAGTTTCTTAGGAGATCATCCAGTGTGGGAATTCACCAACGGACTCAAACCTCCACCTCCCCGTGCGGGAATGCACCATGGATTCAGATTTTCACCTTCGCCTCCCAGGGTGGAAATGCACCAGTGGATACAGATCTTCACCTTCCTAGGGGGGAAGTTAGTTTGCAAGCTGGTTCAGCTCTCCTCTTGCACAACAAATTCTCATGAAAGAACCGCTTAATAAGTTCGTTTAGTAATGCTAAAGAATGCACATTAGCAGTAAGTTTCGTCTCAATGAACTCATAGAAAGGTTGGTGATTTATGTGCTGCCGCCCCCTAGTTCCACTTGAAATTTCTTAACAAGTATGTAGTTCAAAAGAAATATAAATTACCTTGCTAAGTCCTTTCACAAAGATACTTTTCCACCCATGGATGGTGCAAAATTAGTGTTCAGTCAGTGTGTTTCTGATAAATCACAAGCTAATTCCGTTTACCTATTAGTTTATATAGCCAATTTCTGATACTTTTCAAATATTCCAGAATTTCTTAGGGTATGTGAAACGTTCCAATAACTGAGATAGTTTAATATTACAAATAATTATGTGTAAAAGTTAATAATTATATTATATCAAATGAAAATTAAAAAATCACATGGTAGCCTCCTCTCTGAGGCCATTCTTTTAATAAAACACGCATTCCCTTACTTCATCAAGCATTTGCTGCAAAAGAAAATTAGCAAAGACAACAAAAGCATTGTTGTGGTATGTGGATGGTTCTTTCAGGCTTTTACAACCACACTAACCATTGTTGGCTCTTTGGCAAGTAGCACTATAAACTCTGAAGACTTAATTTTACACACCACTTGTATTTACTTGACCTGCATTTCTGAGTTAATGGCACAATAAAAATGATGTTTTATGGGGATGTTTTAAGTTGGAAAATTAAGCCACTTGGTACAAAGAAATAATGAATAAATACACTTAAACAAGGTGACAGAAAAAAATACATAATGACTCAGAGAGCTTTATGGTCATTTTCAGGGATATCCACAAATAAAAGACTAATTATAATTTTATAAAATACCAGTGTATAATATATGCCTGTGTGATTCCTATGATGATTCCCATTAACTTGTATCATTATCATGTATTAATGATAACAGTAATAGTCATAAAAAGCTGTGTATTACTTTTAAAAACAAAGGTACAATTTGAGGTTTCACAAAAATTTAAGATACCATACCTTATTGAACATTCATTATCTTAGTTATGTCTCTGTTGCTGTGAAGAGATAATATGACCAAGGTAGTTTACCAAAGAAAGAGTTTATTGGGGTTTACAGTTTCAAAGGGTACATTCATGACTGTCATGATAGGGAGAGAACATGTCAACCAGAAGGCAGTCATGATCTTAGAGCAGTAGTTGAGAGTGTACATCCTTATCTAATAGTGTGAGGTAGAGAGAGTCAAGTGAGAATTGTTTGGGGTTTTTAAACCCCCAAAGCCCAACCCTATTGATATACACATACTAATCCTTCCCCAATACCAACTAGAGATCAAGTGTTAAAAAGTATGAGCCTCTGGGGACATTCTCATTCAAACCACCACATTAATAATGTGCCAATGTTTGCGATGAGTGCCTTACAAGCATTAGCCTGCTTAATTCTTGAAAGTATGCCTTTTATCCGTAATTTCAAAATAGGGAAGCTGAGGCTAGCAATGCTGGTTCTAGTTTCTTTTCTGTTGGTATGATAATACTCTGACCAAAAGCAGCTTAGGCAGGGAAATTACTTATTTAACCTACACTTCGAGGCCACAGTCCAATCACCTTTGAGGAAAGTCAGGGCAATAATTTAAATCAGAAATCTAGAGGAACACCGCTTACTGGGTTGTTCACTCTGCTTAATCTCAAAATAAGATAGATTTCTTATGCAGACCAGGACCTGCCTAAGGACAGTGCTACCCACCATGGGCTGTACCTTCCTATATCAATTAACAATCAAGGTAATTCCCATAATAGCAATACCTAGGGGAGAATGCAATGTGGGCAACCTCTCATTTAAGATTCCCTTCTCAGGTGATCCAAGACTGTAACAAATTGACAGTTAAGACTAACTAAGACTAATAGATAAGCAACTTTCTACTCACAAAGGTAGAAGTAAAAGAGCAAAGATTAAACAAGTAAAACAAATAGAAATAAATGATCAAGGATTAAAGCAAATAGACCCAATCCATAGGATATAGTAAGTGTTCACAGAACCTGTTCTTCCCTAGTACATTCTATTCTTTTCATAAATGGTGTTGATAGAAAATCAAAATGCCAACTTAAGTAAATCATCCATACCTCTTGAATTTCATAAGGCCCATAAGTCATAATTCCTTTTCTTTAAAAGATCTAAGTTTGGGGGTGCTGGAGAGATGGCTTTGAGGTTAATGTTATGTCCTCTACAGAGAATCTGAGTTCACATTCCATCACCTATGTTAAGAAGCTCATAACTCTGTGTTGCAGGATATGTGATCACACTGTGAACACCAAGGTTGCATTAGTCCCTGGAAAAAAACTCTGTTTCTGGTTGTAGTGTGGCTCAGCCCTAGCACACACCTCTCACCCAGGAGCTTTCTGCTTGATCCTGTAGACAAGATTAAATAAAGTCAACTACAGGTCAAGGAGGCGGAGCAAGCAAGCAGTTGACCTGAAGTGAAGATAAGATTAAATCGTAGAGTATTAGGGAGAGTCAGGAGATAGAGAGACTCACAGGAAGTTGAGGAGAGGGACATTCAGTTTGAGGATTTTGTGTTTGAGACAGCTTAGGAGAGAGGCTTCTGGGACATTGGCAGACATGGAAAATTAGGTGGATGCTTTCTATGCTTCTCTGAGCTAGCAGGCTTTCACCCCACCATCTAGCTCCTGAGTCTTTAATGGTAAAATTGAGTGACTAAGGTTTTGTTAAAAGTAGCAACTCTCGGCTAGTCCAGTTCCAGGGATTTTGAGTTGAGAGATATTGTACTCTCATGCACTTGCACATGTACACACACTCACGCACGCACACACATACAATTTAAAAGCAATAAAATAAATTATCTTTTAAAAAATATATCTGAGATGTTGGTCATATTTTCAAAACAGCAGCATGAAGATTAGTTAGGAATTAAATCAATGAAGTGTACTCTGTGTCTGTTCATAAGATACACACATGTGCATACATACTGGTGATGACACTATCCTTCTCTGAATCTCCTTCAATGGTTGTTACACAGTGTGTGACCTATGAACCAGTACCATAAGCACTGTCTGGCAACTTCTCCTCTGAATTCCCAGAATTAGAATCTGTATTTCAAATTAATGTTTGAGATACTTCTACCATTTACAGGGTATAGAGGGCTGAATCTAAGTGCGGAAACACGAGGGTATTTACTTGTGTGTTCATAGATACCTTAATAGCTCTTGATTCTCCCATGGGAGCTCAGACTTTATAAACCCCTTGTCCTGTCAAGTTACATCCTTGCTGAATAACACATTCCCACTATCCTCCTTAGACTCTTATTTTATCATCCTCAGGTAAATATAGTCTTAAATATATGGTTTGACTGGCCAACTCATGTGGACTAAGTTTATGATTTCATACTATTTTTATTTTTTATACTACATGCTGAAGAATTAAATTTTAATGTGAATTTTTTGAAATTTATTAATTTCTTTGTCCTTTCATGTTGGGGGCAGCAGACCACCAGACCTGGAATTTTCTGTAAACAGCTTGTTTTCCTTTGACCTGAGCAGCCAGCAACTGCTCTGAGCACAAGACCTTGATGGCAGGGGAGTGATTTCTGGAGGGCCTGCAACTGAAAGATCCTGAGAGCTGGGGCATGGGCAGAGCCCTATATAAGCTGCTCTTGAGCACAATAAAGGGGGCATTCTAGGCATTCTTGTCTCAAGAGTGACCCACATCCCTGACTCTCTGTGTGTCCTTGTGTGTTTAAATCTCCAGGCCCCTGCCCAAATCCCAAACCAGACCATATAGCATGCAGAGCAGACATAGTGCTTTACACTTTCATATACTCAGGAATGGCCAAGGTGTCTGCAATGGCGAAGAAAATATAAAATAAATTAGAAAGTTTAATTAGACACAATGTTTATTTTAGAAAAGCAAGGAAGCCATTTTGAAATGAAATTTGATAAAATTGAAGTGAAAAATCCAGTTGAAAAAAGTCAGAGAGAAATGTAGCTCTTGGTGCCCAACTCCACTTTTATTGAAGTTTCTCACCCAGTGGATGTCATTTTGCTGAGCTAGGAACTCTAATATGGCTTCCCAGCATGCTTTAAGGCTATTGGCATCTGGATCTTAGGGACATTAGACTCTATAAATATTTATGTCTGTGTTTGAAAATATCTATAGCCCTTTGCAAGCATAGTATTTATAATATTTTCACACATTTCTATACAAACAAAGTAGAGATATCCTGCCCAGAATGCTCATTTCATCAATGAAACTTCAGTGGCAAGGCAATTCAAATTCCTCATTAATTTAATGAAGAAACATGAATTTTAAAATTATACAAGTTTAGCACATTTGTTTTTCAAAAGGATCTGACATACGCATAGATAAATATTAACATTTCTCACTGTGAGTGCCGCACTTTGAATTGTTTTCTCTATTTATTTAATGCAACTTGAAACTCTGTGTTATACTCATAAAACAGTAAAGGGTTCATCTACTTAGAAGGTGCAGATGGTCTAGTTACAGCTCTACAGTTCCTTTGATCACACAGTGATGTCTTCCAGATACAGATGAGGGGCTAGGGTCAGAGTTGGCTCAGTTTCTAAAGCATATTTTGCGCAAAGGAGTACTGGAGCTTGGATTCCAAGAACTCACACAAATTCCAGGTGGGCATGACAACCTGCCTGCAATTCCAGCCTTGGAAGGCCATGACAGGGAAATTTCCTGCCTTATCATTACACAGGTCTAGGAACTTGACCTGACTTGGCCTGACTGAGGCAGTCAGGGAATAAAGGAAAGACAAACAGACAGAACCCAGAAAAGCTGAGAATGGGTGGACTGGGCTCTCTGAAACCCCAAAGCTCAGTGTGTTTGTTTAATACAATTGAATAGGGAAGCTGGGTTATTGCTTACAGACAAACAAGGAGTCAGTGTCTATGGTGCACAGCAGGAGAAGAGAACAGAGTTTGCTAATCTAAGTAGGAGCAGTCTTCCGGTCCTGAATATCAAGGGGATGAAGCAATGATGAACGTACATATTAACCCTGTGCATACATTTATGCATACATAGTCAATGTTTGCACTTGAGCCCCTGGGAAGGGAAGGGTTTGACATCCTTATGAAGTTTGTCCCTTGGGAGAGGCCTTGCCATTTTCCCAAGGGTCTGAAGCTAAGATTACTGACATGGCCATGTTTCTATCAACAGCCCACTTTATTCACAGCTTCATTTGCTCAGCATGTTCTCCTGGCCTTGATTAAGAGACTTTGCATCCAAAGAGTATGGTAGGAGAGCTATGAGGAGGATTCTGGATACCAACTTCAGGTCTTTACATGCTTAAGTCTGTATTCATGTGTGCCCCCATACATAGGAGCATGCATACACACAAACACATGAAAAGAAGAAAAACATAAACAGGCAAAGTAAGAAATGACATATAGTCTCTCTAAGTGCCAGCAGTCCCTTTTTACATTACTGTTAGGACTCTCCTTCCCAATGCACTGCTCTTCATTGTGTGTGTCTAGATATCCATAGACTGCTGTGCACTGATTGGCACAAAGCTGATTATATTTATGCCCACAACTGTTCTGGGGGGAATTATCTTACTCTGATTGGGAGTATAATCTACCCTGCTAAACGACATTTCCCACACATTCACAACATTTTCGTCTTTGCTGAAGCCATTCCTACAGACAGTAGGAATATTTTTCCAGTGTTTGCCCCCTGGCTTTCTAAGTTCTTAGCTTTCACAGAATTGTGCTGCCTGATCAGTGACGTCAGTGTTTAATCATTTCATTTGTTTGTTTGTTTTGGAGAACTCCTCCTCATAGACATTTTAATTAATTGTATCTATACAAGTTTCCACTTCAGATATAAGAGTTTATATTCTTTGGGATCCTATTTGAAAAGTGATGGGAGTCACACACATTGCGCAATATGACTCAAGGTGGTGAAATAAATACAAGGTGGTTAAATAAATGTTTATGAGGAGCAGCTAACGCCTCTATAAAGTCTCACTTTATTATTCTGCATGCCCCAGTACATGCTAACTAACTGTATGCATGCTATTGAAATGTCTGTGCTGTGGCAGAATGGAATAAAGGGAAGTTGTTTGAAAGTCAACCGCTGCTCCGATTTTCCACACACACCAAGATGAAGCAGGCGA
Organism: Myodes glareolus; assembly: GCF_982192425.1. Taxonomy (NCBI): domain Eukaryota; kingdom Metazoa; phylum Chordata; class Mammalia; order Rodentia; family Cricetidae; genus Myodes; species Myodes glareolus. The sequence goes on along the minus strand of NC_142030.1, from coordinate 43,557,706 downwards.
CTGTCCTGTTTGGTGAATTAGATGACCACATTGTCTAGTCTGGAAGAACTAGAATATTTTATCTTGTCTTTGAACTGATAGGGTTTCAACTGCTCCTTCCTTGGTCTATGCTATATATTTTAAGCATTGCAATGCATAGAGACACCTTAATCAGACATTTATTTTAAATCAGCCATAGAAACAAGCACTGGCAGATGTGCCCAGAGATCCAAAGAAATGAGAACTAAATGTGGATGAGGCTGCCAACCTAAGTGGTTGTTATACACCCTACTCCTGCTCACTGAGTGTGACAAGAGTCTCTGAGTAGAGTCACTCTAGACAAGACTCGGAATCCCTTAACCTGGGCAGCAGAAAGCCTGTGCAGCACCCAGGGCTTGGGGTTCCAGTCATGGAAATTAGTATGCTCTTCTGACTTAGAAGTCAGACTGTGTACAGGCCTGGCTATGAGACTTTATTAATAAGATTTTATTAAATCTGACAAGGACAGTGTTAACACTGATGCATTCAGGATACTTGATCTGTCTTCATTCCCAGGAGCACATTGCTGCCTGCAGTGTAGATGCCACCCTTCTTAAACTGAGGTTGCTTAGGGACTTCAGCACCAGCTCAACTGATGATGAAGGCCAAGGATTATCAAGTAGAGTAAGCAGCTTATGAAAGTAATCAATGCCTTATGCATTAACTTGTCTAGTGAAAGTATTTACCTAAGATGAATAGCTTATGTGGAGGTTGTCAGACCACAGCTTGCAGGGCCCAGCCCTGCATTATTGTTCATATGTGACTGTATTTCTATGACAATGGTAGCATTGGGTAACTATGACAAAGACCTTATCACTACAAGGTCCAGCATGTTACTACCCAGATCTCTATAGAAAAACATGTGCTGACATATCAGAACCAATTTCTCCTTAGTGGCAGTTTGCAACAAGGTCTCCCTCTATAGCTAAGTCTAGCCTGGAACTCATGTCACCCAGGCTCACCCCAAATTTGTACCGTCATTGTTGCTTCTCTGAGCTGGAAACTCAACCATCATGCTCAGGACACCAATCTCTGCCATTAACCCTGTTTCCTTTCTCCCAGTTGTCAGTGAACTATTTCAATGTTCATTGAACGTCATCATTTTTAACTCAAAAAGAGCCTCTAATTTAGTGAAAGTTTCTGTGTCCCCCAAAAATATGTCCCAAGTTTCTCCTTCTCCTTTTAGAGCTTTTTGACTTTTCAAGTCAGACTGTGTCTGAAATGATTTCCCATTTCAGCAGGATGCAGAGCGTGACATCCTCCTTGTCCCAGGGAAGTAAAGCATACATAATGTATGAGGCTCCATGAAGATCTGAGCTTTGAATACACAATTGCACTTTGGGCTTAAAATGGAAAGTGCCACATTTGGAAGCAACTCGAAGTTTCCCAAAATATTTGTTTGCGCCGTTCTAATTTCAATAATTAACATATGGATTAAAACATTCTTTTTTCTTATCTCCCAATTCCAGCAGGGAGGTCAGGACCTCATAACTGCAAGGTAGAAAAGGAAAAGTGCCTTTAGTACATCTCCATTCACAGCCCGCTGTAATGTTTCAGGGCCAGCAAGACCAAAGGAAGAAGCACCCTTTGGGAGGCTGAATAAAGGACCTGCACCTTAACATGGTCATACTCATTTCTTATTCTAAATTCGATTGATGTCCTGGTCCCCAGCTACTGATGGGCACATGGAAGAGAAGCAGTCATGGGTGCCATTTACATGGCCTCACAATCAGGGTGACTGCTGTCCTCTCCTTTGGTTCTCACTCTTCCTCTGCTTTGCTCTATCCAAACCAGCTACTTAAGGGGAAAGACAAACCTACACATGAATAAGCCTGGACTTGAACTTTTGGCCTCTCCATGGGCTGTTTCTGGCTCAGAACTTTCTTCCTGGGGCAAAAGTATCTACAGATAGAGTAGAAACATACTTTTGCTAAGGAAATTCTTTGAACCTTTGCAGTCTCTTGGGACCAAAATACTTCATAACTGGTCTCCAGGTTTCATCTCTTACCTGCTTCCTCATTATAGAAATGGTAAAGTTTAATTTTGGCAGAGGTGCTCCTTAAAAGGATTCCTTCTTTCAACCTCAAATGGCAAAACTGACCCTATGTATCTGACCCTATAACTATATGTAGGTAGAGACTGATATCTGCTGTCCTGGCTTTGGGATAGCAAATCCTTTCCAAGATTGCTTGAGATGAAACAGTGGCCTATACAGTCAAAGAAAGCATCAACTACATGGCGTTCAAGGATTGGTCCCATTACCTGGCCGCTGCCTCTGTGTAGAGAGCAACAGAGAGCTACAGCATAGAAGAGAGCTGAACGAAGCATAAGATTCAGGAAGACCATCTGCTTAAATGATGAGATTAGAGATAGAATACTTACAAAGCCTATTTAAAATCATCCATGCTATTGGTCGATTTTGGTTGTTATACCCAAAGCACCATAAACTGAGTGGCTTAAGAGCAACATACATCTATTTCTCACAGTTCCAGATTAAATGACCAGCAGATAATTTATACAGTATTGGTTCTTTCCTCACTCCATGCCTTCAGACTGTCCTGTGGCAGAAGAGACAGGGAAGCTCTCCAGGACTTCTTTATGAGGACATGGATTTTTTTTGCACTGCTTTATTTTTTTTGGGGGGGGATACAAGAGATATAAAGATGCCTGTCATAATACACAGAACTTGTACACCATACTGAAGGGTCTGTTGTATTCCTTATTACTTGACAGCAGATGTTAAAACACTTGAAGCCTCTTCATCATCTTAGAACTTCCCAGATTGCCTTTGGTTAAATGTTTTTCTATTGCTGTAACAAAATACTTAATATAAATATTGAATGAGGGAAGACTGTTTTGGCTCAAGGTTTCAGAGCATCGCTGCATGATCTGCTCTCTTGTTTTAATATGTTTGATGAGCAAGGCATTACACCAGGAAGTAGAGGGCAAGAATGAGTTATTTTCATTTCAGTCAGAATCCCAGTGTCTCTGTCCACACACAATGATTTGATTTCTTTCCACTGGATTTCACCCCTTTTATAATTATTGCTTTTTATTATTTTAATGAATTTTTAACTTTAAGTATATTTTGATAATATTCTTCCCTTCCCCCAATTCTTTGCAGATCATCCCCTCTCCCTACACATCCAAATTTAAATTCTTTCTCAAAAAACAAATAAACACCCAATACAGCAACAACACCCCCCAAAATAAAACAAACCCAGAAAAAACATAAAACAGCACACAAAAAGATAAAAGACAAAACCACCACCAACAAAAATACCAAACTGTGGACTCTACCTCTTAAAGACTTCTGCCCTTCCCATACCTTCTCAGGATGGTACCAACTTTCATGAGGGTTGTTTTCTAACCAAGTTATATCATGTTACTTAAAGTATTATTTGTACTTCATGCCACTGATTTTTTTCTAAAGACTTTGAGAGAAAGAGTCATTTAGATTCTATTTCTAGGTTTCCTTTGAGAAAATATTTTAAGGACGTTGCCTCATAGTCCTTCCACGGCTATTTATGAATTCTTGTGAGCTGGTGGCTCTCCAGAACCATCTTTCCCTGCTTGTGTCTGTGCCTTGGGAAACTGAGCTTTGGTTTGAGCCTTGGACTCTGCTGAACACTGTTTTCCATTGTGTTTGGAGAGAAGGTATCACTGGAAAGAGAGTTGAAGCAGAGACAGCAGAGGTCAGGGTGCATATTTTTGCTGCTTCGTTGCTTCCAGCGATGGGATTGAGGCTCCACTCACTCCTTACCGAATCATGTGTCTTGCCACTGCCCTCCTCCATAGAGTCAGGTGTCACAGAGTTTTGGTTGTTAAGCTTCCTAATTGCTTCTTGATTGATTGAGATCATAAGGACTCCCTGTCACATGGTTGCTAATTTTTATGTGTCTAAAATTCATCAAAGATTTACTGATTTTCTGCCAGACTTTTCTACAGAAAAGTAAAATTTTGCTACTGTGTCTATTTGAATAAAATTCTATTTTCTCTGAAACCTGAACAATGTAACCATGTGCTAAGCACATTTCCCAGTCAGAGGACAGACGGTGCAGAGCATCAAGGAAAACCTGGACTTTGTGAAACTGCATTCTAACCCAGGAAACCAATAAGGTACAGAAGTAGATAGGACCACCGCAAGGTGGTGCTTAAATATAGTCTGTTTAGTGATGCTTTTAGGTGGCATGACATAGGGCAAGTGTGTAAGGTCTGAGACCAGGCTACTAGTTTTGTTTGTTTGTCTTGCTGTTTCCCAGGCAGGCCTTGAGCTCCAAGTCTTCCCAGTTAAGTCTTCTATCTCCAGAGTGGTACTCACTGTAGTGGCTACTGTGACTACAATGTATTTATCTGTGAAAAAGCATCTTGGCATTTGAATAAAATTATTGGAATTAGATATTACTACACTCAGGAAAACATCCCAGATGTAGAAGAGTCAATAGTGAATGTTTTTTCCTCATATGTAGAATGTAGATTTACACACACACACACACACACACACACACACACACACACACACACACACTTGGGATTGAGTAGGTTAAGTTTAGACCATGGTAGTAGGAAAGGAGTCATCAGAGGAGTGAGAAAGAAAGGTCTTAATGGGAGACAATTGTGAAAAGGTATGACTTGGAAACCAAGAAGTGGTCCCAGGAAGAAGGAAGATGACTAGTAAGATAGGGGAGGGGGCTTGAGTGGTGAAGTTGGGGGTAGGGAAATCCACAAAGACAGTGTCTAAGAGTTCCATAATAAGCCACTTAGAGTGGTTCGCGGCTTCAACCCCAGCTCTTTGGAATCAGAAGCAAGAAGATTGCTCTGAGTTCAAGACCAACCTGGTCTGCATAAAGAGATCTAGGCCCTTCCGATCTACATAGTGAGACTCCATCACACAAACAAATAAATAAGTAAATAAATAAGTAAAGTAAGTAAGTAAATAAGTAGAATCTTTAGTGACTGGCGAGGGCACAGCAGTTACGAGCTCTTCCAGAGGACCCTGGTTAAATTCCCAGCACCCACATGGCAACTCACAACTGCCTGTAACTCCAGTTGCAGAGGACCTGTCACCCTCTTCTGGCCTCCATGGACACTGCATGCATGCGGTTCACAGACATATGAGCAAGCAAAACACAGATATGAAAGGATAATTTATAAAGAAAGGCTTTACTTTGTATTCTAATTTTATAAACTAATAAACACGAAAACAAAGAGCACTAAATATATGATGTATGAAGAGAAGACATCCACGGGACAGCGACTGTGACTTAGAAACTATTTCTGCTGTGAGCAGAACTCATCCTAGGGCAAGCCTAGAATAACATGCACAAAGAACCTGACTAACGCTTCCACTTGGGACCTGGATTTTAGTTTGATTCTTATTTCTCCTCTCCTCTCTTCATTTTGCCTCACCTCTTCACTCCCTCCCTCCTGCTTTCTCCTGCCGCCCCCTTCTCTCTTAGTTTTTTCTAAACAATCTCTTTGTCGCCTGCATCAACTTCTTTGCTGTAACCATACTTTAAGGACATGGACTCATTTACTAGCTCTTCACTGAGTGGATTGTGTTTGCTCAGCTCCATAAGAACAAAAGGAAACCCAAGTCATCTGTCTCAGGACGTCCTCCAGTAATCCAGGCAGAAGATGACAGTGACATTAACTGGGTGCAAAGATAGAAAAATGGCAGATCACTCTGGATATTCTGACTGCAGAGTCAATAGAACCCCTGAAGGAAGAGAAAACAGTCATTCTGGTTTAATAGTTTAATGACGTATGCCCATACAGAGTCATACTTAAAATGCAAAGTCTAGAATCTGCATATGAAAGAGACATGCTATTCGTCATTCTGAATCAGCATTACTTAGCTCAGTGTAAGCAATTTCTATTTTCATCTGTTTTCTTGAAGATACCATGGTTCCACTTTACACTTGAATACAACTCCAATATTTTAGGCAGAGTACTAGAAAGAACTGGACAGGTTGCAAAGGCAGCAAATGCTGAAGAAAAGCTTGATGTATATTACATGTGCTGTATAGGAAGTGTTGTTGACAAGTACGTGGAGATGCCAAAGAGGTAAATGCATTTAAAGTTCAGGAGAAAAAAATAAATGATAATCAGACCCTGAGGGGCTGACATTATAGGAAAGATGAGCAAAACTAACAAATTACAGGGTTTGTGGACTCTGCTAATGGTTAAAGTTAAGATGAACCAAACCAGAGAGTAAAGAGTGCTATTCAAACATGACTAGTGTGTGAGGAAGAGCACTGGAAGGCACTGATGCCAACATATGCAACAGAATACCCCATCCTCTGTGCCGTAGCTATTAAAGAATCCAAGGCTGGAAAATGTATGGCAGAAACATGTTAATTTTGACTCACAAATGAGGAAGTCAAAAAGCATGCTGCTGGTAGAGATTTTGGTACTATAGCAACCAGGCAGGCGTGCAGAAGGCTCAATAGGCACTTGTAAAAGAAAAAAGGCATGAGAGGCAGTTTCAATTTTCAAGCTACTCAAGATAAATAGCTCAGTCCTGAAGGATCTGGAACTCACTCTCCTGAGGGAAAAAAATATATAAATCACTAATCAGGACTTCATCATCCCTTAAAGTTCCTACCACCTCCCAACACTTGCAATCAGATTAACATTACATGATTTTGGTGGGTACAAACTACACCAGAACCATAGAATACCTCATGGGAATGAACTGTCTTTCAGATGGAATGAGGAACTTCTTGTCTCAGATAATGAGTAGTATGTAAGGGACAATCTTTTTCTTATGTTGGACTTCAAGGACACTGAAAACCAGGTGACAGACACATAGAACACTCTCAGATATACACTCCACGTGGAATATAAAATGGAAAGAAGATAAGGAAAAGCAGATAGGTGCCATGTGTTTGTAGATACACATGTTTATATAGTATATAGTGCGTGTATGTGGAGATCGGTGGGTGATAGTCAGATTTCAACCAGCACTATGTGGTTGTGTATTTTCACTATCTGTCTCTTCTAAAAACATGCAAGAAGAGAGAACCAAACTGAATTAACTTTATCATTCACTACAGTGATTGCTACAATGTGTTGTTATAAAAATTTAGATGTGGTACACATCATCCCATAACACTTAAAGCACATTCAGTATGAGTTTGTATAAGCTATGGCTTTTAGTGCACCATTAAAACAAGATTGCATTCTTTATCTATTCACGTCATTAAGACAACTTCAAGAAAGAAAATAGCAGGTGGAGGGGCACCACATATGGTCTGATATACATTTTATATGGACCATGTTTTTCTGACAAGTAAAGAAAAAACATAAAAATAAGAGAAGAAGACAGCAATGGAACTTAGATGCACAGCATTAAATCTCTGAAGTGCCAAGTGATACCTGAGCACCTTAGAGAGAAAGATGTAGAGCATAATAATTGCTGTCTCATGGAGAGATGTGTACCTGAATAACCATTAGGAGCAGTGTTGTTAACCTGGCACAAGAAGAAAAACCCATTGCATGTTCCCATTGCAATAGAAGCCTGAGCATGTGGGTTGGATGCCATTTTTCCTTCTACTGGCAAGAAGGAAAATGCTAGATGCACTGGTGAAGAATTATCTTAGGAGTACATAATAAACAAAGTCAAAAAGATTTATCAGAAAACCTGAAAAAATGTTCAAAATTCACTGGTTCTGCCTGACTCCAGTTTCAGCTGCCAGGCTCTGTGGCAGACTTGTTCCACACAGCTTGGTCTAGTTGGAAGAAATGGATGTTTCATTGACATTACAGGCAAACTGGGTGGCCAGGACATATTGGTTTGTTCACACACTGATTCAAGGAGAAAAGAGTGTGCAGAAAATAAAATTTAGAGCAGACGGAAGGTTCCCACTGTCATGCTATGGAGCATCGGTAGTTGACACTACCCAGATTTTCTATTTTTTACTTCTTGGGTTTAGTCTACCCAGATTGTAGAGCTCTGAATTAAATGTATATCTGGAGGATGTTTTTACATGGGCAATGCTCTTGATCTGCCATCTACACAAAGGCCTAGAATATTTTGCCATTTCTGAACAATCCACTGGATCTCTTCCCAGTGAGTAAACCAACACCCGTGGTCACCATTCTTCTTCTGTTACCTTGACATTGGTCTTGCCTTTCTTGAATGCCACAAAAGTGGGATCATATAGTATCTAGTCTTTTTTGATTTTTCACATAATACTAAACAAACAATCACCCAGCTGTATGCTGGCACTCTTTAACTTATGAGGAAATTAACTGAAATTAACCTGGAAATAAAATTACACAAGCCACAAGGTCAACACAAAGAACCGTGACTCAGAGTCCACTCCTCCTGCTCTGTATTTCACCACTTTGCTTGTCCTACTTGCTTCTCTGCATCTTATGTTTCTGTTTTTTTTTTAAATGTGTTCTTGGTTATCTGCTTAGTTCTTTATCATGTGACAACGTGACATTACAGAACTAAAACGGGTAAAACCACATTTTTTTTTTAAAAAAAGTAAGTTCAATATTACTTGAAAACCTCTAGTAATGCCATTCGTAATTGCCAGGGCTTTGATCACGGTAAGAGCAATGCAACGGTGTGGAGGTGGGTTGACTTGTAACCACACTTCTGAATTAGTAGCACACTCTTTATTTAAATTGTATTTTTTAACTTTAAAATATCAAATGGGAAAATACTTTTAAAACATATGCATTTCCCCCTCAGTGCTTTTACTGCCCATATACTGAAAATAATTGACCACAGCTATTTCTTACCATTAAAAATAAAATACATCCATACATAGTAAGAATCCATAACTACAATCACATCTGAATTTTAAAAGCAGTTGCTAACTTTTAGAATCATTACTCTGACTTTATCTTTCTCGTCTTAGTTTTTTCAGCTTCCATGAAAGTCTGATGTGTTGCTTGTTTGTTTATTTTTCTACCGTATGCTCCTGATCTGTAGGCCAGTTTGACCTCTATGTCTCTGTCCTCCTTCCTCAGCCTCTGAGTAACAGATTTCAAGCATGTGGCACCACGATAGGTTTGGTCTGACTTTTTCTAATGTATACAAAATGCTCATTGGCTTTGAGGGTGAGAAAGGAAAGATGAGGGACAACTGCACAGAGAGCTACTATGAGCCTGTAGGAGAAGAAACCAAAGACCAAAATGAAAGCAGACTGCTCCATAATTATTCTGGGTTTGGATCTGTGTCACTTTCTGTGTGAGATGACATTTTATATGTCATAATTGAACAGGGGCTTTAGGGGAAGGATTTTTAATTTTTAATTTAGATACAATTTCCTTCATGTCCCACTATTTCTAGCTATATTCCTTCAATTAAAACTTAATTATTTTATACTGGCCTCTACTACACAAAGTACTTCTTCAGCTCAAAACTTCTCATTTTATTCTCGCTCCTTTTTAGTCTGTGCTTAGTAATTACATGGCCATACTGTCCTAAATAGTATGGGAGAAATAACTGCATTACTGTTCCACTTGAGACCGTAATTACTGCTTAATCTTATATGACTCAGAACAGTGACATGTCTTCAGAATTCTTCTGAGAAAATAATCTTTGCCCAATTACCCATTTAGCACGATATTTGTTTGTTTCTGACTTTGATGACTCAGAAGTAAAAGCCATGTGAAATCAATAAGGCCCTGGGTCTAAAGGTGGCAGTTTTCAAACAGGATCTGTCTATTGCTGCCACTTAGGGAATCTCTTTTATGACTAAGGCTTGAAAACAGGGTTGAAATGTCCTGAGAGAAGCTGCCATGCAATTAATTGTACTTGTTGAAATGTCTGCCGTCTCTAAATTGCCTTGCAGCTGGAGACTCCTTAGAGAGGGTCCAGTTAAGTGAGGACACACAATGTTTCTCACATTTTTAGGAAACAAACTCATCCCCTGAGATGGAGCCGACCTGTTTTTGGTTATTCAACACCAAGTGTTGAAGCTGGTAACAACACTTACTTGATATTATTTCATTCACTCATCTATCCACCCTGGAAAGCAGTTTTGATAAGGAACAATTTCAAGCATTGGACAGACGAAAGGAAGAAGTTAAGAAGTTTTGGTGCTGTTGTCTGGAAGCATATTGTAAGAGGGACACTGAGACGCTGATGTAGGTATCTACTAGTGATGCGCGGTAGGAACTTCTCATAGTGCTGGAAAATGAGGGGAAACTCCATGGCCTTTTAGGCTGTGCAACTAGGAGGTCAGGGCAAGATTGAAGTTGATGTGTCTGAGAAATGACGATGTTTACCATGGGGCCCTAAGGATAGAGAGGGAACTAAAGCAAAATGGGAGAAGAGACACTAACTATTCTCACAGTCAAGCATGCCTTCATTCAAGTCGCAAAGGTAACATGGAGAAGGGTTTTCAAAGAACAGCAACACAGATAATAAAAATATCTGATAGTTAAAGCCACAAATGTCACTGCCATCCAATTGTAGGAGGCAGTTGGTGACAGTGGGGATTGTTAGAGTACTGGTGCCAATTCAGACATGTAACCTGTGGGGTGAGCTCTGCACAGGGCACTATGTGATGGATTGATTGTTAGAATTGGTTCATGATTTCTCAGCTCACAGGGTTCTTCTTGTCTATGATGGTGCTTCTTTTTCTCTTGTCCTTCTTTATCGTTTAGAAAAGGAAGGCTCACTTTTGTCCACCTGGAATCGACTATATACACCATTCTTGCAAAACTACCCAGAACACCAAGTCAAGAATGTTTAGAAATACTGGTGTGAGGGACATGGCCATGTCTGCTATACATTGTTATGGCTTTTCAGGAGGCTGAAGCAGAAGGAACCCTAGAGACCAATGAGTATCAGGCCAGCTTGGGCAGTATAAGGAAGCTTGCTTCTGGAAAAGGTTTTGGGGTCACTAATTAGGGAATAAGAAGTCAATTTGACAATTAGGTGGTTTCCAGTTCTCAGCAAGGTTGTTTAGACTACTGGCAACTAGGTCACAGTGGGCCTATGATTGTACAGTGACATCTAGTGACCTGGTTGCACTGAAAGGCTCCTTTTGTCTGTCTTCTGTTTATTCATGTGAATATAGTGCTTAGCTCTGGCACTAATAAACAAACAAAAAGTAAATAGAATTCACTTTTAATTATATCCTTGTGTTTTTAAATTTGTTGTTATGTGGTAGTTAATCAGATATCACTACTATTAAAATCACAGCATTTTTAATTTATAAAGGGGTGTGATCACAAGAGATTTTTATTTTTTTATTGATTTTTGATACGTAACTAGGTGAAAAGGTCAGTTTCTTTACCCATTGCTTGTTCAGGGAGACAAAGGATTAGATATCTTTTAGCATTGCAAATGTAGGTGCTCCAAAACCATGGGAATTTGTGTGGAGTTTGATTTTTCTGCACAGTGACTTAGGTGTGTCATACCCCGGTCACGTGTACTAACATGCATTTGAGGAGGCTGTGGGTCTTTCTATTCCACCACCATGTTTGAGTTCAAATTGTTCTACATCCTTGCTAATTCTTTCTATTTTCTATTGATCACATTTGTGCATGGTACCTGTGGAGTCCAGAAGACAGTACTAAATCCCTATTCTTGCCTATAATTTATTGTTATTGAGTCTAAACTATATATATATTTTAATTCTTGACATATTTATTTTTGTAGGATGCTGATGAGTGGATATGTTACTGATCATCTGGATCTTGGTGCTTGTCCTTATAGGATGCATTGTTCTTCTTTATTAGCATTTTGTTTAATTGAGTGCAAGCTGTGTAAATTTTACATTTTAAACTCTGTCAGTGAGGCAAAACCATTATTCTTTGGTCTGTTTATTATTCCTTTTAAGGCATTGCTTGTCTAGATGTCTGAAATGCTCAGCAGTGACTCTCAGAGCATTGATATGTCTTTTTGTGAGTTCTGTCCATTTTCTACTGTTAGGGTGTCTCATTCATATTCTCCACCCACTAGTGACCCTCTTACAGGCTATGGGACATATATTCGACAAATTCAATTTGTATGCATCCAAATGCTCAAGGACTTTGTCAAGCAAGATTGTATCACTGGCAATAAGTACACTTCTCCTTTAGAATGTTCTTCATTACAGATTTCGCTACCCCCGTGTATCACAGCCTGTTATCTCAGTTTATACTCTCCTTACTGTACTGTGTTCTATACAGCGTTCATGGTGTGAACACCACTGTGCTATATACCACCATGGTGTAGGTTCCATCATGAGACAATGACCGCCATGTTATGAATACTGCCATGGTTGGGAATATTGCAATGGTATGACTATTACTTGGTAGGGATATTATCTTACTATGAATAACACTGTGCTGTTAATGATGCAACAGTGTGAATATTGCTATGGTGTGATTGCCGCTATGGTATGAAAATCTCCAAAATGAGATTAATTTTGTTGTCTTTGTCTCCAGGATCAGTAGTCTATCTTTCTCTTTATATAACATTGGACAATAATTGCTTAATTTTCTGGTTATTTATAGAGAAGGACTATATTATATATTCTTTATCTGATCCAGGTATTTGATAAGGTATGTACTAAATTATCTGTTTACATCCATTAAACCTCTAAACCTAAAATGTAACATTCAGTTTTTTATCTGGGATTACAGGAATGAAATCACTAGCTTTTACTTTTTGCACATATTTAATGTCACAAAAGAAGATTTTAACATCTAGTGGAAGACATGCAAAGAAAATAAAAATATACAAAGTTTGCTTAAGAAATAGACAGTCAAGGAGTCTAGAGATGGGTCAGAAGTTAGAAACACTATCTTTTCAGAAGGCCCAGGTTTGGTTTTCAGACCCCACATGGTGACTCACACCTATCTACTAGAAATTCAGAATCAAGTCTCTTGCAAACCCTAAAATGAGTGAGATTAGCCTGTAATTTTCTTTCTTGGTTGTGTCTTTGTGTGGTTTTGGTATCAGGATAACTGTGGCTTCATAAAAAGAGTTTGGCAATGACTCTTCTGTTTCTATATTGTGAAATACATTAAGGAGTGTAGGTATTAGCTCTTCCTGAAAGTTCTGGTAGAATTCTGCATTGAAACCATCTGGCCCTGGGCTTTTCTTGGTAGATTTTTGATAACAGCTTCTGGAGGGGTTCCCAGGCCCAAGGAGAGGTCCCCAGATTGTTCCCTGGGCAGCAGAGGAGAGAGGGTGTCTGAACTGGCCTTGGCCCACAACCATACTGATGAATATTTTGCATGTCACCATAGAACCTTCATCTGGCGATGGATGGAGATAGAGACAGAGATACATATTGGAACACTGGACTTAACTCCCTAGGTCCAAATGAGAAGCAGAGAGAGGGAGACCGTGAGCAAGGAAGGCAGAACCAGAGGGAACCTTAATCCGACGATGGATGGAGATAGAGACGGAGACCCACATTGGAACACTGGACTGAGCCCCCAAGGTCCAAATGAAGAGCAGAAGGAAGGAGAACATGAAAAAGGAAGTCAGGACCGCGAAGGGTGCATTCACCCACTGATACAAGGGGACTGATCGAATGAGAGCTCACCAAGGCCATCTGGACTGGGACTGAACGAGCATGTGATCAAACCGGATTCTCTGAATGTGGCTGACATGGGGGCTGACTGAGAAGCCATTGACAATGGCACTGGGTCTTGTTTCGTCTGCATGGACTGGCTTTTTGGGATCCTGGTCTGTTTGGATGCTTACCTTCCTGGACCTGGAGGGAGGGGGGAGAGGAACTTGGACTTCCCACAGGGCAGGAAACCCTGACTGCTCTTGGAACTGGAGAGGGAGGAGGAGAGGGAGTGGGGGGAGCGGGAGGGTATTGGGAGGAGGGGAGGAAGTGAAAATTCTTATAAATAAATAAATAAGTAAATTAAAAAAAAAGAAATTCAGTTTCACGGGATCCAATATCCTCCTCCAACCTTAATGAACACTGTACCTATGTGCATATATAGTGCCCACGCAAATATGCAGGGAAATCACTCATAGAAACAAATAAATAAATCTTTAAAAAATAAGAGACAAAATTTTTTAGAAATATATTAGAAAATACAAAAGTCGCTTTAGAATTTAATCACAATGTGGTGGTTATCAGTTCATTAATGTGATAGGAATAGAAAGTGGAGTATTTGATGTACAGTTTGAATACACAGAATTCTACTTCAGGTTTAGAAAAGCTGTTATTTAATTGGTTAATGTCTCATTTTAGGGTCTGTCTTATATATTTTCCTTTTAATTAAAAGCATACTATATATTAGAGAAAATTCATCATGGTACAGAGGCAAACAACATGGCGAAAGCCGGCGAAAAAGTGTGTGGCTGGCGGGAAGCGAGGCTTGAAGAGGAAAGTTGCCGCCGAAGAGCCTCAGGAGGCGGGTGATGGGGCAATAAAGAGTGGGGCACAGCCACGGAAAGCGGCCGCCTCCCCCCACCCCCGGGCTTCAGTATCTCGGAGATTAAGAACAAATAGCTGCGACACTTGATGTTCACATGGTGGAAGCAGCAGCAGCGCAAGGAAAAGTTGGCAGCTAAGAAGAAACTTAAAAAAGAGAGAGGGGCTCTTGGTGATAAGGCTCCACCGAAGGCTGTTCCTAAGACCATTAACAACCAAAGAGTCTACGATGAAACCACAGTAGACCCCAACGATGAAGAGGTGGCTTATGATGAAGCTACAGATAAATTTGCTTCCTACTTCAACAGGCAGACATCTCCTAAGATTCTCATCACGACATCGGATAGACCTCATGGGAGAACAGTACGGCTCTGCGAGCAGCTCTCAACAGTTATACCAAATTCACACGTGTATTACAGAAGAGGACTGGCTCTGAAAAAAATTATTCCACAGTGCATTGCAAGAGATTCACAGACCTGATTGTTATTAATGAAGATCGTAAAACACCGAATGGCCTTATTTTGAGTCACTTGCCAAATGGTCCAACTGCTCATTTTAAAATGAGTAGTGTTCGTCTTCGTAAAGAAATTAAGAGGCGAGATAAAGACCCCACAAAACATGTTCCCAAGAAAATTCTGAATAACTTTACAACGCGGCTAGGCCATTCTATTGGACGCATGTTTGCTTCTCTCTTTCCTCATAATCCTCAATTTATTGGAAGGCAGGTTGCCACCTTCCACAATCAGCAGAATTACATCTTCTTCAGGTTTCACAGATATATATTCAAGAATGAAAAAAAAAGTGGGAATTCAGGAACTTGGACCACGTTTAACCTTAAAATTACGCTCTCTTCAGAAGGGAACCTTTGATTCTAAATATGGAGAATTTGAGTGGGTCCATAAGCCACGGGAAATGGATACAAGTAGAAGAAAATTCCATTTATTACATACGAAGGGAGTAGTAGTGAATTTTGCTGGATGGACCTGTCTTGAAAATCTCCGTAAATTACTTAACAAAGCACCCTTTTCAAAATGGAGTTTACTGATTTTATAAATCTTATATTTGAACAAAAGACCAGTTGTCATGAATTTCCACTGTTGGAATAAATAAATATAATTTTGCTGAGGGTCAAGAAAAAAGAACTTGGACTTCCCGTGGGGCAGGAGGCCCTGACTGTTCTTGGGACTGGAGAGGGAGGAGGGGAGGGAGTGGGGGGAGTGGGAGGGTATTGGAAGGAGGGGAGGAACTTGGACTTCCCATGGGGGCAGGAAGCTCTTGGGACTGGAGAGGGAGGAGGATAGGGAGTGGGGGGAATGGGAGGGTATTGGGAGGATGGCAGGAAGTGGAAATTTTTTATAAATAAATGAATAAATAAATAATAAAAAAAGAAAAAGAAAATTCATGCTGGCTGTATTTAGTAGTTTAATGTTAAAAGAAAAAATAAAAATCATGGCATATTTTGTAACACATTTAAATAAATAATTCAGACATGTGAACAGTGCTCATATGGGCTCATGATTTTAAAGCAGTTTAGAATTCCCTTCTTGTCATAGAAATATTATTCTTCTGAATATTATGAGAATAAATTACTCTGATGTTCATTAATATGTAACACAGCACAATACCTTGAACAGAAAGCATGTACTACATCAGTGCTGGCTCTGGCAGAGGTCAGACTGGTGGGCCTTCATAGCAGCATTACTCATGATAACTAGAACCTGGGAACAACCTGGATGCCCCTCAACCAAAGAATGGATAAAGAAAATGTGGTACATTTACACAATGGAGCACTACTCAGTGGTAAAAAATAGTAACATCTTGAAATTTGCAGGCAAATGTATGAATCTAGGAAAAAAAACACACACACACACATTAAGTGAGGAAG
Source organism: Myodes glareolus (assembly GCF_982192425.1). Classification (NCBI taxonomy): domain Eukaryota; kingdom Metazoa; phylum Chordata; class Mammalia; order Rodentia; family Cricetidae; genus Myodes; species Myodes glareolus. Next base: position 43,541,443 of record NC_142030.1, on the reverse strand, counting down.
CCCAGACCCAGAAAGACAAACATAATATGTACTCACTCATAAGCAGCTTTTATACTAAAGCAAAGAAAAACCAACCGACAGTACACAACCCCAGAGAATCTGGACATCAAAGAGGACTCTAAGAGAGACATACAAGGTTCTACATAGGAAGGTGAAAAAGTCAAGATCTCCTGAGGAAATTGGGAGCATGGGGGTCACAGGGGAGGGTAGAAAAGGAGAGGGGAGGAAGGGAGAGTAGCAAAGAAAAATGTATAGCTCAATAAGAACAATAAAAAAAAGAAAACAAAGTATTATAGGTAGATTATAGTTAAGTTTTGACTGCTATGAGAAAGACCACCACTATGAGTAACTTGGGGGAGAAAGTTGTTTTACCTCACAGGTTACAGTTCTTCAGGAAGGGAAGTCAGGGAAGGACCCCAGAGGCAGAAACTGAAGCAGAGGCCTTGGAGGAGTTCTGCTTATGGGTTTGCTGTCCATGGCTTGCTCTCCCTGCTTTCTTAAAGGAAACCTCTGAGCTGAGTCTGCTCATGGCAGTCATCAATCAAGTAATTGTCCTGCATAGTTGTGCACAGCCCAATCTGAGGGAAACATTTCCTCAATGAGGATTTATTTCCTCTTCCCAGCTTGATCTGGGTTTGTGTTAAGCTTTCAAAAGTCCAGCCATCACAAGGTGACTGTGTATGTATCAATCCTAAGTACCAAAACCATTAGCAACAGTTGTTTTCATGTTTGAGAGTCTTATAAAATGCAAGGAAACAACCATACAGAAATATTTTCATACTGTTAATAAAATATTAAGAGAAGTCTTAAACGTGTTAAAGCAGTGGCATTTTGACAGAAGAAGGAGCTTTTGACTCTGAAGTGACAGTTATGTTCCAAAGCAGAGGAAGATGATCTCTAATTATTAACCAAGAATATGTGAGATCTTTTGGCAGATAGCATCCATTTTAGAGCTAGAGAAAATTACATTTAGAAAGCTCAATATTATTCGCTTTATGTCATTGGGTGATGGATGAAGAGTTCTATGATAACACAGCCAGTCTTCAAATTTCAAGGCTAACAAACCAGGTTTGAATCATTTACGGCTCATATATTGATCATAGATATAAGAGCATGGACCATTTGTATGGCAGCTACTCTGATTTGACCATAGTGTATACTCTGGGGATACATATTGTTTCAATCACAACTGTATCCTGTTAGGACTCTAAATACTAAACTCTCCCTTTAATGTAGTGACTATGCTGATTTAAATGCTCTAATTTTCTTTTCTAATTAATTAGTTAGTGTGTATGTGTGTGTGTGTATGCACATGAGTGCATGTGTGTTTGTATGTGCACATGAACATGTGTGTGTGTGTGTGTGCATGCTCGCACATGCACATGATACTAGCATGTATAGAGATCAGACAATAGCATGTGGAATTTGGTTCTCTTCTACAATGTGAACCTTAGGGATTGAGCTTAAATCATCTGCCTTGATATCAATCAAGCTTCTTATGCCTGGTTCACGTAGCCAGTTCATTAATATTCTAGCTTTTATATTAAGATTGGTAAACGTCTAGAATTCCTTTAAAATTATATTTGAAATTGTGGCCATTTAATTATCAGGTGACAGCTTTGGTGTTTATTATCATTGTGGTCAGATCATTGAGGTCAGAGATGAAAAGAACAGAAAGATTATGTTGTTTCATTGTTGCCCATTGTTAACAAGTTTGTTGATAACGCTGTTCTGAATCACAGCCATATGAGACTATAATGACAGGTCTACACGCCAAGTCCATGGATTTTGACAATGGAGACTGAAGTCTTGTAGGATGAGTTACAAGCAGCTCTTGAATGACTTCATAAGATAGGATCTTAGCCCCAGAGACCTGCTCCCATGCTACTGGGACTTGTCTCCTAGCATCAAACTAGAATGTCTAGAATGCATCTCTGCTTTTGCTGCAGAATTCTGGTGGCTCTGCACAAATTTATGGAGACAGTGTAGAAGGAAGAAACCAGGTAATAATTAGCTATTACACAGGTCCCCACATTTTTCAATATGTTCAGTGTAAACATATGACGCAATGCTGAAAAAAGTTCATTTAATTTTTTTAGCAGCTCAATTTGCAATCAAACATTTAACTTTAATACAGTCTAAATTATCATTCAATTCTATAGTTTGTGCTTTCCATATATTAAAAAATACCTTTGCCTGATGATTAAAAGTCATTGATAATTTCCCGTTTCATCTTTGAACAAAATTATTATTTTATACAATATAAGCCCAAACTTAAATTGTATAAAGTTATTATTTGTAGATAGTATGGAGTAAGGATGAGTTCAATCTTTCATGGTTTAACTTTGCCTTTTAAATATAAATAAATTTACCCTCCCATTCTTCAGTTGACAGACAATTGATTCCACTGCTTCTAGCAACATTTCTTGAGACAATCACTCGTATCTCCATTGAACCACCAAGGTACATTGACATAACTGCCTGTGCACCTGAGGATATGTCCAGGGACTGGTGCTGTGCTCCATTCATCCACACCTCTGGCTTCTCTGGGCCTCCAGTTGCTTCACCCTTGTTCTTCTTTAATGATCTAAAGTATGAATTCTCTAAAACTGTTTTTGCTTTCCCAATAGTTTTGCTTTGACTGTTCTAGATCTTTGGGCCTGTGGTGGTATATTATCGGGGTCCTCCTTCCCCATCAGGCCTGTTGGTTACCATCTCAAGAGGGCAAGAGGCAGTAGCGACAACAGAAAGCTTTGTACATGGCCCATGAGCACAAACAGAGTCAGACAGATTTGGGTGAATTAATTCAATTTTATTCCAGAATATAAGGAATATATAGGGCTGGGAAGTCTGGAGACAGTCCCTAATTTACATTAAGTGGCTCAGTGGCTCGCTCCTGTTCTAAGGCTCACAGCTCAAGTCTTAGTTATCAAATGTGTAGCAAGGGAGCTTTCTAGTGGGGCTCTAAGCCAGGGAGATAAGTCAGGCGTCTGGTTTAGAAACCGGCTGTTTAGAAAAAGCTTTCAGATAAGGTCAGTCCTACCCGCTCAGGGACATTCTCCAGATAAGAGCAGGTAGAGGCAGGAAGTTCTGCTGGAGGGAGGGAGCTTGGTGTCACCAAGCTACTGAGATAATCTGCCAGGCTACAGCAGACTGTGACCTACCAGCCAGCAATGTCTTCGAACAATTTATTCTCCTCCCTCTGTCACTATCTATGAAAAGTCCTATAGAGATATCAGTTTGGGCTGTTTGTGTCTATGTGTAAATTTAAGGATACTTGACATCTTAACAATTTCTAGTATTAAAAATCTAGAGACAAGGTATAAACAAATCTCTGAATTTCCTCTCAGCAATCTTTTATAGTTTTCAAGAAATAGATTTTCCAGATTTTTAACTTCTCAGCCAAGTATTTACTATCATGTCTTAGTAAATAAGGCTTTTTAAATTATATGTGTATATCTATATATGCTTAACATGTTTCATTTATATTTATTTTCATGTTCATTTGTAAAGTACAAACCTGCATTTTGCTAAACTCATTTGTTTTTAATAGTAGTTTACTTTGAGGATCACTTCAAGTTTTTGATAGAGGTAATCATATCCTCTTAGACTAAAAGTTTTGTTTATTTTTTAATCTGTATATCATGAAAGATTTATAAGCTCTATAATGAAAAGATTAAATAACTCACTGAAAACTGCTTAAGCTACTCAAGCAAAACTTTGCAAAAGAGTGAGTAGAAAAATGTTCAACATCATTACCCACCAGGTGCATAAAAATTAAAATTACAACCAAATATGTTTTCATATTATCTACCAAAAATGTAGAAAACTGACCCTGTAAAGTACAGAGGCAGTGCAGCTGAGTTCTTAGAGTCTTATTTTTTGAATTCTGAAGTGGTACAATCATTTTGCTTTTTTCCTTCCTACTGTTCAACACACAAACACCATTCCTGCTTATTTGCCCAAGAGAAAATATGTGTTTCTACATCAAAACATGATATCACACACACACACACACACACACACACACACACACACACACACACACACAATTACTGCTGGATAAAGAAATTAAGCATAGTCTTACACTGAAATACTACTCCATAGTAAAATTGTACAAAGGATGATTATCTGTAACATTGTGTTAAGTAAACAAACTTGGACATATTAGATGATGTGTCATTTATTCATCGGAAAGGCTGGAAGAGATGAATGGCAGTTGACCTGAGATGGGAAATAGCCCATGTCCTATTTCTATTTTACTTCACGTGATATTTTTTGTTATATTCCATAGACTATTTCTACAACCAATGTCACAGACTTTTCCTTGTCAGTTTCTTGTAGTAATTTTATAGTTTCAAGTTTTTCACTTTTCAAGATATATTTTAATGTTAGTTTTGTTTGGTTTTTTTGTTTGTTTGTTTGTTTGGTGATAAGATTCTTGTTTGTGCATATGTGTGCTGGAATGTGCATGTGAATGCACATACCCACAGAAGAGATTATCACTCTCCTGGAACTAGAAGTCCATGTAGTTTTGAGCCACCCTACATGAGTGCTAGGAACCAAACACAGTTCTTCAATGTTAATAGATGCTCATAACCACTGAGCCATCTGTACAGCCCTAGCTTTAAGTCTTAAGTTTATGTTTTTGATTTTTCTTAGTTGATTTTTGTGAAGAATATAAAGCAAAGCTTAAACTTCATTACTTTGTACATGGATGAAACATTCCCTAGCAACATCTGTTGGAGGACTAGTTTCTCCTTATTGCCTTTGTGCCTGACCTACCTGTTGAATATTAGTTAACTTCTTGTGTATGACTTAATGGGGCTCTATTCTGTTCTGCTGGGCGGTGTATATGCTTTTATACCAGTGCTATACTGTGTAAAGTTCTGTAGATTTGTAATCCAGTTAGAAACTAGGAAATTGGAACCCATAACATTTTCCATCTTAAAATTGTGTGGCTACTAGACCTGTATGGAGGGGGGAGGGCCTTGGACTTCCCACAGGGCAGGGAACCCTGACTGCTCTTAAGACTAGAGAGGGAAGGGGAAGTGGGGAGGGAAAAGGGAGGCGGGGAGGAGGTGGAAATTTTTAATAAATAAAAAAAAAATTGTGTGGCTACTCAAGATCCATGGTAGTTTATATAAAAACTTAGAAGTTTTTAAAATTTCCATAGAATGACAATGATTATAACTCATAATGAATAGTTTTTGATATCTTGTTATCTTGGATATTTTAGGATACTCTAACAATGTTGAAATTTCAACTTATCAACCTAGTTTATTTTCCTATTTGTTCTTGTCTGTAATTTCTTTCTTAAGTGCATTGTAGTTTTCAAAGTGAATCAATAAGTTTATTTATGAGCAGGGGTATTGACCTGTAGTCTTCTTTCCTTTGGTGTTTTTACCTGAGTTTGGAAGCAAAGTAATATTTCAATATTTGCTTTGAAATATTTTTTATAATATTTTCAAAAATTCATATGTGAATCTTATGATACTGGGTTTTCTTAGCTAGAACACTTTATTCGCTGTCTCCTTACTAATTCCAACTTCCTTTATACATTCTTTTTCCTTGAGATTCAATCTTGGTAGGTTTCTTGCTACTAGGAATTCATCCATGCTTAAGAATTTAGTTTGTTGAAGTGATTCTCATCATGTTTCCTTATGGATTCTGCAACATCAGCAATGGTACCACCCCTTACATTATTTGAATTGTGTTTGCCCCCTCTCCCACCCAGCATATGTTAATTAATGTTATCTTTCCAGGAAAAAAATTTAGTTGTTGTTGATTTTCTTATTGGTTTTATGCTTCTTGTTTTATTTATTTCTATTCTAATCTTGATTATTTCCTACCAATTGCTCCAGAGAACCAATATCTGTTTACTTATTCAAAATAATTAAGACCAGAATCTCAGGAAGTTGTTATCTTCTCTTTCCTAGAGCACTATTATATAGTCAAAACAGAAAAATCCCTGAAATGTCTGTGAATGGGTAAAGTGATAAGGGAGACATGGCACAGATATGCAAGGTGATACCATTGACTCTTTCAGAAAGTGAGAATATCACAATATTTTGCATCATGTGTGGACTTCGAGGACATTATTTTAGGTGGGACACACTGCTTACATCATATCTGCATAATAACCTATAGAAGATATCTAACCCTGTCAGACTTGCAGACAAAAAAGTAGAAAGCTGAGTAAAAATGACTAAGAAGGGAGAAAGGAGAGGCAGCTACTCTCCAGATATGAAAGTCGAACTTAGGAGAAGCTTGAAAGAGCCGTTCCTTATCAGGGCACCCACTGTCTCTGCCTCTTCCACACTACACACCGAGAAGCCTGGCCGAAGTCAGCCACCTGGACTTCCCACAAGAAAACAGAAACAGATAGATGCAGCTGGAAAGACAGCTCAGCAGTTAAAAGAAAGCAGTTGCTATTTTGGTAGGGGACCTCAGTTTGGTTCCCAGAACCCACATCCAGCAGATCACAACTGCCTGCAACTTCAGTTTCAGAGAATTCAATGTTCTCTTTTGGCTTCCACAGGCATCTGGGTGTACCTGATGCACATATATACAGTTGGGAACATAAACACATACACATTAAATAAGGACAATAAAGAAATAAATAAGTAAGTAAATCTTTTTAAAAGTCTGTCAACATCAAAGATAAAGAGAATTGGCAGGGGAGAAAAGCAAGTGTGCTTTCTAAAGAAATAGAAATTCCATAAACCATGAACCTATCAGCACTTATTCCACTTACCCACTAATCAGAACTACAATACTATACATTTAAAATAACTAAGCTTGGTTCTAGGTAAAATCAACAGAAAAATACACGAACAAAAAAAGAAACTCTATAGCATACACAACTATTGTGTAAACATTACATAATCAAAATAATTGCATAATTATGCACATAAATAATAAAAATCATTATTTAATCAATTTCCTATCTTTCTAGTTATTCATTGCATAGTAATATAGTGTAGAAAGTTTCTTATTATTACAAAAGAACTGGTATAAAAAATGCTTTTAACTTTTGCTGTCAACAGCTTAGCTATACAGTCTTTTACTTGCCTGGTGTGGTGTGCTTAACAGTTGTATTTATTTTTGTTTTTAGAATTGCAATGTTAAGTTATTAGACTCCTTCCTGCCATATGCTTAAACATTGAAGCAAAGGCATCACCGCAGATATTGGGTATTTAAATTTTTATTGCATATAATTATCTATTTAATACATGTTTGTACATGCATACCTATAAACACGGATGCACACATGAATGTTCTGCTGCCTGTGTGAAGGTCAGAGGTCAGCCTGCTGGAGTTTGTTTTCTGCACAGATCTGTAGGCCAAGGAGACTGAACTCAGGTCATCAGGTGTGGCAGCAAGTGCCTCTCCCCACTGGGCAATCTCATCTGCCCAGTCCTGATTTAAAGGCAGCTGAAATGTTTCAAACAAATTCTTTCCTTCTTAACGTATTGTTTCAGAGTTCCTTAGAACAAGAGTTATTAAAATATAAATTAGTCCCTGTTTCTTCTGGTGAACGCAGCAAAATGGCTAGGTTTCCAGAGGTAGACCGTGGCAGGGGAGGTGGGATTAGAATTTAGAAATATCTTTAGTGACAACAGCTTTGAGGCTGGAGGCTGCTCTGCAGGGAACGTGGGCTCTTGCTTTTGTTTTCTCCTGCTGCTGTGTGATCTCTGGTAAGACTTGGGCACAAGTGAACATCAAGTGCACCATCAACAATTCAACCCCTGGCTTCGCTGCTTTCCAGACAACTGTGACCCTCAGCACGAAGTCTGCTCATGCCTCGGCGCTGAAGGCCTTCTGCTGCTGTTTCCCAGTTGCACCTTTCTGCCCACACTGAGCTGCTCCTTTCTCTCTTTCTCAGTATATAAATATAAAATATACGTTAGGGAGGGTAGTGTCAAATAGGTAGGCTCAGCCTGGTCTCCATCACTTTGTGTGCTCTGATAGCTCCGCTTCTCCTGGCAGGTTCACTCCACTACTCTTGTCCTTTTGGCCACCTGCCATCTATTACCAATGGACCCTTTGTTTCTCTTATGCCTGGAAGGAGCTGCTTTACCCCTAACCATGGCAAACCATAAAGCAATAATCCATAAAATTTTTTTATGGGCCTAAACTCTAATAACAGAATTTGGTAATTTTCCTACCACAGCGGTCTTTTGGGAAGTGCCTTGTAAATCTGTGAATTCGAACCCAGTATTAAGAAACTTTAGGAAGTTAGGATGAAATGTGAAGGCCTATGGAAAGTACCAATAGGTGTCGAGCTTCTGGAGAAATCCAGACTTTGCAATTGTGTGCTAAGTACTTTTCCATCCAAGATCCCCCCCTCAGGTCTTGTCCTCCGTTCCCCGACAGTGCAGTTGCACTTAGAAAGTCTCTGGTCTTTCCATGACAAAGACAGGAAAAACATTTTGCCGTTTCTCAAATGGTCCAGGGGGCTACAACAGACTTGGTCCTCTGTGAGTGATCAGTGGACTCTCAAGCCTGAGAATTACAGGCTCCATCATCTCTTGGGCATTGTATATGTTTAGTGCGTTATCTAAAACTTGACAGTTACCAGCGTCAATGTGCCTAGTTCATGTTTGCTCTAGCGGCCTCTTGGCATTAACTCTAAATGTTTTTTTGGTATCTAGGTGTGTTTTCACAACATGACATTAATGAAGAAACTTTCTTCCAGCTCTCTCCTTTAAAAGTCAAAGACTAGCTGGGTGGTGGTGACACACGCCTTTAATCCCAGCACTCGGGAGGCAGAGGCAGGCGGATCTCTATGAGTTCAAAGCCAGCCTGGTCTACAAGAGCTAGTTCAGGGATAGGCTTCAAAGCTACAGAGAAATCCTGTCTCGAAAACAAACAAACAAACAAAAAAACCAGAAATACAAAAAAAGTCAAAGACTGATTCTTAACAAGCTCATCAGTGGTAAAAACCAGATATCTAATAATGAAATCTGCTATGGTTTCTATTGAACTCCCCAAAGATAAACATTCCTCATGTTATTCATGCTCTGCGCGGCTGTATTTACACACCCAAAACACTTGTCACACTGTAGGGGGAAAGTTCTTCCTGGGCAGAATGTACCGTGGGAAGGTTTTCTTTATTAAGTGGAAACTGGCCTGGCTTATTTGGTATGTTTTTCTAAAATTTAACTTAGAACAAATTTATTTTGTTTAGGAAAATTTCTATTTCAGTTCAGGGGTTAGATTTCATAGTTGCAAAGGTATTTATGGAAAGAAAAAAGAGGAAGAGAGGAGAAGGGGAAGAAGGGAAGATAAAAGCAGGGGAAGGAGGAAGAGAGAATGCGGTGGTGCATGGTGACTCACACCTTTGTTTGCAGCACTTGAAGAGTGGGACTGATGTATCTCTGTGAGTTGAAGATCAGCCTGATAGGCGTAGCAGGTTCTAGGGCAGCCAGGGCCACATATGTACAATGGAAAGAAAGGAGGGAAGGGAGGGAGGAAAGAAGGGAGCGAGCGAGGGAGGGAGGAAGAGAGAGAAAACAGAAAGGAGGAAAATAAAGGAAAAGAGACTATAAAAGGATAATGCAATAATACAATGGCACTGGTCAGGGCTGGGATTGTCATGCTTGGTGCTTTTTTCACCAAGTTCATGCCAGAACCAAATGTCATTACACTAGAAGTCACATTTGTATAGGAAATGTTGCAACCAGGAAAACAAAGCCTGTAGTTTCTGCTTTTCATTTTTAATGTCCAGAAGTTCTCATTTTAGTTCAGGCAGAACATTTGCAGCTGAGATCGGTGCCTGTGACTGGAGATTTTCAGAACTAGACCGCAAAGCAAATGACTAATAACATTCCCAGCATTTAGGCTCTAAAGGAGTCTGTGGAAGAAATTGGGCTGAAAAAAAATGACAAGTGCTTCAGTGAATCTTTAAAGCCATTTCAATGTAGCTCTTTCCTCTGTTGTTGTTCGCCTCTGCGTGCCCATGCTTAGCAGTATATCGGCACATGTTGGTACGTGTTGGAAGTGCATAGTACTGGGAGTCAAACCAACACCTATAAAACTAATCCAGAACTTTATCAGGGTCTTTTAAATTATCTGGGGCTGTACTGTGCGCTGATATTGAACAAGGCAGCTCAGAAAAATGGCAGTACGACTGATCATTTTACCCTTCAGAAATCAGAGGAAATACTGGCTCCAAGAGAAATGTGAACAAGTAAGGGGCAGCACAATGCGGCTGCTTGTGAAAAATTCCCAATAGAACATCATGTTTCAGACACCGAATGTCTTGCACCCGGATGCCTTTTTAAGCGACATCACAAAAACTGAATTTAAAACAACCATCCTAAATGCGAAGCTTAACCTTACCTTTCTGAGTTTAAATGACATCTATTTTAATTATTCAGAACAAGATAGGCAGATTTTTATAACACCCCCAAACTTAGCATGTGGGGAACAATTTCAGACAACTTTAGCCTGACTGATTGACCACTGACATTTCTGGGACATCACAGTCATGATATCTGCCCACAAGTGAGACACAGTGGGGAACGAGTTTTTTGTTTTATTCCTCAAAACTCAGGTAGAATGCTGTTTTGAAACTGAGTTTTGAGGAAAAAAAAGCAAACAATAATTCTCCATCTTTCACTATTGGAGATTTCTCATTTGTTTTACATTGTCAACTTCTTGGGGTTGTTTCACCACAAGGAGATGGTTGAAAGGATTTTAGATCCATGCTCAGCCTTCCCAGCCCCTCCTCTCTAGTCTCCTGTCATTCACATGTCATTCCGCATGTAATCCATCACAACCAACCCAGTTCCTTCTCCTTTACCTGATGCTGATTTGTAGATAGGTTGGATCTCCCTGTTGGATTTCCCTCAGCGCACAGTACAGGGCATATGTGTCCCACTATTTAGCCAGCAAGAAACCTGCAGCTTTGGATGGATTTGCTGATTGCGAGAGCTGAAGAAACAGGGAGTGTCGTCCCCTCTCCTGGGAGGTAAATCTTACCTGGAGGCTCTTGCGGTACCCCTGATATCAGGCTTTGTCTGTGTTTTTGAGGAACTTGAGGGTAGGCCAAATGGCGAGATAACTTCCTACCCATAAATGCCAGATAGGGACAAAGAGAAAATTGGTAACAGGACTTAGGATGAAGTTCTGGGTGCTTTCAGACACCTGTTCTGAAACCAATTTTTCCTGCCCAGCATCAGTGTTTTGATTATTCTGCGCTTCTCCTGGGAAGATGACCCTGCCCATCTCATTATGAAGTGAGACTTTTCTGTGTTAGTTTCTTTTCTCTTTACTGTTTTTGATACACAGCTTAAACAAGGAATGACTTATTTTGGCTTACAGATTCAGGGCATAATTCATACTAGTAGGAACTTGTGAGAGATAGTCACATAGCATCCAATAGTCAGAAAGTGAAAAAGAAATTCTCATGGTTAGCTTATTACCTCCTTTTGTATGTGGTTAGGGAACTCAGAGCATAGCCTAATGCCACAAACAGTTATGATGTGTCTTCCCAGCTCTGTTCATCCAGTCTAGAAATTCCCTCCCAGGCATGCCCAGAAGCTTGGCATCTAGGTGAGTCTAGGTCCTGTCAAGACAACAAGATTAGTTTTCACAGGGACCATTGTTCTGCCATTTTCTTGGAACTACTTTCTAGGGTAAGCCGTAGCTTCCAAGTACTGCCTTTAAAGAATATGTTCTTGAAAGCTTGTACTTTAAAATGTTTTTGACATAAGCCAAGTAGAACTCAGAAATGCAGGGAAATTTGAAAGAGAAAAAAAAATGAGAAGTGTACCAACCATGTCTGCCAGAATACTGCTTATTTGACATTAATGGAGAAAGCCATATTTTCTTGTTTTGAATCTGTCTTTGGAAGTAGCCTTATCAAAATAATCATCCTGCATCAGCTTAACTGCATTTGACAGCAGATCGAACATAAAGGCAACCAAAGCTGAGAGTGCTATTTTTCTGTGCCACTTTGGCATTCAAAGGAAATGGATTGGCTGTGTTGCTGAATTAAACAAAAAGGCTTTCAGGATGCTGATAAAGTTATGCCTTATGACTTAAATTCACATCCCCAAACCAACTCATGAGCAGCCAGTTCAGAGCCCTTTTCCTAATGTTAGCATTAAAAACACCACCATGAGTCAGAAACTGCTTTGGCTTCAGAGAACTGGGGGTTAAGGTTGACATCATCTCTCATGCCTGCCAGTCACTCCCTGCCCCCTCACAAACAGATCTGATTCAGTTCATAACTGCTGAATTCAGTGTGAGGAAAATCAACATAAGTAAGAGGAATTAGTTCTGGTAGAAATCCACCTATAACCAAAACAACCTGAATGATCCACTCTCTCCTGTTCTTGGAAGCTAAGCAGGATCTGGACTGGTTAGCCCTGAATGAAAGAAAAACGTAGGGCCCACTCTCATTGGTTTCCTTGATGTGTTACTTCTTCTCTTAATACCCTAGGAGCACACGTATTCTAAATGAGATAAATTTCAAATTTTTGTTCTGGAGAATTCTCCCATTCTGCACTGTAGAGTGGAATGAAGCCCCAGGTGGTTTTCACAAAGGAAAAATGTATATTTGGCTACCTTTTATTTAACTACTTCTCTCCCCTCGGTTGTTATTATGAAAGACAAAATGACTATAAAATGGCAAACACTTTTTAAGTAAATGATGAATGTAAATGTTAAGTATGTTTTTTAAAAAAGACAGAGAGAGAAAGAAATAAGGAAATTTAAATTAATAGTTGTATAACTTGAAAATGTGGTTGATTTATATAAGAAAATCACAAGCCAGAGATGGAGAGATGGCTTAGTGGTTAAGAGCACTGACTGCTCTTCCAGATGACCTTGGTTCAATTTCCAGCAACTACATAATAGCTCACAACTGTCTATAACGCTTGTTTCAGGGGATCTGACAACTTCACACCAATATACATAAAATAAAAGTTAAATAAATTATAAAAAAGGAAAATCACAGACCTAAAATAAATAATCTGTAAAAGTAAAGAATGGTATACATGAATTTGAAATTATAAAGTATACTAAAATTTTAACTTCTTAAAAATTTTTGTTTGAAATGGACTCAATCAAGTTTTACGTAAGTCAAATTGAAAAACAAAAGTAAAAGTGTATATAATTTTAAACAATTATGCAAAGTTATAATTATACTACAGTTAATGACCTCAAAATATGACCAATGGTAGCTTGGAGAGGAAAGGGTTTATTTCATTTTATAACTCCGAAGTCATAATCCATCACTGAGAGACACCAGGGCAGGAACTCATGTAGGATCTTAAGCAGAAACCATGGAGGAGTACTACTTGATGGCTTGTTACCCTTTTTTTCTCAGCTATCTAGCACACATAGTCCAGGCTTACCTATCCAGAGATGGTTCCACTAACAGTTTCCTGAGTCTTCCTTCACCATTTGTGATACAAGCAAAAGCCCCACAGACATGCCCATTGGCCAAAATTCCTCAAACTGAGGTTTCCTCTTCCTAGGTAGGTCAAATTGACAACTAAAGCTAGTTATGAAACATACTGATCACAAAATGAGACCAGTTTCCAACTCAATCAATGGATAGGATAAAAAAAAAAACACCCAGGGAATATTACTGTGCTCATGAAATTAGCAATGCTTGATAAGATTTATAACTCGCTGTGGAGGGGTAATGATAAATTGTTAGAGTGTATGGCATTAAAAATGAGAACTGTGGAGCCAGGCAAGCTGCTGTATGTTGTTGATTCTAGCACAGGCGGGAGATCGTGATGTTGAAAGCAGTCTGGGTGACCTAATGAGAAAAATAAAAGTCCTTTGACATGATAATTCCAGTATACATAATAAATCACCCAGACACAGAAATGACAAATGGGTCTTTGGGACATGATCATGGTAGAGGGACAAACAAAAGCTGGGAAATGATGTGAATATTCTTAGTAGATCAAAAGTCTGATGCACAGCTAATTTTCAGATGGTGAAGAAGTTATGGAGTTCTTCAGTTTCTTTTGTTTTGTTTTGTTTTTGTTTTGTTTCTTTTTAACTTGACACAAGCTAGTCAGAGCTGATCATGTATTTTGGGAGAGGATCATGCTTGCCTTTGAACTTTTGTCTGGAAATGGTGTTGAGTGCTCAGAGTTACAGGATCATGGAAAATAAGCAATAAGCATGTTAAGCCCAATGCAGACAGTGGATGTCTGGCTTGTGAAGTTTCAGAGGGAAGAAAAAAAAAACTTGCAGGGCTGTATGGGTGATTCTGAATTGGTGACTCTGGAGAGTGTAGACTAAATAATTATCTGTAATTAATAAAATTAGAAATCTTTGCTTTACTGGAGCAATTGATGTTGTTTATCCATGATCAAAAAGAGACCAGCATCATTGATACAAAACCTTCTGGGAATATTTCCCTAGGGTCAGTATACAAAAGTTGCCCTCCAGATGGCACCAAGGCCATATTTTGAGCTAGTAGCCAAACTTACTAATGTGTAAAAGTCTCCCAGATGGTGAGAACTTTGAAGGTAGGAAAGGGTCATGGAGAGCTTCTTAGGTTTAGCATCATATGACAAGGTCAGAGTCACTGATAAGAGTCTAAGAGCAGTTATGGCTAAAGATTCGTCCCAGTTGCTATAGACACTTCAACATTTTGTACATACTGGCAGTGCCATGGTGTGACCACCAAGGACAGAAGCAGTAGTATTTCTGAGGCCCTGTGAACCTAGAAAATGTGAACCCCAGAAGTCCAAGAGTGGGGTTTACTCTGCTACACTTTTCTTTTTATTTTAATTGTGGTTGTGCTCTGATTCTTCTACCCTGGAGTAAAAAACTAAGTACCTTATTTTTTATTTCATAGGCCCCTACTATTGAGAGACTGGATATTTTAGAAAGACACTAGATATTCAAGGGTTTAAAGGCAGTGGTGGTACTTGCCTTTAAACCTAGCAATCAAGAGGCAGAGGCAGGCAGATCTCTGTGAGTTCAAGGCCAGCCTTGTCTACAAGAGCTAATTCCAGGGTATCTAGGACTGTTACATAGAGAAATCTGCTAAGTTGGGAGTGTCGCCTCCATCCCCTGGCCTGGGAGTTGCCTTGCTCTGCACTCCAAATCCCAGCATGCCAGCACTCCCACAGGTATTTATGTGAACTCCCAAAGGAGAAACACATCTTTTGGGGTTTGCCTGGGCTCCCTCCTATTCTGTCTCCCCGCCTTGCACTCAGCCACCTGAGAGCATCTTACTTAATAAAATGATGGGCATTTTGATTTGGTTTGATTTGACCTAAATGGATTTTTTGTGCCAGTGGAGCTACTCTTATTTTTATCAAAATCTGTCTCAGAAAACAAAAAAATAAAGAAAGAAAGAAAGAAAGAAAGAGAAAGAAAGGAAGAAAGGAAGAAAGAAAGAAAGAAAGAAAGAAAGAAAGAAAGAAAGAAAGAAAGAAAGAAAGAAAGAAAGAAAGAAAGGGAACTCTTAGAAGTTCGAGTGGTCTGCATTATGATAGTGACAATAATATGAGTTCTTAGTGAAGTTCATAGCTGAAAGGGACATATTTGTGTATCAAGTTTACAAGGGTCAATTGTCCTATTTTGTTGTTGTTTGTCATCTTAACACAAGAGGAAACTTCTATTGAGAAAATGCCTCTATTATACTGGCTTATAAGCAAGCCTGTGGGACATTTTCTTGATTTATGATTGATGTAAAACTGTTCAGCTCACTGTGGGAGGTGCCACCCCTAACCAGGTGGTCCTGCTGTATATATGAAAGCAAACTGAACAATCCAGGAGGAGAAAATCAGAATACTGCATTTTTCCGTGGCTTCTGCTTCAGTTCCTGCCTTCAGGTTCCTGCCTTGAGTTCCTGCCCTGACCTCCCTCAGTGACAGAATATGACCTGAGTGATAAAAGAAGAAATAAAACATTTCCTCTAAAAATTGCTTTTGGTCATGGTGATCAATGACAGTAATACAAACCCTAATTAAGACAAATGGGAAGAATGGGCTCATCTGTCCCTACTCTTCTGTAGGGGTGTTCATTATACCTAGGTGAGTGGCAAAAGCACACTGCACAGTCACACTGACAGTTAACTCCATCTTTGCTGGGAATACCCTTGGTTTCTTGCCTAGTCTATGCTTTTTCTTTTTCCTTGAGAGTCATTCTTCACCATGTATATCCTCTTATTCTCACACATTCTTAAATATTTAGAAAAAACTTCAACTTTTCAGTGAGGCTAAATTGATAGCTCCATATTAATCATTTACAAGTTGAATAATGATGGCATTAATCTAAGAAAGTTGTAATGATAACCATGAATTCAGATCTTAGTTTCCATTAGAGAACAAACTCTTCAAAGCTAGAGACTGTGTAACCTCAGCATCCTAGCATGGTCTATATATGTTATACAAATTAAGTAGTTTCCATTGAGGAGAGATTTGCCAAACTTTGCTAAATAGTAAATAATGTTATAATCCAGTCATATCCTATAGGTAATATCCAAATAAGTAAAGAAGAAAGGCTTGAATAACATCAAATGCCACAAAACAGTGAAAAACAGCATCTACTGAGAGTCAGAGAAGGAGACAGTGCTGTCTAGTTAATGGGTTGCCAAACAGTAATATCATGCTGGTACAAACATGGCACCAAAATAAGTTCTTTTAGAAAATTCCCATTGTTACTAATAAAGAAAAGTTGGTGATGATTTTTGATACAGTAATTCTTACACTTTCTAAAGTTTAATTACTGCTGAATTAGACAAAAATGTTTGCTCAAGCTATCTTTAGAATAGAAAACTCACTGCCTTTAACAGAGATCAGAGACCCTTAAAGAGTGTAAGTGAGAATTCTCTGTTCAGATCAATGTCTCAACAGAAGAACTTCAAATGGCCAAAAGACACTTAAGGACATGCTCAACATCCTTAGCGATCAGGGAAATGCAAATCAAAACAACTATGAGATACCATTTTACACCGGTCAGATTAGCTAAAGTCAAAAACACCAATGATAGCCTATGCTGGAGAGGATGTGGAGAGAGGGGAACACTCATCCATTGTTGGTGGGAATGCAAACTTGTGCAGCCACTGTGGAAATCAGTGTGGCGATTTCTCAGGAAACTGGGAGTCAACCTCCCTCAAGACCCAGCAATTCCACTCTTGGGAATATACCCAAGAGATGCCCTAACATACTACAAAAGCATTTGTTCAACTATGTTCATAGCAGCACTATTTGTAATAGCCAGAACCTGGAAATAACCTAGGTGCCCCTCAATAGAAGAATGGTTAAAAAAGGTGTGGAACATATACACATTAGAGTTTTACTCAGCGGTAAAAAACAATGACATCTTGAATTTTGCATGCAAATGGATGGAAATAGAAAACGCTTTACTGAGTGAGGTAAGCCAGACCCAAAAAGAGGAACACGGTATGTATTCACTCATTAGTGGATTCTAACCATAATTAAAGGTCTTTGAGCCTATTATTCGTGATCCTAGAGAAGCTAAATAAGAAGGTGAATCTGAAGAAAATCATGTAGTTATCCTCCTGCAGATTGGAAGTAGACAAGAGTGCCAGGCAACCTCGGGTGCATAGGGGGGTGGGGGGGTTGTTGGAAGGGGAGAGGGTCAGAGAGAAGGGAGTAGGGGAGGAATGAGGAAAGCTCGGGGGATTGAGATGGGGGGAGGTAGGAAGGATGGATATGGGAGCAGGGAAGTATATATCTCAACTAAGGGAGTCATTTTTGGGTTTACAAGAGACTTGATTCTAGAGGGGATCCCAGGTCCAAGGAGAGATCCCCAGATTATTCTCTGGACAGAGGAGAGGGTGCTTGAACTGGCCTTGGCCCATAACCATACTGATGAATATTTTTCATATCACCATAGAACTTTCATCTGGCGATGGATGGAGATAGAGACAGAGACCCACATTGGAACACTGGACTTAACTCCCTAGGTCCAAACGAGAAGCAGAAGGAAAGAGAATGTGAGCAAGGAAGGCAAGATAGGAGGGAATCTTCACCCGCTGATGGATGGAGATTGAGACAGAGACCCACATTGGAGCACTGGACTGAGCCCCCAAGGTCTAAATGAGGAGCAGAAGGAGGGAGAACATGAACAAGAAAGGCAGGACCGTGAGGAGTGCATTCACCCACTGTTACAAGGGGACTGATCTAATGAGAGTTCACCAAGGCCAGTTGGACTGGGACTGAACGAGCACGTGATCCGACCAGATTCTCAGAATGTGGCCAGATTCTCTGAATGTGGCTGGCACGGGGACTTTCTGAGAAACCGTTGACAATGGCACTGGGACTTGTTTCCTCTGCATATACTGGATTTTTGGGATCCAGTATTTTTGGATGCTCACCTTCCTGGACCTGGAGGGAGGGGGGAGGAACTTGAACTTTTCACGGGGCAGGAAACCCCCCCCCCGTAGGAGGGCGTTGGGAGGAGGGGCAGAAATGGAAGCTTTTATAAATTAATAAACTTTTATAAAAAAAGAGTATAAGTGAGGCCTCATGGGGCTATAGCTCTTCTAAAATCTATTTTTCTGTTTGGTCTTTGAAAGCAGAACTTGCTTTAATTTGTTGGTGTCTGTGGAGCAATGAGTCACATTTGAAACCGACAGCTGGAATCTTTTAGGTGTCTCACAGACCTAAGGTCTGAGTGATGCAATGTTGACAGAAGAGCACAATTCTATGGCCAAGTACTGCTTTCAAGTACACTCATACCCAATGTCATCACAGAAATCAATGGCTATTTGAAATGGTGGAGGCAAACATGTAACTCTGTTTTGGGATACATTGTCCTCAATTCCCAGCACAGGCAAAAAGAAGTTTGGGGTGTTTGTTTTGTTTAATTTTAAATCATTGAGTAACATAGAGCTTTTATCATGTGTAATTTCTCAAATGTCTGATAAAAAATCAAGTTATTACCCTAAGAAGCTATCACAGTCTGCTTTCTACCTCTAAATGGTCCCCTGTGGAGGGGGTAAGTACAAGGGTTGGTACACTGTTGCTTGAGCAAGGGCTCAAAGTAACCACTTCTCTTGAAGAAGACCTGGGTTTGGTCCCCATCACCTTCCTATATTGTGGCTCTAACTACCTACAATTCCACTTGTAGGAAGGTCAGTAGCCTCTCTGGAGTCTGGGAACACTGTGTACATTGGGCACATATACATGTGTAGGGAAATACTTCATAAATATAAAATAAAAGGAAATCTTAAAACAAAATGACTTTATACCCCCAGATGTTGTAGAACAGTTGTGTAAATATACAGCATTGTAGGCATATGTATTAGACTCTATGTTCTTCTGTACAGAACTCAGAGAAACTTACAGATGCTGTCCACATTTTAGGTGTGTGAAGCTATGTGGTTCCTGACACTGCTAATAGCAGTTCTAACTAGTGAAACAGAACGTGATAAAGGTAATGTCTAGGTCAGTCCTTTAATCACCCCAGTGTGTGATATTTCAGGGCTGAATTTTCTGCTTTAGTTGTTTCTTGGACATGGTCCAAATAACGATTGCTGTGCTTGGCCCTGGACTGAAAGAAAGTGACACAGAGTTCATTTAAATTGATCCATAGTATTGCAAGAAAGGCGACTCTTTGTTCTTCTAAGCTAGTATGAGTGCTGAGCTTTTGGTTGTTATAGAAGAAATCTCACCCATCTTGTCTACTAGAGTTTTCTCTATTTGGGTTTGTCTTGGGTAATAATTATACCAAGAAACTTATAATTATTTTTTAGTAGTAAACCTAGGCTTAGATAAGTGAAGGGTTTTGGAACAGCAGCAAGTGATTGTAGATGAAAATTTCTGTCCCAACTGGTACTACAGCTGTTCAGTTCCAAAGAAACACATAGAGGTTTATAACAATTATTAACTATTTGGCCTATTAGCTCAGGCTTCTTATTAACTAACTCTTAAATCTTAAGCCATAATTCTTGTCTATTTTAAACACGTGGTTTGGTAGTCTTTACCAATGAAGCATTCTCATCTTGCTTTCTCTGTGTCTGACTGTTGTCTGTAGACTGAGCCTTTCCTCTTCCCAGAATTCTCTTAGTCTTTTTGCCCTATCTATTCTTCTTGCCTAGTCAATCAGCATTTAATTAAACCAATAAATAGCATTCATGGAACATGGTTTTAATGATATCTCTTGATGAAGTTGTAATAGAGTGAACTTCTGCACTGTGGAACCAAACTCTTTAGTTGCCGATGTTAAATAATCCAGCAATTTCCAAGATTATCATTGTAATGTAAAATCTAGATTTAAATGTTGATTAATTATTGTATTTTCTATGATTTCTGACATTAGAAAATTGTAATAATGATCTGCTTTCAGAAAAGTCATATTCGTAAGTGGCCAGTGATCTTGCTTTGAGAGAGAGCACCATACACATATTGTTGACCAAGTTTTGGCAGTTTCCCGACCTTTCAAGGAAGACTGAATTTGCTTAGCTGTAGTTGAGTCATCCACACCTTAGGAACAATAATTTCCATGCATTTTGATTATATTCTTGTTTGAAAATTGAATTGTTGGAATTTTAATATTGACTTGTTTCCTTTCTATAAGAGATTCTAGTTAGTAGAACCTCAATAAACTGGATAGCTTCCAGGTATCGTTCCGTTGCCTGTGCTCTCACATCACTGATGGCGCAGTCTCCCCTAGGTGATGCTTTCATTTTGATGTTCCCATTTTCTATTCTGGTGTTTGTCTTCTTACTTCGTGTCTCCTATCCAAATATCTTTGTCCCTATCCATGCTTTGAAGCATTCTCTCTGTTAGTTTTCTGCCAGTAATATTCTTCACAGAAATCAAACTGTATGTTCCTAACATTTCTACTGAATCACAGATGGCTTGGTGGTCAGGGCAATGCTCAGGAGGAGATCAGGGCAGTGGGGTTGGAGATGTACTATCTGACTTGTAAGTACACTGTAGAGCTACAGAACCAAATCAACATGGTGCTGAAGAATGAAATCAGATAGATGGGACACAAAACATAAATCCATGCATGTGGAGACTGAGGGTCAAGAACACAAATCAGAGATCAAATAATATTCTGGGAAAACAAGGTATCTGCATGCACAATAAAGGAAATGAGATAAATTTTCCATAATATGTATATGCATTCCCACAGACAGCTGTTGACCATGAAGATGCCATTATGTGCCATCAGATGTATGACTGAGCATTCAGTATGTTGATCTTTTTCCTGTTTGATGTATTAAGAGAAAGAAGAAAAGGCCTAAACTCCATTTCAATGTTCCTAATTGGAGGATCACACTACTTTCTACTTTAGCCTATTTTCTTTTGTTTTGATGCAGCAAACACTGCAGAGCATTTTCCAGTGACACAGGCATTGTCTACGGACTATGGCGTAAGTTGTGGGAGAGCTTCCTTGCAAAGGGGAGCAACTACATATAGCTTTCACCATCCACAAGAATGTATGGTGCCCTGTTAAGAAGATAGTGATTTATTCTCATAGATCAAGACTAGGCAACATAATTTCTTCAATTACTCTTAAAAAGAGAGGTATTATATCATAACGCTCCAACACTGTGCTCACTTGTAAAATGATGAGGAACAAATTTCATGGTGATGTGCTGACTTCCAGAAAAATACTATTATTTTTGTCTATTTAATTAAATAATTTAAATAAAAGTAACTGTAAAAGAAAGATAACTTAATCAGATGGGGTTAAGTAATGCAATATTTTTCTTAAAATTATTTTAAAAATTAGAATAATTGTGAAGGGGAAGAGAGTATGTAGAAGATAAACTACATGGTTTTTCAAGTATATTTTGCTAAATTTTAATGATAATACACAAGCTAGTTAAAGAAAGAATGATTTTTCATTTCATGTCATTGGATGATTGTACTAAGCCAGAAGAAAGACATTGTCTTGCTAGGCAAGTGCTTTATCTCTGAACCATACCAACTGTAGTATAGTACATTTCAATGTCAAATCCCCTTGACTCCTTGAGGCAAATTTACTTTTCATTTCTCATAAGATATTTTGTGTGGGCTTTCCTCTGTATCATGTCATTCTAGGTGGTAAACACAATTTCAGTTTCTCTTACCTCTAAGTGAGGCAGAGTCCTGGAGTTAAATTTAGAAATGAATGATATTTCACAAGAGAAAGGAAGTTCCAGGTAGAGGGAGCGGAATTTCTAAGTAAAATGTTTTTAAACAGCAACTGACTGAATTGTGCCTCTAAACACAACCCCGGGTGTTGATTTGTTTTGAAAGGAAATGTCAAGGAAGCACTTCCTTTCATGCCTAAGTTCAGTCCAAGTTCCAATGTAGACATATATTTGGAAGTCCTAAAATCTTCCCTGTTTATTTTTCTTTGTTCTTGAACCCAAATATTGGTTTTTAACAGGATATTTCATTTTCTAGCTTTGAAAACTTCCTAATGTGATAGAATTCTTGGGTGAAGTTGGGTGAAGAACTTTTTATAAATGGCACAAAATCTTTCCTTCTGATTCATCCCAGAGCTTACTATTCCAAGGCAATGACAGACATGACCATGGCTATTTTCGTACCCCACATTACCCCAGCAATACAAGGCTTCCTTGTAGTATTTAAGTGAAATTTCCAGACACTAACATTTTCCAAGGTCAAAGAAACCACAGCATGTAACATTTCAAGTTTGACGGGCACATCCTACAACTCTGAGAATAAAGTTACTTTGAGAAAAATGTTGGCCAGCATTCAATCTCTCTATGGCCAGACAGGAACCAAGATGCAAAAAAAGGAAAATAAACAAATGCTTTGTAATATTGCCTGAGTAAATAGAGTTTGAGCTACAGAATCAAGTCATTATCAATATCAGAACGAGATAAGCTGAGGCTTTCCCTAGCATCTCTAGGAGGGTTTCAATCAGATAAGCACAAGGCCATTGGATTCTTTAGAGATGGCTGTAGCAGAGTAAATGCTATATAACTGATTAGTCCTATCAACTTAGTCAAACGACTCAATTAAGTGAACTGCTTGAACAAGTAAGCCATAAAATAATTCCAGATTGGTGTATATGTACATAGTAGTCATGGTATCTGTTAGCCAAGCATGCACGTGTATTTCCAAGGCAATGATTATGGGTTAATCAAGGTTTTCAGAGCTATCATTAGGAGATATTCCAGTAATTTTTCAAAATCTGCTACCTGAAGAATTTAATCTATAATGCCCTCATGCCCTACCTGAGGACCCTAGACCTTCCTCTCAGCTTCCTCATCACCAGAAGCTTGACCCTTGTTCTCAAAGCACAACACATACCCTAACTTCATAATGTTGAAAGGTCTTCTTTGCTTTCTCTTCCTAGTTTGTAAAATTCTTGGTTCTGTCCATAATCTACCCATACTCCCAGGTCAGAGCACAAACTTCCTCACTAATCTATCTCCTGCTGTTCCCTCTTTAAGCGATAACACTGGTTGCTTGGGACTCTTAAAACACCCAAAATTATTAAAAACGCTTAATCTTTACATATGTTAATTCTTCCATATTTTCTTTCTTTTCATGTCTGTGAAAAGGCTTTCTGTTTGTCAAAGGCCTTCCCTGAGCAGCTTCGGCTGATCACTGTATGCCTCATTTTTTTTCTTGCTCTGATTGTCTTTTATGCCTAGAGTATAATAGTTCTTAAAACTATTTTGAGATCTGTTTACGTATTTATTGTCTTCTACCAAAACACAAGTTTCCTGGGGATATATTCGACAGTGTATACAGAATAATGTCCTATTTCATGATGCTGACATACTGACAGCTATGGCCCATCAGCATTGTAAATGCTGTTTCATAAGGCAATCAAAGTTTGAAGATGTGATGGATACATCATTTTGCATGGTCTAGATGGCATCTCTATCATAGGGAGAAAAGAGAATCAGTACCAATAAAGGAGATAAGAAGATGGAACCAAAGGTTAGATTGTTATGCTTTGAAGATAGAGAAGGAGAAGAATTTTTAAAATGTTAATGTCTCTATAAAGCAGCAAAGGAAACCATCTTTCTCCTCTATCTTCCCAAAGACATCCGCATTAGCCACAGCTTGAATTTAGACCAGTGCAACTAATTCCAACTAATAATAGCAAACTTGCTTTGGTCTTTCCTGAATCCAATCATGTGTGTAATCAGTTGTTGTATTAATTACTTTTGTACTGGGGTGTCAAACAATGGACGAAAATGGCCTGTGGGATTTATTCTGGCTCTTAATTTCACAGGCTTCATTCAGTCTATGGGCATGGGTTTGGGCCTGATGTGAGCAGAATGTTACCATTGCCAGAGGGTTTGAAGGAGAAGCTTCATGACACTGCAAACAGGAAATAGGGAGCAGAAGCAACAAGAAGTAAAAAGAGCATGATGCAGCCCCAAGGGCGTGATCACACTGTTCTACTTCATTTATTCAGATGTATCATGTACCTGTCATCTTTAAATCCATAGTGGAATGAATCACATCATCTAATAGTCCTTTAAAACGGCCTAGATCACATATCCACCAGTGTGTATTACTCATCTCTAAGACATGATGTAATTTCAGCAAGATTAAATCTCAGAGGACCCAAGAATATTGACAGAAGAACAAATATAAAACATACACAAGAACTTATGCCTGTTAAAGGATTTAGGCTATAAATCAGTAGTTCCACAGTTGTAACTATCATTTATTTTATAATGTATAATGCTTCCCCATTCTTTTTGTTGCTATTTATTTCTTAGTTTGTCTTCTATTAATTTATTTTATTTGTTGTTTATCCCCAAGATCTCATATTAATATTGATATATCAATATAAAATAACCTCCAATTTTTAGAACATTCAGTCTTCTAAAATTCAAACACCTTAACAGATCAATTTCTTTAAAATATCCCAGTTACAGTTGGATAGTAATGGTGCACACCTTTAATCCCAGCACTCAGGAGGCAGAGGAAGGCAGATCTCTGAGTTTGAGCCCAACACGGTCTATACAGTGAGTTCAAGGACAGCCAGAGACAAACAGAGAAGCTCTGTTTTGAAAAACCAAAAATAAATAAGTAAATAATAAAATAAATAAATGAAATATTCAAAGTCCCTTTAATATTCTCAAGTCCCTCTAAAAATCCAAAGTCAATTGGCTCTGAAATCCTGTAAAATAAAACATAAGTTACATACTTCTTATTAGAAGAGGGAAGTACCAGAGTGTAGTACAATCTGAACAAAGCAAAACAAAACCAAGTAGTACAAATTAAATCTATTAGCCCAAAGTTTAGCATCTGGGATTTATTCATGATCTTCTGGGCTCCAATGAGCTTGGGCTACTCAGGTCTATCACAGCAATACCCCATGATCCTGGTACCAATTTAGTTTCTATTGTCTTAATAAAGACCATGATCAAAAGGAACTTATGAAGGAAGGGTTTATGTAACATTGAAGTGCATTGCAGTCGTCATGAAGAGAAAAAAGGGCAGGAGATCGAGAGAGGTACTCAAGTAGAGATCATGGAGGATTTCTCCTTACTGACTTTATTCTCCTGGCTCATTCAGCCTGCTTTCTTATGTAATCCAGGACGACCTGCCCAGAGATTGTATTGCCCACAGTATTTTGGGCCCTTCCACATAATTCATTAATCAAGAAAATGCCCCACAGGCTTGCCTACAATCCAAATTAATGGAGACATTTTCTCAAATGAAGTTCCCTCTTCCAAAATAGCATATCTTGTGTCAAGTTGCCCAAAAACTCACCAGCATAGCATCCAATAGAGTGCATTGTAGCAAAATCTATGCAGGTGAACTAGGTGGAGACTTCTGTCGTCATTGTTACTCTCTGCCCCCATCTGTGAGCCTTTAAGTGCTGTCTGAATGGAGAAAAATAAGAGCTATAAATTTATCATGTTTTTCTTTTCCTGAGTCACATATTTAACTTGTGAAAGGAAAGCTTCGAAAAAAAAAACCCAAAAATTGCATTCAAACAAAGAGACTCCTGTCATATGAATTTTGCAGGGTTTTCTTAAGACCTATAACTCTTAGGATAATCATTCTTTTGTAATTTTCTGTCCTTAAGCTTCCCAAAGTACTGGGAGCACTTCAGTCAGAGGCATTCAAGTGTATTAATATAACAGAGTACTGGCGTGATTAGTAATCTTCCCTTATGAATTCTGGATGAGTCATGGGCTGCCTCGTGCATGAACCCAGTCCAAAATGGGCTTTTACTGATGCTTTCACACAAGTAAACAAGGTGCCTGCTCTCAAGACACTGCTGTCCCAGCTTGCCAACTTCTCCCTTATAAGTTGTCTGAGGGGGCCTGCAAGATATCTCAGTATGTAAAGACACTTGCTGCCAAGAAACTCACAGGATAGAAAGAAGAGAGTCAACTCCTAAAAGGAGTCCTATGACTTCCATCCATAAATGATTTGAAGGGCACATATGTATACACACACACACACACACACACACACTCACACACACACACACACAAAAGCATGCACACATACAGATATATTAAATAAACAAGTAAATGTAGTGATAAAAGTGTTTGAAGAAACTTTAGTAACTTAGAATCCTGTGAAACCCATAAAACAACCCAATTAAGCACAGACACATGCACACATATATGTGAATACGTGTTTATATATTAAGATGCTCAGCAGATGAGTTAATATAAGTTAGGTGATATTCAAGGAGGCTGTAGTATTTAACTGAAGTCTGTTAAGTTCATCAAATTCTGAAACAAGTGTGGTAAGACTGTCAATGGTTGTGACAGAGCTGAAGGCAATGAATAGGTGCAGTGTGTATTCACATCAGATATATGCATCATAATAGATAGACACATGTGTGTCACATGCTTTATCCAAGTTTCATGCTCACAGGTACATGATGTTGCAATGAACTTTTCCTTATTATCTTTATACAAATAATTCATAATCATTTGTGGATCTGGAGTTAGGGCCTCCAACTCACTGTGTGTACACCATGCTGGCCTCAAATTCATTACCCTACTGCCTAGGCCTCCTGAATCCTGCAGTGGGGATGGATGTTATTAGAGTCTCTAACTCAAGGATGTAGAAGCAGAAACACAGGCTGGCAGAAGAATTGTCCAGGTGAACAATGACAGAGCTGAACTCTGGGCTCAGGTAGTGTGCCAGCCCAACCTTGCTCTTCAGTGTGCTCTGCAGAAGAGAACTTAGTGATCATGCACAAGCCTGCCCCTTGGGAGTGTTCTCCCTTATTCTCCAGATTCCTTGTCAGTCAACCCATTCCTTCTGTATTATTCAGTGTTAAGTGTCATGGGCTCGCTCTAGAGTTGTTTAACGTTTGTTGTTGTATAAACACTCCATCTACTTAAGACATAGTAGAACTTGAGAAGCAAACCTTCAAACCTTCACTGTCTTCAATAGGACTGTGCCTGTGATCTTGATGCTGTCTCTGACTCCAGCTGGGTTTGGTCTTCTGCCTGTATGAACAGAGACAGATATTTCCCATATCACCTATATTTTCGAAAGACAGAGATGAGCCTGCAGGGATACTCTTGCTGAACCTCTTGCCCATCTCTGCAGTGTTTGCAAACTTTAAATTACATTGACCTATGTGTTTTCGTATCACATATTTTGGAAAACTACTACCACCTAGGGAATTAAGTTACTGGTATGTAGATTTGTAATTCACCAACATGCTGTGGAGTTCCTCTCTGTATGTTATAAATATGTTTTATTACCATCAGTTGTTTTGACCTATGGCAGGGTGGAATACAGCCAGGCTGAAAGAGATATAAAGAGAGAGTAGGTGGAGTCAAGGAGACACCATATAGCTGCAGAAGGAGAAAGACACTGGAATCTTATCGATCAGACACAGCCTTGTGGTGAAACAAAGATTAATAGAAATGAGTTAATTTAAAACGTAAGTGCTAGCTAGAACTATGCCTAAGCTATTGGCCAAACAGTATTGTACTTAACATAGTCTCTGTGTGATTATTTGGATCTGGATGGCTGGGAAGCAAAGGTCTCTGCTTACACCAACACCCAGATAAGGGCACTATATAAGGCACAAAACTTGTCCTTGCATGGCTCCCAATAATGGAGCCAGTCGAATAGGTAAGATTTTTGTTTTTTATTTTGTTTTGTTTTTTGCAGAAGTAGTGGTGTAAGTAAGGTTTTTTAAAAAGTATGTACATATATGAACTTTTCAAACAATAAATAAAATTGTTTTAAAAGATATGTAAGATTAGGTGAAGCAGATATGCACATGCATGTGACTATTTGTGTGTTTATAGGAAAGCAAGCTCCCTTTTTAATTAGAGAAGAACATTTCAATTTCCATTGTTTTGGATACTTGGTGTGGGAGAAATGTCTGTATTCTGTCAATCATGTTTCAAGTAAACGCTGATTGGACAGGCAGGAGGTGTAGGTGGGAAAACCAGACAGGACATGGAAATGATGCAAGGAGAGCATGAGAATTCTGGGAAGGAGGAAGTCAATTCCTCCCACTCTTGACCAGATCACTGAAGAAGCAGGATGTGATCTGCCAGCTGGAAAAGGTACTGAGCCACGTGGCAAACATAGATCAGAATAATGGGTTAATATAAGCTACTAATAAGAATATAAGTTAATATAAGAACTTAGAAGAAGCCTGACCCAATGGGCCAGTCAACTTTATAACTTATAGAGATCACTGTGTGATTTTCTTTGGGGCTTGCCAGATGTGGGGTACTGGGCTAGACAGAAACCCCAACAACAGGACCTCTTCATGTTACAGACACTCTCTCAGTTACTTTCCTATTGCTGTGCTAAAACACCATGACCAAAGGTAATTTAAGAAAGAAATGGTTTATTTCGGCTTAGAACTCTAGAGGAATAAGAGTCCGTCATAGTGAGGTGGAGGCATAGTAGCAGGTACCAGGCATAGTGGCAATAGCAGGAAACTAAGAGAGTGGGCAGGTGCTCGGCTTCCTTAGCCTCCTCATTCCCCCAGGGCCCTTTCCACAGACCCACGATGCCGGACATCGTGACATGACAGGGAGTCAAGTCAAAGCAGGAACTCAGTTTATTACTGTGAGGATCAGTTTTTATAGGTTAAGTGACATCATGTGATGCTGGGGTACCTCCAGCCAATGAGAGACAGCCAAGCCCTCCTTTTGACTGGAGGGGCATCTAACTAGATTTTGCTGTTTCATCCTCACTCCGTTCCCTCAAACTTGAGCCAGGCTTTTCTCTGTCCTACAGGTGTTGAGGTACAGGTCCTGAGACAATTTTGGCCCAACAGACAGGAAGTAAAACAAAATTATAAATGATTTCAGCCTGGCCCCTGTAACATAAATTTCTATAGCCAGGATTGACTTTTCAAAGATTCTATAACCTATTTCAATAGCACCATCAACTGTGGACCAGTGTTCTAATATGGGAGCTTATGGTGACATTTCAAACTACCATAGATTCTTAGTCTTCCGTCAGAATATTTAATACCAGTGATGTTGCAAAGCTTACATGTTTGAACTCATGTGTGTGCAGAAAACTTGTATCAGACAATAGTTTTATAAGGCACGGCTGCCATCTACTCTTCTTAATTATTTCTTTTATTTTTGAGATTAAAATTATATAATTAGTGCCTTCTGTTTCCTTCCTTCAAACTTTCCTGTTCTTTTTCAAAATCATGGTTTCTTTTGTCATTAATTCCTGATCTATGCATACACACTGTGGTGGTTTAAATAAGAATGGACCCCATAGACATAGATTTTAATGCTTGATCACTAGGGGGTAGCACTTTTTGAAATGATCAGGAGGTATGGTCTTCTGCAAGGAAGTATGTCACTGGGAATGAACTCTGATGTTTCAAAGCCCATGTCTATCCCAGAGTCTCATCCTGCTGCCTGTGTATCCAGTTGTAAGACTTTTGCTACTTCTCAAGCACCATGTCTGCGTGCATGCTGCCATGTTCCCTGACATGATGATAATGTACTAAACTTCTGAAACTGTAAGTAAAGCCTTAATTAAATGTTTTATTTCATAAGAGCTGCCCGAAGCCTGGCAGTGGTGGCATGTGGCTTTAATCCCAGCACTCAGGAGGCAGAGGCAGGCAGATCTCTGTGAGTTCAAGTCAAGACCAGCATGATCTACAAGCATTAGTTCCAAATGCTTTGGACAGTCTCCAAAGCTACAGAGAAGCCTTGGGCAGCTGAGAAGAGGGCACCTGAAGTGGCCCTATCCTATAGCCACACTGATGAATATCTTGCATATCACCATAGAACCTTCATCTGGTGATGGATGGAGATAGAGACAGAGACCCACATTGGAGCACTGGACTGAGCTCCCAAGGTCCAAATGAGGAGCAGAAGGAGGGAGAACATGAGCAAGAAAGTCAGGACCACGAGGGGTGTGCCCACCCACTGAGATGGTGGGGCTGATCTAATAGGAACTCACCAAGACCAGCTGGACTGGGACTGATGGAGCATGTAATCAAACCGGACTCTGTGACTGTGGCTGACAATGAGGGCTGACTGAGAAGCCAAGCACAATGGGACTGGGTTTTGATTCTACTGCATGGACTGGCTTTGTGGGAGCCTAGTCTGTTTGGATGCTCACCTTCCTAGACCTGGATGGAGGTGGGACGACCTTGGACTTCCCACAGGGCAGGGATCCCTGACTGATTTTGGACTGGAGAGGGAGGGGGAGGAGGGGTGGGGGGAGGGGAGGGAAATGGGAGGAGATGGAAATTTTTAATAAAGAAAAAGTTGCAGTTACCATGATCATAGTGTCTCTTCTTAAATAGAACATGGACTAAAAAAACACATACATCTATGAAAATAAATACGTGTTGTGTTGTGTGAGCATGCACGTGTGTGTGTGTATGTGTGTGTGTGTGTTCTTTGCACTAATAATAGTGTGGTACTGGATAGCCAGTTAGTATGCTCTTCTCTAGGGAAGAATATTTCTCCTATTTTCAGCGTTCCTTAATGGTCTATAGCTCTTTGTAAAAAGGTGAGAGCTGGTGGCCTTGTTCATATCAAAGTTAACTTGTCTATTGGAGTCAACCTTGTTCAGTTCAAGTCAAGGCAGCCATGTTGGTGAAACTTCATAGCTGTTGCTTCTGGCATTCCTTACAACCAATCAAAGTGCAAAGTTGTGGTGTCCAGTGCCATCTACCCTTAAATAAAAAAACTCTTCAAGGCATACACATTACGCTCTAGAGACGAAGTTAATTTAAGCGATGTGACAGCTATGCCTATGTCATGTTGGTCGCAAGTCTTGAGGCCACGGGTGGCACACTGTGCTGTGACATGATGGATTTTGATAGAAGTCATGTTTTAATTAGTCACCTTTTGTCATCTCATTGGTTTTAGATTTGCACAGATGGCCATGCTGAGTTCAGGGAGCTGACAACAATGCTACATTCTGTCTTAATGAAAATATACAGTCTGGACTAAAAATGCCTGTCTTCACACGTAGGCTTTCTTTGGCTTTGTTTTCATGCGTGACTAAGTAGTATGACAATGGGATGATTTGCCATTAAAGAGAGACTTTTACCTGAGCTTAGATGCCCAGCTCGGTGCAATCTAGTACCATAAATTGACTTCCAATGAATGAAGTGGTATAGGCACCACCTGGGAGTCAAAGACGCAAAATGATTTTGTGCCCCCTCCCACCACCATGACAGTCTTATTTAACAAAATGGCATCATTTCCTCTGATCTATGTAGATATTCTGGGTGTCATCTCGCATTTACTGGTGTGGTCTTTGGAAACATATCTGCTTTTGCTTAGGGATCCTATGATCTGATATTGTTATTGAATTTTGTTTTACTAGTTGAGTTTTCTGGTTCACTTTTGGAATATTGCTATTGACTGTGTGCAAAATTATCTCCTTGGGCCAGAAAATTCATCTGAACATCGCAACGCTTGACTTCATACCCAGAGAGAGGCTGTAATGTCTGATGATAAGAGAAGTGAATTAAAAGAAAATATGTTTATATTAATAGAGTAGTGAAGGGGGCTTACCAGGTGTCCACATGCATTGCACATGTATATGAGTGCAAGACAGCAAATCATGACATAAGATACATAACTAAAGTCAATACTCAGAATTATCATGCTAAATATTTGTATGTACTGAATTGATCCTAGAGCTACCTCAAATCATATGCTTCTAATTAGTATAAGTTGCAAATTTGAATACGAGTAAGCAACTACATAAAACATACTGGAATTTTTTTTTTTTTTTTTTACGAAATCTCTTATTGTAACCATTGGTTTTTATGCAGCAAATCACTAATTGACAAATATATACATATATGCACAATGTATGCATTCATAATGACAGAAACACTTAAATGTCCATTCTTCAGTTTAAAATGTGAAGTGGAGGCTGGTCACACCTATCCTTACACAGTAACATTACTTTAGAACCCTGAAAATTATAATACCTTTGAAGTTCTTGTGTTACCTTTTGATTACAAGCTCATCTAACCCTGCTCCCTCCAAGATGACCACCATCTTGATTCTGAGTACTCCATTTTTTTTATCTGTAGCTTTATAATACATGCACCCATCTCTAAACAATACCTTATATAGTTTTGCTACTTTGTCCTCGATGTTTGTATTCACATGATTCTTCCCTGTCATTATGACACTTTCTCCATTCATTCCATGTCCTTCTGGGGATTCCTTCATGCTAACTTGTGTAACCAAAGTTCATTTTTTTTTCCTGCTCTGCTCCAGTCTATAATTATACTACAACTAATTCAAGCCATTTTCTCTATAGAAATATATTTGACTCATTTTTGTGATTAAGAATTCCACTGTCGTCTTTCTTTGTACAACTTTCGATGTATATACCAGGTTAAAAGGCATAAATTTAACTGTTGACAAATCTAAGTGTTGGTGGGAGGCTGCTTGTAAATTCTGGCTAACTAGAACCAAAATAAAAACACAGAAATCATATTATTTGCAATACTGTTTATACAATTTATGAGGGTGTTAATCCAGAAAGACTTAGGGATAGTCAACATTTGTATAGCTTATAAATACTTTGAACTTACTATGAAGACCAGACTGGCCTCGAACTCACAGAGATCTGCCTCCCTTATGAGTGCTGGAATTATGGACATACCCCATCCTTCCCAGCTTGTTAGAACCCCATGCATACTAGGCAAGAGTTCTACCATTGAGCTAGATCCAAAGTATTAGTCAACTTTTCAATATTTGACAATTCAAACATTGTGCCTTGTATCCATATGGTGCTATTGCCTATATCTTCCTGATTGACATCTTTGTGTGACTATATCAAGTTCTTTCTTCTTTAAGACATCATTCATAGTTTTGAAAACTTTAGCCAGCTACTCTTTATTTCTGAGTCAAAATTAATAGTTTAGTGCCAAATCATAAATATAGTCATATAGCTATATGTATATGTGTGTGTGCATATATATATATATATATTAATAAAAACTTGTGAATGTTTTCTTGAATCAATTTTGGTTTTTTTTTACAGTTTTACTTTCTTAACAAAGATTTTCTGTATCTTATTTACTCAGATTTTTGTGCAAATTGAATGTATATATCCCCCTTTTTATCTAGCCCAAATAGTAACCGTTTGTACTTTCCCTCTGTTTTTATTTCAGAAAGTTTTAAAAATTATTTGGTCTTTTCCTAAAACCAGGCATTTTTGGAATCTTATTATTTTTATCTTTGTTACATTCTAGTTTTGGCTTTTTAATTTATTTTTTCTCATGAATTCTTAAGTTGAAGGTGGGGGCTGTGCATTAGTTTTGGAGCTCTTGCTTAGCATGTGCAAGGCCATGGGCTCAACCCTCAGCACAGCAAAAACTTACTCTTAGTAGAAAGCTTAAGTGATTTATGTACATATTGTGCATGTATGTATGTACGTACGTATGCATGTTTTTATCTAGCTACATACGTGAACATATGTATATGTATGCATATACAGAACTAGGTGGTACAGATCTTCCCACTTTGTCTTGACTCTGCTGTACACCTTCAGATATGCCTTGTGTGGTTTTCATGAGCTGATTTTTTACCTGTTTTTAAACATCACCTCTTCTGGACTATTCATAAGCACAGTTTTGTTTTCACTTTTTATGATTGTTTTTTATTGATTCTGAATTCCATTGCTTTGTGTTCGTAGAACATGAGCTGCAAGCTTAACCTTCCTGAAATGTGCCGGGGCAGTCTTATCAGCAAGAATAATTGAAATTTTTAAGTGCTGCAGATGTTCTTGGAAATAATAGTTATTCTTCAGTTCAGAGAGAAAGCATAAAATAAAGAGTAATAAATGGATTCATCAGATAGAGCTTATTGAATAAGCTTTTACATATTCTATATTCTTGTTTTCTATGCTTAATATAGTATTACTAAGATGCCATAATGTGATGATTTGCTAATGGTGTTGATGATTTATTCTTTTTTTGGTTTTATTTTATTTTGTTTTTTTGTTTGTTTTTCAAGGCAGGGCTTCTCTCTTTAGAAGTGACTATCCTGGAACTCACTCTAGTAGATCAGGCCAACATAGAACTTACAGACATTCACCTGCCTCTGCTAGTGAGTGCTGTGATTAAAGGTGTGTGCCACCACAGCCCAACTGATTTATCTTGTAATCCTTTCAAATTATGTATTATAATTCTAAAGTAATAAGCTCTCTATATCAGTCCTTCTGTCTTCTGTCTCGGTCTTTTTGGTCTTTTCATCAAAGTTGCAAGTATCAATCCTTCTGTTTTGGGTCCATTATTAAATAAAATAAGGATCTATTGAACAGAGCTGTACAGGGTCACACCAACCAGTTTGATGACTGCAATTAGCAGGTGATGCAATAGAAACTCTGAGCATAGGGAAGACTCATGCCACTGAAGGGGCAGAACCCAATGGTGTGAGACTTTGTCATGCTACTCATAATAGTGATAGTGTGTAACTTAAACTTGTTTTGGGGATTGTGTGTTTGTTTGTTTAAAAGTAGAATTTGTTTGTTGGAAATTCTCACTTAATATACTCAGGCTTTGTTGCCTGTGGGGTGAAATGACAAAAAGTAAAACCATTGATAACAGGGGTACTACACAGGCTATATTTAACTGATGCAAACCTTCATACTTTATTGTCAAACTTCTCATGTTATTTGCTTTTGGTTTGAGTCTGTCAAGGAATATGAGGCTATTCTGGTCTTGAATTTCACTTCACAAATTTTGTTTTTGAAAACCAAAATTTAGTTTTGTGGATTGACTGTAATTATGTGCATTGAATTTCATCTTTAATATTTTATTGGGTCCTTTCTTTTTTTCCAAGCTATTTCTTCCTTTCTCCTCTTTTTTGGTAGTTATTTCTGTTTAAGATTTTTCATTATACTCTTAATACTTTTGGTGGTTGGTTTAAGCATTTAATAGTATATTAATTATATTTAAGTATGAAGTGAAATAGTATCTAATAAATTTCTGAAAAATGCAATTTATTGTTAACAAGGACAGGTTAATATCAATAATTTCCTATTAGTGTGTATGCCATCTTTTCTTGCATCCTTAATTTTATTTCCAATATGAAAAACCTAATAGATTTGTTTTTCATATGCTTAATAGCACAGACTCACAAATGTGCTTCTAAAAACTGTTTGGGGCATTTTCTTAATGTTTTTGCTTCCTTTTAGCAAAATTTTTCAGTCTGATAATGGGTTTTTTTATTAGTATAAAATAACTTTAGATATGTCTGAAAAAATGAAATTGTGTAATGGATGTATATTTCCCCTCTTGACATGGACTGTCTCTTCAATGGCACTTCCTCCCTGTTTATCTCATCAGTACCACCATAGTCTAATGGATCATTTCAAGTTAATTCTAACCATTCTTTCTTTCTTTCATAAATATTTCAGAATGTGCATTGAGGAGATTAGGGTTCTATTTAAAAATTAACACACTATTTTGCCGGTACTAAATAGAAAGAATCATCCTTTAACACCACTGGATATGCAGGTAGCATTGAAATCCCGAGTTGCCTTATTACTGTTTTCACAGTTGAGTCTCATCAAAGGTTAGAATGAGAACTTACTCAGTTCATTGTCTTTCAATGAAGCTTTTACATTACAAAAGAAACCTCTTCTACTTTTTATAAGGGAAGCAGGTTTATTTTTTTTCTTGTATTTTCCCTCTGCCATACCTTCCTTAAAGATTAGTAACTTGTGAAGATGGTTGCTGAAGTCTGGCTTGGAATTTGCTCAAGAATGTT
This sequence comes from Myodes glareolus, assembly GCF_982192425.1. Lineage (NCBI taxonomy): Eukaryota > Metazoa > Chordata > Mammalia > Rodentia > Cricetidae > Myodes > Myodes glareolus. The sequence goes on along the minus strand of NC_142030.1, from coordinate 43,505,304 downwards.
TCCGTGTTATCAGAAGGTGCAGAATGTTTAAGATTTCTTGTCTCTATGTGGGTTGTTGATGATGGTAAGGGGCTTCAGGCTTTGTTACAGGCATCTATTCATCCAAAATTCACTGACAGCCAGCGTTTTCCATATGTATCCCTAGGAATTGATGACCACTGCATAATGCCACTGAGGTTTGCACAATGGAGACATTCTGGCTTTACTTCTACTAGAAGGGATTATTTAGCTGAGATTAATTCTTCCATTAAGAATGCTTGTACCCCATCAATTGCTGGGTTTCTGGGTTTATAAAATAAAAGCTGGTAACCACAAGAGGTTTACTTTTATACATTGTTCTATTTTATTAGCCTCTAAATATGTCTATGTTCTGTTTGGTGTTCTTTTATTATTATATTACCACACTTTTTAACATATATGTTATGGATTTATAAATACGATCCATTAATATTTTGTGCTTTGTAAAATCATCCTTTATTGGAACATGTGAAGATCTTTTATGGACTCTTGGTTTATTTGAATTGACCACAGTACTTCCCGTAGCTTCCCTTTCTTTATCTGCTTATGAAAATCTGCTCTAGTCCCTGAGCTGTGTCCTTGGCCAGTCATGAGACTCAGCGGTGTCTCATGAAGTCTTGATATTTATAAGTAGAAAAGATTATTTAATTACTATAATTTCAGCAGTTGGTATGTTCACTGCTACTATATTTGTCTAGAGCTATTCATAGTATGAACTCAGAAGTAAGTTTTATGCTATATAGAAAATGTGAAATAATTTGGTATTTTCAGCTTATATTTAATATATTGGGTTATTTTCCTTAATGCTTTTGATTTTTGTTTTCTATCTTTGTTATTACTACCTGGATGTGATTATTAAAGGTGGCCTATTATTACATATAAAATTTGCTCATGATTTATTTTGTCCTCAGAATATATCTACCAAGTCTGTACACTCAAAACTATCTCTTAAAAATTGCTCAAAATAGGAACTAGAGAAATGATTTAGTGGTTAAGAACATGTACTACATTTATAGAAATCCTGAGTCTAGTATTTGGTCCCCTCATGAGGTGACTCCCAACTGCCTGTAACTCTAAGTCTAATGTTTTAGACTTAGTGTTTTCAATGACCTCTTCTGCCCTCCACAGGAAATCCAATCACATGCGAATACTGCCCCACCCATACAGACATATATGCAATTTAAAATTAAAATTAGATTTCAAATTGCACAAAGTAATTATTGACTTTTAAGTCTCCAATGTTTTCTGTACCTTTTTACATCAATTGTTTCACCATAATTTCACTTTTACTTATGATGTGAATGGAATTATCTATTATTTTACTATTTATTCTGTCTTTTCTATTCCTCTTTTCCTTGTCTGATTGCATTTTTACTATCATATTTTAACTCATCTACAGTATTTTTAAATTTTTCTTTATAGGGATGGGCAAGTGATTCAGGGGTTGAAAGTGCAGGCTGCTCTCAAAAAGGACTAGGTTTGAGTGCCTAGTGCCTAAGTAGGGTGACTCATAAGGACCCCTTTAACTCAAGCTGCAGGAGATCTCATGCTCATGTCTGGCCTCCACAGGTACTTTCATGTGTGCAGACACACACACATACACACACACATACACATGTACATAATAATGATGATAAGAACAATAAATTCTTTTAAGTATTTCCTTGGATAGTGATTTCAGAAATTTTTCTGGGTGTTGGACACATTCCTAAATCAGAGCACTCATCTTCTTTCAGCATCCTATGATTCCAAACGGATTATTACAACCTTGCCACCTTTTAGGTGATCTTTATTTTCTCGCCACTATGGGATTTGTGAACCAAGTCTCCATGTGGGTGTTGGGAACTAGACCCAGGTCATTTGCCAAAGTAACAAATGCTCTTAGCCTCTGAACTATCTCTACAGTTTCTCTTCTATTTTTTAAAAGAATGTTTACAATTGGATGCTGGAACACATCTGGTAACTGATTTAAAATTTTATGTGCCAGCACTCGGGAGACAGAGGCAGGCGGATCTCTGTGAGTTCGAGGCCAGCCTGGTCTACAAGAGCTAGTCCTGGGACAGGCACCAAAGCTACAGAGAAACCTTGTCAAAAAACAAAACAAAACAAAACAAAAATTTATGTTTAAATTCCAACTTTATGTCATCTTGCACTTTTGATTACCATCTCTCATTCCTGGTGGGATTTTCCTAGCTCTATCTGTGATAAATAACATCACATTGTGTTTTGGCAATCTATAACCTTCGAGCTTCTTATTAAAGTAGAGTGCCAGAGTATGTGAGCAAGTCACTGAATTTAGAACACATGCATTTCCTGGAAGATGATCCATTACAAGCTATCATTCAAATGCTGGTTTATTTTTCAGTCTTTTATTCTATACCACCATTAGTGTCTTCCAGAGGCCAGCTGGATTACTGTTCAATACATACTGTTCAGTCCATACTGGATTCACTGTGGTTGGTTTCATTCACCCAGGACTTCATTCATCATTGACCTTTTGGTGACCTATGGTTGATGAACATTCAGGACATTCATTTAGCTCCCTGCTTTCCTCATTCTTTTTGCTCCTCAGTTGGAAAATTGGTGTGGTGCTCCCCTTTCACGTTATTATCTCAGGACAAGAGGACAACAGCACAAAATGCTCCATTCCTTGCACTCCACCCCATTTTACTGTCCTGGAGCAGACACACAGACCCAGCAGTGAGCTGGATAGGTACCATCTCTACTTGAGTTTTCTCAGAGGGTCAGGGATGTGGTCATCATTTCCACTTCTAGCCATCTCAAAGACTATGGCAGAGAGCAGAGACTGCAAGGCTTAAGGATATGTTTGTCTTCATCAAGTATCAAATAATTATATCTGAAAGATATTAGTCTATAACTCTCTGTATAAGGAAAGCATATTTTAGGGGTGTTTTCTTTTCAAAATTAGTATGTACATGTTTAGTGTGCTCCTTTATAATGCTTAAAATTTAAAGAATAAGACCTGAATTGGAGCACTGGACTGAGCTCCCAAGGTCCAGATGAAGAGCAGAAGGAGGGAGAACATGAGCAAGGAAGTCAGGACCACGAGGGGTGTGCCCACCCACTGAAACGGTGGGGCTGATCTAATGGGAGCTCACCAAGGCCAGCTGGACTGGGACTGATGGAGCATGTGATCAAACTGGACTCTCTGACTGTGCCTGACAATGAGGGCTGACTGAGAAGCCAATCATAATGGCACTGGGTTTTGATTCCACTGCATGTACTGGCTTTTTGGGAGCCTAGTCTGTTGGGAAGCTCACCTTCCTAGACCTGGATGGAGTGGGGGGCTTGGACTTCCCACTTCTCTTAGGACTGGGGAGGGAGGGGGTGTAGGGTGAGTGGGGGGAAATGGGAGGAGGTGGAAATTTTTAATAAATAAATAAAAATTTATAGAATGACTATATTCATTGCCTCCTATTGTTACTGTTCTTTTCTATATAATTTTATCAGTTCAGTTCAAGTTACTATAACAAGATACCACAAATTGTATAGACTATGGATTAAAAAAAATGATCTCATTATTCTGGTGCAATTCAGGGATCAGAATGGTAGCATGCTTGAGATCAGATGAGAATCCTCTGTCCTCACTTTGTGATCAGTTGGCTGCACTAATTCAGTTTACTCGAGCTTCACCTTTATGAGCCATTTACTTCCCAAAGGCCTCAGCTGGAACGATAATCACACTGAGGTTACAGTTTCAACCCAGAAATTATAGAGGAACAAAATACACATTCCACAGCATCATGCAAGCAAACTGGCAATGAGCACTTCATGCTTTTAAACTAAGGAATTAAACTTCTTCATAGTGATTTAACATTGGATTCTCATCTTTAATCTTGTCATATAAATGACATAAGGAATGTTTATTCTTATATTTTCAGGGCATCTAGAACATTGATCAACTGACATATTTTAAAGAGTTTTTTATGTAATGTTAATTATACTAGTTCATGATAACATATGGTGTGCATAGAAAATTATATATTGGTCTTGCTCATAAACCATTTATATCACAATACATGTGATATATATACTTGTACACTTAATGTCTGACTATTTTATCTTTGTCTATTGTGGCATATCCCACATTTAACTTTCCATAAGCATATATCATTACCTCTGTCATATATATGAATATAATGACAATTTGACATTTTAACACATCAGTGTTCTACAGTTTTTTGTTAGGTAGTCAGTTTATTTTTTAATTATTGGCTTGTTTTCTCATTTTCATAGCTTTAAAAATATGTTATTTTTAATTATATGTATATGTATTTCTGTGTGCCAGTATGCTATGTATTTATATATCTGTGTGCAAGTACACCCATATATATGCATGCAGGTACCCACAGAGCAAGAAGAGGATATAAGATTATATGGAACTTCAATTACAGATGGCTGTGAGATGCCTGGTGTGGGTACTGGGACCTCAACGAGGGTCCCCAGCAAGAACTGAAAGATGGCACTTAACCTTCTATCAAGCCCTTATTTCTACAACTCTTCATTTTATACATATATTACCTTCCCCTCACATATGAAAATATTTTATGCCTTTCATAGTTTATTTGGGATAGACATATAAAAGTTAGAGTGGTATCATCTACTGTGGACAATGATCTGTAACCTGTCAATTGTATTTTAATAAAACACTGACAGGCCAGTAGCCAGACAGCAAGTATAGGCAGGGAGACAAGAACAGGAGAATTCTGGGAAGAGGAAAGATTCAGTCTGCAATCATCATCCAGACACAGAGGAAGCAAGATGTGACTGCCTCACCGAAAAAGGTAGCAAGCCATATAGCACACAGACAAGATTTATGGACTAATATAAGTTATAAGTGTTGATAAGACGCTCGAGCTAATAGGTCAATCAGTTTATAGTTAATGTAGGCCTTTTTTGTGTTTATTTGGGACTAAACAGATGTGAGACCTGGTGGAACAGAAGCCTCAGCCAACAATCATCCTTAGAAAACTCATGTTTAAATCTTCAAATGGCAATATATCTCATCTTCACCATGGAATCCGACATCTGATAAAGTGCTGTGCATCTGGAGATGACGGATAAAAATATTTTCTAATAAAAAATGACTGCATGCTTGGTATGCAACAGCTGTCACAGTTGGCTTTCTAGGCAGTGAGACTATCAGGATGAGCCACAAAATAGACAATTTAGAAAGAGCAGATTTAAAAATCAATTTAAAGAGTTTATATATTATATGTCAGAAATTACTTTCTATTTCTTATCAGCACAGTGCAGCTCACACTTGTGGGAACGGTGGGAAGTTTCTGCCAGCATTCGGAGGCACTTAGAGTCAAAGTGAGCTGTTTTCTGATTTTCTCAACCCAGTGCCTCACAAAGTCGTGATGACCTTATTAATATGTTTAATCCCCATGGGCAAATCTTTCAAAACTGTCTTTCTAATAATTGATTTCAATTCCTAATTTCAACATGTCATGTGTTATTAAGACGCAAGTCAATGTTTCTCAGTAAAATTATACCAGTGACAGATTTTTGTAGCACTATGAAAAATAAGGAAACAATTTTAAAATTTAAGAAAGCTGTCAAAGAAGGAAAAACTTATTATCACTGCACTGCCTTCTTCTTCTAAAATTTTATCATATTGTAAATATATTTGGAAGAGCTATTTTGTTTAAAAACTTCCTTCATTTTTCTGAAGACGATTCTAAGAGGACTAATCTTACCTTTAGGTAAAGTTACTTAGGGAATGTTATTTATGATGATCTAATCTTACATAGTAAGATTTTAAAATTTCCACTATGTTTTTGTTTGCCCAGCTCTATGACTTTCATGGTCGTTTGATCAGAACCTTGAAAAACTCGTGATGTTTTACTTTTCACTACACAAAATTCCTGGCCACGGACACTCCATCGTTGGTGCAAGAATGGTAACCAATGATGTGGCTGGAGTTGAGGGGGTCTTTGCTCTGTTGCTGGTGCGACCAGGTACCTGAGATACTCAATTGCAGGGAGGAATCCTGTGCTTTTGTTCACAGTTTCATTTTGGTGGAGAGGGCATGGCAGATCTGAACAACTCAGTGTTAGAAGCAGAGAGGAATTACAGAAAGGAACAAGGAGAAGAAAGACCCCCAATCACACATCCCTAGTGGCAAGCTTACCTCCTCCAGCCACCACCTAGTACTACTCTCTGTGACTTCTAGCAGTGATCCATACTATTGTGCTATGAAACCATCGTGGAATTCATGTGCTGTTGGACAATTTCCCTCAGGAGCCAATCATTTCTCAAAAGTCTGTTAACAAGGAGATAAACCCAAGTACCCAAGGTGATAGTGACATTTTATGTTCAAAGCATGAAAGCTTTGTTATGTTTACGTTATGTCCCATGTTATGTTGATTTTCTCCTTCCATACTAGATGTGAACTAGTTCCTCATGACCGCTGATCCTGAGATAAGCAAACTGGTGTGCTCTCCAGTCTAAGCCTGAAGAGGTCACTGGAATGGAGGAGCAAAGACAAACAGGCCAGGTCTTCCCTACTATACGAAATTTAAATAGATGCCTCAGGCAGGAGCTTCAGTTTACATCGAGCTACGTAGTGTTCCGTCATATGAACAGCCCTGACTGCAAGGAATGATGAGAAATATTAATGCCAAAACTTGACTGTGGTCTAATTTGTAATATAAATTGGGAAATTAGAAATTCTGTACAATATGATGCATTTTTGCTTAATACCACAGAAAAACTTAGGTTTTTAAATATAAAATGTGTGTGAATGTAGTTTATACTGCTATGAAAATTAGGAACCATATATATTGGACAAAGAAATCAACAAAAGAGGTTATCACTATTGATTATGCATAGAATATTTTATACACAAATATCTTTTCTTTCCTTTCACCCTGCCTTTGGCCTTCCATCTCTTTATTTTTTCAGGACAACTGCAACATCAGGTAGCAATATTAAAAGCAAAAACTAAAGTCTTTTGCATTTTTTCAAATACATTTGGTTGGACATGATATTAAAACTGATGTAAAAATAAAATTTGAATCATAAAGAAAATATAAACGTTTGGGAAATAACTTTCTTCACTAAATTTACCTCATACCCTCTAAGCCACACAAGCATTATGTGTGGTATGAATAGACAACCATGACATTAAAAAAAATGATTCTTGTGGCTTCCTGTGATTTAGGCATCAAATTTTTCCCTCAAATATTATCTAAGAAATAAATTGACACTGGCACCTTTACACTGGTATATAGCCCAGTCTGTATCTTTACTTTATTTTTTTTAAATCAGTACAGAGTTTTAATCAGGTTTTATTTGTAGGGACTACATAAAGAGACTGAGGATTTAGCGGGTGACAGTTATAAGAGCCACAGGAACATCTCAGAAAATTTCCATAAATCTACCTCAGAGCATGGCCCTGTAAAAGTCATACCACTGTCCTAAAAAGCTTAGAAACAGTTGGGGACTAGGCAGGTGACTCAGATCCTACAGTGTTCACAGCATAAGCATAAGAATTCCCAGGCAAAGCATGATAGTTTATGGCTTATAATAACAGTTGCTGGGGAGCCAGAGGCAGGAGGATTCCTGGGATTTACTGGCCAATGGATGAGCTCCAGATTCAGCGAGAGATTTGCTTTCAGAAAAATGAGTTGGACAGGGATAAAGAAAAATATCTGCCTTTGACTTCCAAACTTTCCATTCATGTACAAATGCACTTTGCTTCATGATGGGATGTGACCAGGATGTGGAAGCCAGTTTCCTTTTTTAAATTGCTTTGACCAGAATGTCCAATCTCAGCTACAGAAAGGAAACGGGAATATTATAGTTTCCTATGCTTTTCTATCTTGTCACCAGTACAAAAAGAAAAAGAAAAAGAAAGTATGAACCAACAGAAAGCAAATGCTACACAGCAATGGAGTTTGATTTCCTAAAAAACGAATGCAAAGTTGGTGCATGCCACCCTCTGTCAGAGTTTCCTAAACCTCCCCTGTTGGAGTTGCCTCTGGCCTTAACTATCATAAACATTGTAACATGGAAGTTTGAGATCTAAAAGAGCATGTAGATTGTTTTAAATGAAATGAGCTGTAGAATGAATACAGTAGGAAGGAGTGAGGAATAATTAAGATGAAGAGTGTACTACCTAGTTTTCACCAAAATGCCCCACTTAGACCAATGTGAAGAAGGACAGATTGATTGAGAATCATGATGTCAAGGTTCAATCCATGGTTGTTTGGCCTTGGGAAGAACTTCACGGTGGTCAAAGTATTTGGAAAAGGACATCCATTTGCTTCCTGGTCACAACTATTGTAGTAAGGAACTACAACGGGCTTCCAAAGACCTATATCTCCAGTGACCTGTTTCCTCTTGGGTCCCATCTTTTGACACAGTACTCCGTTTTTTGTGGCCACAATATTTGTCATCTCAATAGCCTCACTGTGTTTAAAATCCGTCAAATACTCAATTTATTCCTTGGCCCTGATGATCTAATTACCTCTAGAAATACAATGATCAATATAGTCCAGAACTGGATTTCCTTAACCTCCTAGGCTTTTGAACTCAATCAAATCGACAGTTAATATTAACTGTAATGGGGGGCTAATAGTTCTACTGTTCCTGGTAGTATTCAGTATGCAAATGAATGAACAGCAGTTCTGATCAAGTGCTAGAGGAAAAAGGGAAGCAGCACCTGAGGGAGAGCCGGAAGAAGGGAAGTGCCTCTGGTGCACTTGATGATGAGAGAACACTCGTTACTGTCCGGCTACCATCAGGTCAGTTGTCTGAGGAAAGGCGAGAGGATTGTTTATTCAGACACTATGTATTTGCAGACGATACATTTTGATGGTGTCCGAAACGCTTTGAAAGTGATCAGAATCCCATTTTGTGGTGTGATGGAGGGGAGTAGGGGAGATAGACAGTGGGCATTTCAGTCAAGCCCAAATAGCCGTTGTTTTCTGGGCATTCTGTGCTCCAAACTTGAGGAGGTTACCACTTTTCCTCCCCACACACCTGCATTATGATCACGTACAGATGCTTCCTATCGTCCACATGACAGGATCGCACTGACGTATGAGGAAAGCCTTTGGTCGCCTGAAAGGTGTTATTCTGGTTATGTCATTATGGGGAGACCGGCTCTGAACGTAGTCCTGGACTGCATGCAAAGCAGAAAACTAGTTGAGCCCCAGAGTTCATTCTTCCCTGTTCCTTGACTGAGAGAGCAATACAACCAGCTACTTAAAAGTCCAATCACCTAGACGCCCCTCTCATGATAGGCCGCACCCTAGAACAAAATAAACCTGTCCATCGGCAGTTGCAGTTGATGGTTATTTTTACAGCCGCAGGAAAGAGCTAAGAGACAATTCCACTTGACGGACAGTGGGAGATGAGGGAAAACTCAGTCTTATTACTATGGCCGTGTTCTTAAAATCTCTGAGAAAAACTGAACCAGCGCCAGGAGGAGCCAGAATGCAGGAGATGGGACCATCCGAATTGTTCTGCAGCGTCATCGTGTAAAAAGCCAGTGTCCCTTTAGGGAGCGACAGGACTACATAAAACAACCAGAGACAAATGTCTCCATCCTGGAAATAGATTTTGGTCTTTCTCTTAGTGGCAATGTGGCTGTTGGAATTGACGTGGGTCTTAGACCTAAGGTAAGGGGTCACTGAAAATAAGCAGCATTTACTTGTAGGGCCAGATTTCTGAGTCCACACACTGAAACCTGTGCTGAACACACACATTGGCATTCATTTACATAATGGGAAACCACTTCTACAATAAATTTGCACAATCCTTGTGCAATATGAATGCATCCTACCTTGTGCCTCCTTTACACACATTCCACTTGCATTTAAATTAACTTAGTTTAGCACCTGGATTTCCCAACCCACTCAGCCTATGCTTTACCATTAACTACAGCCAGAATGCTTTCCAAACCCTCATGTAATTAAAGAGATGATCCTAAGCAGCGAGAGGCCAATGGTGTTATTCTCTTCCATGCATGGTTTGGATACAGAAAAGCTACCAGTATTCTCAGTAGTGCCAGCTGCTCTTTCTTTGGTTTTCTTTTCATTTCCTCTTCTTTTTATTCCACTCCACTTCCAGAGTTCAATAGGAATCAGAATTGCTCGGTCTGGGGATATCTGAATGCTCTCTAGACAAGATTTAAGGATTATGGTGGATTCTAACCTGGAACGATGAATCAACTTCTTTTCAGAGTAGACAGCAGTTAACATGAATACCATCAATGAATCAGCACACAGAAGAAAGGGTTGTAGAGCGTTCAGCCCTACGTGAAGTTTATATATCATACTTTCTCCCAAAGGCTCAGGATGCTTTGTGGAAGAAGGGATAGCAGGAATTAGAGTGAGAAGTCGTGAGTAACTTCATGTAGACTAGATTTCCCAGATGCAGAAAAGTAGATGTCTATGAACTCGAAGTAATACTGACAGCATGTACAAGATCCATGCATAATTGAGGCCGACAAAAGGCCAGCCAGCATAGAGGAGGGAAAGTGGTCACAAAACCCCACCACTAGCAGAGATGTTATTGGCTTTCCTTAGCTGTTGGAAGAGGGAGAGTCAGTTTTCTTTAATGATGCAAATTTAACAACTCCTTGTAAGTGAACCACATTCCAGGGCAAGTCGCACTTTCAAAACTAACTGGGTGACAGCAACTGAAGTTCATTTGGTCAAAAAGAAAAAAAATGAAAAGAAAGAAAAAGGAGAAAGGAGAGTGAAATAAATTCAAAGAACATTATATGAATTTGTAAAAGAATCAGGGAGAATATTTTTTAAATAGTACTCTTCTTCTTTCCTTTTTTGGCTTTCCAAGACAGGGTTTCTCTGTAGCTTTGAAACCTGTCCTGGAACTAACTCTTGTTGACCAGGCTGGCCTTGAACTCACAGAGATCCACCTGCCTCTGCTCCTGAGTGCTGGGATTAAAGGAGTGTGCCACCACTGATTGGCTGAAGTAGTATTCTTAAAAGAAATGATAAATATTTTCGCTTGATTTTCAAACGTCATTCATTCTAATGCCAGGAATAAAAGAAAAGGTAGATAGGTTGGAACACAGAGTCTGCACAGGGAGCATCCTTGAACCAATAAACTACCCACCTGGAGCCTTGATTGTGGTACAATCATTTACTGTTCCATTTTCTCATCTGTAAAATTAAGCTAAGAATGGACATTAAGCCAGACAATGCCTTTGGAAATGATTAGAAGAAGGGAGGGTTAGAGAGACTAAAGTGAGTGAAGTGCCCAAGAACTGACAATTCTTTATTGGAAAGGGGTTTGAGAACCCTGTCTACTGCTTGTCTCAAAACACTTCCCCACAGACACTGGGTTGAGGACACATCCCTGACAAAGCTTGAAAAATGAAAATGTCACTTTTGAAGCCTTTGAATAATCTTCACATCAGCAATCTGCATCCCCTGAAGAAGCTGAAGCATTTTCTTGTGATATTTACTCAATTTTTCATTTGATTGATTTCTTCAAAACCTCCCTCTCCCCGGATAGCTGTAGGCCTCACAATTGTGTTTATTCTAATTACAGCTCGTCCCAAGAGACTTATTTTGCCCTTTTGATCTTATATGGAAGTTGCATTTCATTGTATAAAAAACAAATTAAAAAATTATCGAGGGCATTAATTGTGAACAAAAGGCATGTGGTATAAATAAATGGGACTCTGTATATGAAAACAGGCACATCAAGAATATTTAAATTTAGCTTGTAGTTGTAAGTAAAGGGTTTTGTGTCTAGGAAAAAATACATGTGTTTTGTTTCTTCTTGAAACCTCCCAAGTTCTGAGCTGAACTGATATACAGCTTTGTCAAATCATTTTCCTGTGGTCTTGGGATGAGAACTTCAAGCCAAAGTTCCCTCATTTTCTAAGCAAGAAACGGAAGTCTTTCAAAAGTTCACAACAGTCCGGTTGATGTGCAGTGATACAGAATACCTTACTCCCAACTGACTGTGTCCGAGACAGGTGCAGTTCCAAGGAGCAATGATTAACTGTCCCGAGGGAAGTGAGAAGATGCCGACAAAAATGCCTGTGATTCTGGATGCCTTATCCTCTAGGTTACATTTTATTTCAATTATAACAGGAAGGGAGCATGGGTCCCTTGTGCCTCAGAAGAAACACCAGTAACTCCTCAGGATGCTTTCAAGGTTATTACAGTTTCAAAGAAAATATTTTTCTTCAATATAAAATTAAACAGAAAATCAAAATACTTTGAAAAGACATATTAAGGAAAAAACGAGGACTTTTCGAGTCATAAGAGTTAAACAGCAAATAAGCAAACAGACCACCCTATCAATAATGTTGAAACTGCTTTACAAAGCAAACATATGGGATCAAAACTCAGTATTAGTAGAGTGTTTATGGTATACTCTTCAGTTCCACCTAGAGTCATGCCATTTTGGATGCATCCACCCTCCCATCTCTCTTGATGCTTATGTGCCAGCAGTATCCTCTGTGGAGAATGTTCACAAGCTCTGGGGACAGTTTCACTCAGGCAGTGATGAGGGCAGCTCTTCAGAAGGATCAGGGTACAGACGCTGTGATCTGTGGCATTTTGCCTTTGGGCCTGACAGGCTCTGGTTCATATGAAAACCCCAGGCTTCCTAGGGTGGTGGTTAGCACCCATTTCCACTCTTCCTTCTCTTCTCCCTGTCCTCTGTTCACTCGCTAGTCTTTGCCCACAGTCTTTAAGCCTCATGACTTTCAGGGCATCTCAGGTTACATTGTCTCTCAGGTGAGTCAGCAGCCATTCTTATTTTTACATTAGATCTGAGAACAGAAAGGTTCAGAGTCTAAGCAACTTGCCAGTTTGCCCAAGGAATGACATTAGATGGTCAGTGGTTCCTATATGGCATGTTCCCATTTCCACACTAGGGCTATCACCCAGGGCAACACCCTGCCTCCCAAATGCCCTGGCTATCCTTCGTCGTCAGACAGCTACTGTATGTTATAAATCAAATAATCCATTTTGAAACAAAAATCCTTTTTCTACGAGATAAGATGTTAGTGTGGGTGCTTAGCTGCGGATTTTTTGATGTCTGTCTTTAGAAACATCGTTTTATTCCGGTTTTTGAAAGAGCGCATAACCTTCTGCTTTAGGGGACATGGGTGTGTATGTGTATGTGTGTGGTGTGAGAATGTGTGTGTGCGTGTGTATGTGCATGCATGTGTGTGTGTGTGTGTGTGTGTGTGTGTGTGTGTGTAGAGAGGGGGGGTGTGCTTTATAAACAAAATCCATCTGAAAACGTAGATTTATTAAATGACTAACCCCATTATTAAGACTAAACCATAAAACCTTTCCTGTATTCTTTTGCTGTTTCAGAAACATTAACTATATAGAATTAACTATATAGAATACATTTAAAATTCTCTGGGAATATTTGGATCATGGTGTACTTATATCTTCTAGTCTGTCATTGGCCAGCATATGAGATTGTTTAGGAACCTGCCTAGCCCCTCCCCAGACTAAAACGTAATTGCTTTCCCTTTGCAGAAAGTGCTGGAAGATGTCATTTCTTGCTTGATCAACTTTTCAGGCACAAGGGACTTTGAATCCTTATAGATGCTGTATTTTCTAAGCAACCAGTATTCCGGGTGTTTTCTTTTCTTTTTTTTTTTTTTTTTTTGCCCTTATTTTAGTTTCTAGAAACAGGGCCTTTTGCAGGCTAGGATGACCTAGAACATTTCATAATGTTAACCAAGACTTTTTTTTTGACTGCTTGATCCTTCTGCTTTCTCCCCAGTGCTGGGATTAGATGCACACACCTTACACCTGCCCCAACACCTACCTTTTCATAAATTAAAGACGATAGTAATGACAATTTTCTACCACTTGTATGATTTTTTCCAGTGTTGTCCATTAAATATTTTATTACTTTCTAAATGTGTGTGTGTTGCACAACTGTGTGTGTATGTGTGTGCATGCCAGCACACACATAGAAGCTCATAGGGCTACAGATTAGAATTGTCTGTCCAGCATGGAGGTCCTGGGGATAAAACTCAGGTGGTGAGACTTAGTGCATCAAGTGCCTTTACCCCCTGTGGCCCTTGTGTGTGTGTGTGTGTGTGTGTGTGTGTGTGTGTGTGTGTGTGTTTAGATCAGAAGACAAGTTGGAGGAGTCAGTTTGTCCCTTCCATCTTGTAGGTCCCCTGGCTAGAACTCAGGTCATCAGGTTTGGGTGCAATCACATTTACTGCCTGTGTCATTTTGCCAACCGTCTTTGGTGTTGTCCTCTAGAAACTTGTTTATTTGATTTTACGTTTAGCTCTTACACTCTGGTTTGATTTTATGAGGAGTAGAAGCTTGATCTTGTTTTTGTTTGCTGATGTCTAGTTGTTGCAGTACCATCTTATTTATTGTTTTGAAGCATCTTTTCTCCTGTATACTGTTTCTTGTTTGTTTTCTTGGTTGGTTGGGTTTTTTTCGTTTGTTTTTTTCCTTTGTTCATTTGTTTTCCTGTCTTGGCAAGATTCAGCTGTCTGTAAGGGAGCAGGCTGTGGAGCCTTTGCGGCAGCATCTTTCTGTTTGACGCCGTCATCACACTGTCTCCTTTCCTATAAGTTAATAATCAGCTTTGAGTGAGCCTCAGTCCTCCAACTTTGTTTTTCATCATGTTTTTATTGACTCTCTTGGTCTTTTTTATCTTCATTAAAACTTCACAAACCTATAAACTTTGTAAATATTTTGTTAATACCTAAAAAATAATTTTTAGGGCTTCAAATTGTTGTTAGAGCTATGGAAAAGCCTAGTAAAAAATGATATGTTCAAATACATTGATGGTCTGTTGTACTTGGATGTGGCATACATCTTCATTCCATTTACCTAGTTACTTGCTTCTTTCATTGGTGCTTTAATTTTCCTGATGTAAATCCTACAAATACAGTAAGGATTACAAAGATAAACTTCATTGTGTTTGAAATTTCAAATTCCACTTCTCTGTGGTATGCCACAAAGCAGTTAATTTGTTTATATTACTCATTATCATCATTTCCTTTCTGTCGCTGTTATAAAGTCATGTGACAAACTATAGTATAGGAAGGGAGAAAGGAGTTTAATTACAGCTTCTCTTTCCAAACTACCATCTTTTATTGTGGGGGCATGAAGACAGGAACTTGTAACATCTCATTAGTTAACTTCCACCATGAACAGAGAAAAATGTGTGTGTACATGTTTGCTTTCCTGCTTGCTTTAAAAGCTCATCCTGATTTCTGCACAGACCATCGCTCCTAGCCTAGGGAATAATGCCACCTACAGTGGGCTGACTACTCCCATATCAATTAACTTAATAAAACCTCCCCACAGGCTGGCACACAGGCCAACCACTGGAAACAATTCTTTCTTGAAATTCTCTTGTCTAATGATTCTAGATTATATTTAATTGGCAGAGGCAACCATCACACTTCTGTAACCTGAACTCTGTTCCAAGCAATTTGTTAGTTTTTTTTGTGGGTTTCTCTATAAATGGATCATATCATCTACTGTCATGGACAGTGTTAAGTTTTCTTCTCACTGTGTTTCTAATTTGCTTCCACCTCTTCTTGCATTTCTTCGGATGAGAATTCTAGAACAGCATGGTATAGTAAACTCATTAAAAGAGGAATCTTTCCTTCTTTCTGATCATAGTGCCTAAGTTTTTAGCTCCCTCTCAGGAAGCAAGGATTTGCTTTAAGTTTTGTTTGAATATTCTTCATGATAAGATCATGTGATAGGTTTTTTCTTTGTACCATTTATTATTGTGATGATCGGTTACACTAATTGACTTCGTAAGTGTTGACCTAACCTTTAGTAATTAGGACAAATTCCAGTTTGTAAAGATATGTATTTTTGTATGTCATTTTTGGATTGATTATGAAGTATTCAGATACACAATTTTATATTTTGTTAGTTTTATGTCTATTCCCCTAAGACACTGCTCTGTGCTTTTGTTCTTGTCAAAGCTTTGTCTGACTTTGGAAATTGTCTAATGCTGTGTTCTTAAACTGATTTATAAAATCTATGCTATCCAAGCTGTTCAATTGTTGGTGAACAGAATGTGAAGACTAGTAGATACCCATCAATATACTTTTCAGTATATTCTGACTCTCGGATGCCAAAGTATGAGAGAAACTTGGTTCATGTTGCATTAAGTAAGCAAAGCATCAGGTTACAGTGCACATTTAGATGCCAGCTGCAAAATGTAACCTTGAACTCCTTGGTCTTTGATGCTCCTGTTGGTATCTTCTCTGTTTAGCTAGATGGCCATTGTCCCTTTGCCTCTAAACAGTCTGCTTCTGATACTATGTCACATCGTTGTAGCCAACTGCAGCTTAAAGAGTACGTTCTGTTTACCACCGAGGATGGGTAATTTATTTTTTATGACATATTTTTAATAAGCATCCCCATTACCTATATTCCATATATTGGGAATAATAATTTGAAGAGGCATTAGCAAATGAAAACTTTACTTCTGAACTTTTTTTGCCAAAGCAATTAGGGTTAAAATTGACTGACTATTCAACACTTGCTGACATCCTGCCCCAAGTTTTATGATTACCCATTGAGAAAATATTTTGGTCGTCCTGTGGATAGAATTAGCACAGGTTCTTTGGCTGTTATCTTTCTTGCCTCAGGATCCAAGAAAAGGCATTTTGAAACTTTGCTTTAGCTTATTTTCCTCATGGATGCTATCAAAGGTACACCATATCCCTCTCTGGCCATTATTTTCAGACCCAGCTTTCCTGTGCCCACAGCTGCCACTCCACCAAAGCAGAACAGACACTAATGGCCATGGGCCCCTCCCTTAGCCAAGCGTCTGGCAGTGGCCACTAATAAAACCATCTGTCACTGAGATGAGTTCATAGCTGACACTATTGTAACTTGAGAATGCATAGACTTGCCAGGCTTCTTAGTATTTGGAGATGCAATGCAGTCCCTGGGGCCCAGAGCAACTGTGAATATAATTATGCAAAAAAAAAGAAAGAAATGGAAGGACCTAGTTGGCTTTCCATTCACGCTGGGTGATCTTAGAGCAGGCAGGCACTGCTGTTAGATAACTCAACTTAGAGGGTGATCTGAGGACAACCAATGCTGGAATAGTCAAACTAAAGCATTACATTCTCTTCTTTCATTAAACTTTTATTTTGTTTTAATTAAGGACCATACAGGAGTCCTGATATAATGCTCAACACCAAAAATAATGTGTATGTCCAGGAGCTGAAAACTTGGTCTTTCACCTTAAACAAAGAGGAGACAATGGAATGGATCTGTCATTGTCACCTACAACTTGGCAATACTTCATAATCATTTGATTTAAAAGAATATTTTGTGATGTATAAAAATATCCTCAGTCTTCTGAGGGTAGCTGCTATTAAGTAAAGCACATGAGATTTTACAGTAACAACAAGGAGAAAATTGGAATTTTGAATTGAGGGTATTTCCCCTTAACTCCTTTTTATTCTACCACCAATAGAATGAATATAATCAATTACAAATGTTTCAATTCTTTTAATGTTAATCCATGTTATGTTATTCTTATTATAGTTGATTTGAATAATGTTAACTTAGCACAAACATAAATTATCTGTATGGGAAGTCTCTCCTGGAAAGAAGTCTTGATTACCTGGATTAATGGGGAAATATCCATTTAAATTGTGGGTGGAGCCTGCAAGGAGCAATACTCACAAAAGGGCACGGAAGAGGAAAGATTATCTTGCATTTTGCTCCTTGGCCTTCCCTCTTGCTGCTGAGTTAACTTATCCTGTTGGCTGCTGTTACTAATGATTTCTTCGATGCCATAGAACCAGAGTTTCTAAGCTCTCATTGGGGACTAGGGACCAGCAGATCTCCAGGAACCTCTGGACTTCAGGAACAGATTGAGATGACTGAGGCCCCTGGATTTGTGGATGGAGCAACTACAAGGTTCTCATCTCTGAGATGCGATCCTGCTTTTGTTACTATTTTGAAGCTGTCTTAATATTCTTACATTTAATCATGCATATATGTTTTTCACTATGTTGCACTGCTTCTCTTCTTCAGAACCCTCGCTAATATAATCTTGTTTCTATTACCATCTACCGCATTTGGGGACTATGATTGGAATTAGTGCCCTTATCCAGGAGATTCCCAAAGTGCTAGTTCCTTCATTAAAAATCAATTAGCATCTATGAACCCAATCCTGTTCTGCTCATAGCTGATCTTGGACTGTCCAGCTTCTAAAACAGTGAGGAATGAGGTTATTCAGTTCATGAGCTGCCTTATAGCTGATTTGAATAATGTCAACTTAGCACAATAAGTGGTGGTATTTTATGGTAGCAGCTTGAAGAGACATCTTAGTCTTCTCCATGGTTCCTCAGCATCTTTGGATTTCTGGACCAGAAATAGTGACCTCAGTCATGTTCTTTTCAGTCTCAGTCTCTTTGCTTTAAGGTTTCTCATTTTTAATCTCTCTTTCTGCCCATTATCTCATTCCCATTGCCCCACCCTGAACAAGACTCCACAGCACAACTGTTACCTCTAGCATGTTCTTGCTGGTGCATCTTCATTACTTGATAGGAAGCAGATCTCATCCCTGGTCACACTTTTTCCTCTTTCCTTTTTTCTTCCACATTATATTTTCAATACTGAACCCTGATATTCTCTACAATGTTATAGAAGTCATGAGTGCAGAGTGCGACTAGCCAAAAAAAAAAAAAAACCTTAAATTTCTTAATTGTTTTTGTGCCTCTTAATGGGAAATAGGGAGAATGGATACAAAACTCTCCGCTGCATACTTTTGCTATGAAAAGAATGCTCTAGAAATTTTTGTCATGACTAAATGATGGTTTCATGAACACACAGCAGTAAATGTGCCCAACCTTTATGGATCAAGGGGGTCTAAAGTGTGTCTTTATTCATGTCTTGTTTATTTAACAGAATGCCCACTTTTCACTGAGCAATGAGTGTTCTGAGCAGAGAATCAATTAAAAAATACTTGTCATGGTCTGTTTTCTTTCAAATAAATTGTCTGTAAGCTTATAACAGCTCCAACATCAACTGTCATCTCTCTGGGCCTCATTTCTTTATCTGAAGAGAATAGATTTTGAAAATAGTTGCTCCTGAAGTTTTTAGCATGGCATTTCCTAAAATGACTTGGGGATTTTGGAAAATGCTGACTCTGATTCACTAGCTCTAGGTCAGGCCTGGAGGACCTCAGTTCCCAGCAAGTTTTCAGTAGATGCTGACATTTTGTCTGTCAGGATCATATTTGGAGTTAACAAACAACAACAACAAAACTTGATATTCTTTGGTTACTTTCATCTGCAAAATTGCTGTAAAACTCTCTCACTTCTCAATGGAGTGACACTTGAGGCTGATAAATATTCTCTTAAGATCTGGAGAGATGGTTTGGTCCTGCTCCTGAAGAAGATCAGAGTTCAGTACCAGCATTCATTTCAGCTCCATGGCATCAAATGACTCTGGTCTCCACAGGTGCATGCACACATAATTATCTCTGGTCTGAACACACACACACACACACACACACACACACACACACACACATAATCAAAATGAAAGAAATCGAAAACGTTCATTTAGCAATAGCCTGTTTGATTCTTATCATAGCCTACAGTTGTTACATTTATTATTATACTAGTTTTCAACTTTTTAATAGGAGATACTTTTGCATCATATTAAATGTTCATGCTTTGTCATTTTGTTATACCTGGTTTTGTAAAGTAGTCTTTTGGAAACTGAATTTGGAGATTATGGTTGTCTAGTAATTAATTTATTGATTAAATACCCCCCTTTGATTTTACTATTTAATAAAGGAGAAACACAGACAATGTCCATGGCTGACCATGGCATTTCTATCACATAGACAAAGACTATACTTTCCTTAGTCCCCACATCTAACATACTTTATTCAGTGTTACATAAGCATTCAATTTTTACACTAATGTTAGCATTTAGAGCAAGATTATTGCACAATTTATCTGCATTCTAAATTCTTAGCCTAGTAGCCACCTACTACATACTCCAAAACCTCTGTACAAAAGTTCTCAAAAGACAAAGTACAAATAGTCAATTAATATATAAAATGTTCAGTGTAGTTAGCCATTAGAGAGTACAACTTAAAACTATACTGGGACTCTATCTCACCCCAGTTAGAATGGTTGCCACAGTGAAGGAGATGAGTTCAGATGGAGATAAAGACAGGGTGAGAAAAGAAAACCTATGTGCTGTTACTGCGAATGTAAATTGATGCAGCCACTATGAAAATCTGTGTGAAGCTTCCTCAAAATGCCAAAAATAGAGCTACTACCTAGTATAGCTATACCATTCCTCCAGCTACAGACACTCGCTCGCACACACCTGTTCATTGCAGTTTCTTTTTTTTTTTTTTTCTCCTCTGTTTTTTTGAGGCAGGTTTTCTCTGTGCAACAGCCCTGTCTGTCCTGAAATTCTTTTTGTAGATCAAGCTGACCTCAAGCTCCCAGAGATCTACCTCCTCTATCTCCAAGGTGCTTGGATTAAAGGCATTGAGCCACCATGCACCAGCCTGCAGTTCCATTCTTAATGGTTAAGTTTTGCAATTAGCCTGGGTGATTGTCCACAGATGAATAAAGTGTGGCAAATATATATGGTGTGGGTTTATCAAAACACAAAGAAAAATTAAATCACATATCCAGAAAATTAGATAGAATTGAAACCATTATATTGGATAAAAAAATAAGTCAGATCCAAAAAGATACTATGTATTCCTCTGTTTGTGGAGCCTAGATTTTCCGTATTTCTAAAAGAAAGGGGGAGTAAAGAAAATACAGGGCATGGTGCTTGTTAGGCAAGGAAAGCACACCACATAAGTGAGTGAAAACGCCTTTATTAAACCCATCACTGTTTTCAGGGACTATAAACCAATAGAAGTGAACTGAATATTATTTTCATGATGTTTTCTTTAGAAGTAGCCACATCTTTAATCATGTTTTACCAATAAATCCTATTTAGTATGTATTAATCGAATTAAGAAGCATTTTAAGAAATATTAAGGCATTTTTAGGACATTATTAGTAATAAAAATGTTGCAAAATATTCATAACAAAAGCTGTTCTGTAAATCTTAAGGATCTCAGTATTAGGGCTTTGCACAGTTGAGTTCTGCCCTTGAAAAGGGTATAGGAAATGACCTTGAATCTGGTTATGTATAGATCTGCATTTATACCCTAAAACTCTCCAACTACCCATCACTTTCAGAGAACAAGAAGGATCTTACAGATCAAAGAAACTTTAAGCCTGGAATCTAGACTCTCTCTGTATAGAGCCAGCTGCTGTGAGTAAGTGTGTCGAGCTCAATGCTCCATACGGGCTCTACCCTAAGTTCTCAGTTGTGCCAGGATGGGAGGAAAGCCACAACAACAAAGAGGGGCTAGGAGGAAGGCTATCTTCCAGTCAAAGATTATATGTAGCTAGGAAAGAAAGAAAGGATGGAGGACAAGGTAAGAAGGAGGGAAGGGACAAAGGAAAAGAGGGCATTGCGAATGCACGAATCAGGAGACAGAGTAGATCAGGAATGTGGAGGCTGTGGGGAGCTGAGGGGAGTTGTTCCTAGATGAAGTGTACTGTCCACATTTAGAACACGAGTGCCCAGATCCATCCTGTAATGGAGGAACAACATGCTCTAGAGATGAGAGCTGTAAGTTTCCACCACTGAATACTGAAGTTGGGATGGATCATCAGAGTGTATGTGAAACTGTTTGTAGATGTGAAAATCAAGCCCTGAAAAGTTGACCACTCAGTACAACTTCCTGATGGAAGAAACCAATAATTTGCCCCCCCCCTCTGCATTATCCAGTGACTTTTGGGGAAAAGGCCAAAGAAAATAAGAAAAGGAATAAGTCTAAGCCCCAAATGTAGACTGCAAAATTTGTTAATACTTAAACTTTCTAAACTTTACTTTTCCACTCCAATGTATAATGTTAGGAACCATTAAGCAGTGAAACCATTAGAGCTGCTAATGTCTTATAAAATATCCCCTGGAGGACTCCCTTCTCTAAGCCCTGCCAGAGTACCAGATTTTTGTCTGCATAGCAGGATGAAAAAATGAAGGAACCAGATTTCTTTTTCAGGAAAAGGAGTTTTGAACTCTTTCAATAGAACTCCTTGAATTTAAGGCCCGCTCTACCGTGAAGACTGTTCTGTGACGCATTCCTTTGGTCACTTGTTGCTCACAGAAAACTGAACTTCATTCTCTTTTCCATGTATGACTACGTGCACTTTAATCTACTGTAAACACGTTTTCCTTTTGCTAAGAATGAGCCTAGTAAACCGGTCCTACAACATGGTGATCAGAAGTAAAGCAGGTGCTGCTGGGATAGGAGATTGCTGGCATTAGATGAGCTTGCTGCTTTTGCCGAAGACCTAAGGTCGCTTCCCAGAACCCATGTCAGGCCACTCACAACTACCTGCAAATTCCAGTTCCAGGACATCTGACATTTTCTGGCCTCCACAGACACACACAAATTCATGTGCACAAACACAAACATAAACATGTGCAATACACACACACACACACACACACACACACGCGTAAATCAGAGAGAGAGAGACCTAATAATGTTTTAAAAATTTCTCTAACTGAGTTTATGAAAAGAGAATAAATAATTTCTTCATGTTTCTTTACATAACCAGAAAGAAAGAAAGAAAGAGAAAAAGAAGGAAAGAGAAAAAGAAAGAAAAACATGGCAAAGCTTAGCAATTTTCACACTGATCTCGCCAAAGACCTTTGCTTCCAGAGGAAATCACTTATGATTTTCAAAACTATCGATTTTGACAAACTGCAAACAGAGTTGAATACTGTTCTGAAATCATGTTTTGAGTGTCTTGTGTATGTGGCTAGTATTGTACATTTTCTTCCTCACATTGGTTGATCCTGTTTTATTTTTGTAGTCCTTGTTTTTCACATATCTGGTCATTTTGGAAAGAGAAAGAAAAATATGAAGAGGTTTAGAAAGCAAGCTCGGGGCTTCAGATTCCATTGTTTGAAGTCTTTACAAAGAAAAATGTAATTTCAATGATGGAGACCTTTCTTAGGAAAACCTAAGCACATTCTTAAAGTGCATATTGGAGAAAGAAAAGTCCAACATGGAGAAACATAACCTGCCAAGGTTTAAGTAGCAGTTCCTGCCTCTGCAGAAATAATTGTCTATGAGATAAACACCCATCTGCTTAGTATGCAGCCCATCCACAAATATAAACCTGAGATGTTACCTCTCCTTTCACATTGTTGCATTCTGATGGCATACCTCAAGAGCCCAGAAAGGTGACAGAGCACTTTCTCAGTTTTGAAAGTATCATATTTTCTTTTACTTAAATACCATATATACTCTCAGTTACTCTTATGCTTCAAAATTAGCAACCACTTCTTATTTCATTACCAACAATTACTGTGTGCCTGTCTGACATAGAAAGATCACCACCTTTTTTGCCTCTTTGCAAAATTTTGTCTCTTTCTCTTTAAAGTCATCCATTTTAACTGCAGCATAAAAATTGGCCTTTAATGTGTCATTATCAACTACTTTATAATTGATGAAAATCCATACATGCATGCATGCTTTTAAATCAGAGTACTAACATACAGATGAAATCTTATTGTCTCTCTTTGGAGGTGTGCACTGTTAGCACTTGCTTTTCCTCCACACATTAGTTGGTTCATCTACAAGCTTTGCTACTTGTGTGTGCTGTGCTCACATCCTGGAGAAATCCCATTGGGCTCTCTGTTCTGAGTCTTCCTCCTTCCACTGTGCCAGAAGACAGATTTCCTTCAGACCTCTATAGACAACTTCAACATGTTTCTTTTAAAGTATGGTTGGGATTAATGAATTCTGTAGCATACATTTTAGGCCATTACACAGAGTTCTTACTATATTCAGACAACATCAAGAAGTTAAAAATGCCAGAAACTCATATACAAGATGATCAGAGAATCTCCAAAAATGGTACTCATGTAAACAGAAAAGATGCAACAGCCTGGTTCCACACATTAAGCACATAAAACCCTTGCTTACTTAATTTCTTTCCTTCCTTCATTATATCTATTTTTACATAAATATGAAAATCCATAATTTTCTAGACACCAGGAAAATTAGGCTCTTTCCTGTCATCAGTGATATCAAGGTTTTTATTAATTAGCATATTTAACAAGTAAACGCAGCCTGTGGTTTAAAATTCTAATAGTTCTTCAAGAATTACAGCATCAAACAAAATCAACATTATGTCCTTGTGCTTTCTACTACCCAGTCCTCACCAGGACAGACCACTTTTAGTTCCCTTGTATATTAGGAGAAAGGTTGTTGCATCTAAAAACCAGTAACAGCAATATATATATTGGTTGTTTTAAAATCTTAAGAAATATCTGAAATTCCTAAATTAAAATGCCCCCACATATACCCTTTTCTGTTCTCCAAGACTAATTGTATCGTGGATTTTAATTAAAACTCTATTTGGGATTTTCTTTTAATCTACTGTTTATGGTAGACCCAAATAATTAGTTGTAATTATTGTGAGATTTCCTTTAGTTTTTCTAGGAGTTATATATTGCTTTAATTTTTTTACCCAATTAAGAAGACCTTTTCCTCATACCTTTTTTAATAGCATATCATTGTCATCTATTAGAAAAAGTCACAGAATTGTATTCCTCCCTCCTGTTGCCCTCATTTCCAACTCTAGACCAAACATTCTTAAGGCTTCCTATGTAAACATAGACTGTTCATTTGTTTTCCAGACACCCAGACCCAAATAATCACACAGAAACTATACTAATTACAACACTGCTTAAGAGCTTAGGCATTTTTTTTTTTAGCTAACTCTTATATTTTAAGTTAACTCATGAGGCTGTAGCTTACCAGTAAGTTTCTGTCCTGGTGCCTTTCCCCTTTGTCAGCTACCTGGCATCTCCTTAACACTGCCTATTCTCTTCTCTATCTCTTCCAGCCTGGCTATATTCTGCCCTGCCTTAGGCCAAATCAGCTTTATTCACTAACCAATAAAAGCAGCATGTCTACAAAAGAACATCCAATATTATTCCCAAATATTTCTTTCATTGTAGCATCTTATTGTTTATCCTCTTGCAGATACATAAATACACAATATGTGTCAGATCCCAAGATTCAGAGTCCTATATCCAAATCATCTCCAGCATGATGACACATGCCTCTAACAGTAGAGAGAAGAGGCGCAGGTTATAATTTAGAGCATTTAGTTTTGATTTTAGTTTCACACTTCCATGATGAGCTTCTCTGCTTGTTAGTTCTTTTGTCAACTTGACACAAGATAGGGGCCTGTGGGACAAGGGAAACTCATTTGACAAATTGCTTCTATCAGGTTGGCCTGTGGGCAAGTCTGGGTGGAATATTTTTTGATTGATGATTTTCTTGATGTGGAAGGGCCCAACTGTAGGTTTTGCCTCCTTTGGCAGGTGGTCCTAGACTGTATAAGAAAGCAGGCTGCCTGAGTCATGGCAAGCCAGTAAGTAGTGTTCTTCATGTCTTCTGCATCCATTCCTGCTTCAAGATTCCTGCCCTGACTTCCCTTCATGGTGACTAAACACATGATAGACCTTTTCTTCCTAAGTCACTTTAGATCATTGGGTCTTGTCACAGCAAACTAGGACAGCTTCATTAGAACTCTCATTTCTTCCTTTTCTGGTTTATTTTGTTTGAACCCTCTCCTGGTTTCATTTCTGTTCTGTGATAAAAACACCAGAAAAAAAGCAACTTTTTGGAGAAATGCTTTATGTATATCTCCCAATTCCAGATTAAGGTCCATCCCTGGAGGAAAGTCAAGCAGCAGGAACTTAAAGTATCTAGTCACACCCTTAGTCAAGAACAGAGAAAAGTCACACTCAGTCTTCTCTCTATACTTAAATAGCCCAGGATCATTGCCCAGGGAAAGGTACCACCCACCACAGACTGAGTCCTTCTTTATGAATCAAGACAATGCCCCACAGACTTGTCCGTATGTCAGTCTGATCTAGGGGGGTATCACATTGGTAATCACTTCCCAGGTCTCAGTTATGACAATCTGACAATTAAAACAAACAACCACAGGCTCTATTTGCATGCAGCATGTCCTATGTCTTCTACTTGAGTTTTCTTTTAATTTTCAGATCTCTTGTTAAGCAAACATCAGAGTATGTTTTTGAGTTTTCTATTTTGCTATCATCTTTCTTTCTTTCTTTCTTTCTTTCTTTCTTTCTTTCTTTCTTTCTTTCTTTTTATCTTACTGTCTACACTCTTTGGAAGATATCCTTATCTTTACCTAGCATCACTTTCATATCATATTTGACTACTTGAAACACAATTTTAACTTTTTCTATCTCTTCTATTATCATTGGTGTTTATTATTATTTTTATTTCTTGTTTTTGAGATAAGCTATTTCTATGAAATATAGATTTGTCTATTACTTGACATTCTTCCTTCTCACACTCTAGTCTTAGAATTAAAATCATGAGACACCATGCCTAGCCCATTATATTCTTTGAAATGGGTATGATTTTGACTTCAAATCCTTTGAATCTACCAGGCCTTGATTTTTCTCTTTCATTCTGCACATTATTATCTCTTTGAACTTTATCTGGGATTGTCTTGGTTTCTATTTTTTGTTGGGTCAACTTTTAAGATTTTTTATGAATAATGAAAGGGTTATTTATTGAAGGGATAAACTTACAGATCACTGTCTGTAATAAAGATTCATAAAAATCCTCTATGTGAACAGAGCAGAGTCTAGCAGATGGAAGCAGGAGCTGGAAGCAAGAGAGCGGGCTCATGTTTACAGCTGCTTTTACAGTATAAGGGACTACAACCAAGTGGTCTGGTATCTTAAAGGCTATTGGCTGAAGGAGCAAAATGTGCTCCCAAAGAACGTTCCCCTTTTGTTTAAATAAGAGAGTTCCAAAATGAATACAAAACTATATACACTAAGAATAGACCAAGTTTAATTAGAGTTATAACCAGCATAAACAATATTAAGCAAGGAAGTATGCTAAATGTTCTAATAAATATCCTATCCTAGAGAGTCTAATTCTTGTATAGGAAATGGTTTGGTGAGAGCATAAAGGTACAATAACTACAACTATCTAATCTTCAACCCCAGTGAAAGCCTGAGGTGGGAGATAATATTACTTGAGCAGGCAGGAAGTACAATCAAGCAGCTTCAAAAGTGAACAGTATATGACAGATAAAATTAACTACCTGAGCAATCACCCATAATCTCATTTTGCAACACCAAAGCAACCAACTTTGGCTAAGGCTAAGATCATTTTCAGAGGCAGG
Organism: Myodes glareolus; assembly: GCF_982192425.1. NCBI lineage: Eukaryota > Metazoa > Chordata > Mammalia > Rodentia > Cricetidae > Myodes > Myodes glareolus. The sequence continues at coordinate 43,477,982 of NC_142030.1, read as the reverse complement.
AAATTTTTCAGAACAATTTTACCCTGTCTTTGCAAGATTTGACAGTCTTTTCCTTGTGTCCTGCTTCTCCATTTTGGATACCATGTACATTGTCAGTGGTTGAGGTATGGGTTGTTCCTTGTCCCAAGACCAATTGTGCCTAGAAGAAAACAAACTCCGAGTGGAGTGCCTTCAGTGCTCAACATTCTCTCAGGAATAGATTGGTGCTGTCAGAAGCAATCATGTCTCATGTCAGCAGAATCCTAAGTTATTTAAATGCCATATTCTTCAAGATCCTTGAAGTGGTTGAAGATTACCTATCTAGACAGAATACAATCTCTATGTATCTAAAGAACCTAATTGATCTGACTCTATGTATAACAAACACAAACAACTATTGACCTATAATATTTAATACCTGTATAACTTAAAGACTAAAACTTCATGTCAGAATTTAAATAATCTGTAAACAAATGTGCAACAAATGAGGACAGTGACCTCAAAATGTAAACAATCATAAATATCTTGATTGGAGGTAAGAGTAATATTTAATGCAATATGAAAATATACCCTAAAAGTTGTATAAATATACAAAATGTCCTAAACAGAGGTAGAAACTTGCATATATACAGTCTGACAGAATAACTTTGCATAGGTTTACAAATAATGTAAACAAAAATAACAGATATAATTAGAACTTGTATCAATATACAAAACTAGATTTTTTTTTAAAGAAAAAGGCATTGAGATTTCTTTGATAGAGCTTCTGTGTTGCTGACACTGCAGGTTCCAGAAAAATACTCTACGAATGGTGTCTCCACAGGCTGTTCTGGTTCTACTGCAGTGGGTCTTCTGCTGCAGTGTATGAGGGCTCCACAGCTGTTAGGTTACTAGGACTGCACTGAGAACTACAGAAGGTACAGAGGGCTTAGAAATGATGACTGCCTTTGTTTCTAGTGTTTTTTTTTTCTCCTTTCTCTCTCTGCTCTAGTTTCATTTCCGTGGCAATTACCTGACAAAAGGCAATGTAAAGAAGAGAAAGGTTTATTTGGCTTACAGTTTAAGGTCAGAGGCCATAACTGTAGGAAGTCAAGGCAGAAACATTAGACATCGCGTCCATCATCAGAGCAGAGAATAAATGCATGAATCCTGGCTTGCTCCTTTCATTAAGCTCTCTTCTTCCTTACAAAGACCAGAAAGCATTTTAGAGGCAATGATGCTATCCACAATGGGCTGGATCTTCCCACATCAATTAATAATCAAAATGGTCCTCTACAAAGCTGGATAGGAGGGTGAACCTGAAGAAAATTCAGGTAGTTTTCCTCCTGGAGATTGGAAATAGACAAGAGTCCCAGGTAACCTCCGGTGCTTGTGGTGGTGGGAGGGTTGCTGGAAGGGGAGAGGATTAGAGAGAAGGGGGCAGGGGAGGAATGGGGAATGCTCAGGGGACTGGGGGGGGGAGGAAGGATAGATATGGGATCAGGGAAGAATATATCTCAACTAAGGGAGTCAGTTTAGGGTTTACTAGAGACTTGATTATAAATGGGATCCCAGGTCCAAGGAGAGATCCCCAGATTGTTCTCTGGATAGAGGAGAGGGTGCCTGAACTGGCCTTGGCCCATAACCATACTGATGAATATTTTGCTTATCACCATAAATCCTTCAGCTGGCGATGGATGGAGATGGAGACGGAGACCCACATTGGAACACTGGACTTAACTCCCTAGGTCCAAACGAGAATCAGAAGGAAAAAGAACGTGAGCAAGGAAGGCAAGATCAGAGGGAACCTTCATCCGAAGATGGATGGCGATACAGACAGAGACCCTCATTGGAGCACCGGACTGAGTCCCCAAAGGTCCAAACGAGGAGCAGAAGGAGGAAGAACATGAAAAAGGAAATCAGGACCGCGAGGGGTGCGATCACTCACTGATACAAGGGGACTGATCTAATGAGAGTTCACCAAGGCCAGTTGTCTGGGATTGAGCGAGCACGTAATCCAGCCAGATTCTCTGATTGAGGTCGGATTCTCTGAATGTGGCTGGCCCAGAGTCTTTCTAAAAAGCCATTGACAATGACACTGGGGCTTGTTTCCTCTGCATATACTGGATTTTTGGGATCCAGTCTGTTTGGATGCTCACCTTTCTGGACCTGGAGGGAGGGGGGAGGAGCTTGAACTACCCACAGGGCAGGAGACCCTGACTGCTATTGGGGATGGAGAGGGAGGAGGGGAGAAAGTGGGGGGAGTGGGAGAGTGTTGGGAGGAGGGGCGGAAATGGAGACTTTTGTATTTTAATAAACTTTGAGGGAAAAAAAATGGTCCTCTACAGAAATGAATGTAGACCAATCTGATCTATATAGTTTTTTTTTAAGACCAGGGGAGTCTTGATTGAGTCAAGTTGACAGTAAAAACTGCCCATCTTGCTGCCCTTCCTTCACCTGTGTCCTCGCCTAGTCAATTTCTGAAGTTCATGTCCCTTTAAGTATCTTTTCTTCTTAATGACATTAAAATGAAGAATGTTCTAACTTTTGAATCTTTAGAGGGTCTAAGATCTTATATGTAAACTTCTAAGTCTGCTGTCTTTTTCCTTTGCCTTCTAAAGCCTCACCACCACCACTTACATAATGTTTGTTCTCTGATTTCAGTGACCTTAAATATTAATGCAAATTTTAATCCTTTGCTGTCATTTAATTCTTTTTGAGGAAAAAAATGAAGAGAAACATGTGCGCTCAATTTACTACATTATCTTAAATAAATACATTTTTCTTTCATTTTTTTTCTTGTTAGAAGTATAATTCCTAAAATAACACAAAGCTTTATTTCACCATGTGGACAAAGAAAATATATTTAAATATTTGGAGATATAGAATGGGAATTAGTTTCTGATTTAAAAGATATGATTTGTTTAAACAAAAACAATCTGTGGAGTTCATTCATTAACATACTTTCACAGACATGGAAGAGGTTAATGCTTAAAAATATCAGTGGGCTGCAACTTGCTTTTCTGAATTACCAAATAGAAAAGTATAAATGGCCTTATTATTCTTTCAGCGGTAGAGCTGTGTTATTCCATGCCACAGTCTTTGCACAATGGGAGGCATCTGAAAGATGTCTTCTTACTGATGACCCAGCATAGATTGATCAGGGGATAATGTACTATAAGAATGAATGGTTTCAGGGCACAGGGAAAGGGAGCAAATTTTCTGATTAAAGCTTTTGAATAAAGGCAGTACTTATATCATATAATCCCATTAGCTGTGAATTGTGTATGTTTAAAATCTGAAATATGCAAAAGCAAACAAAGACTTCCCCAGAAAAGTACTGCACACTCACTACTTTTGTGCTTTTCTTGGCTCAAGGATTTCTGGTCAGGAGGGTTGTCCCCTCCCAGCACAACCAATGAGCGCTTGATACACAGTGTCCTGTCCTGGGCAGCTGAAGTGCTTAGCATTGAGACCTATGTATAAAGTTCTTTAGAAGAAATCCTGGGAAAGAGCAGCTGGAGAGCTAATGTGAGTTTTCATCTTCCCAGTTATGCTTATGATACTGAGTAGGTTAGGAACATGAAGAAGACTCTTGTTTCAAATAATGAGGCACCTTTGTCACTTTTTCATTTTATGAAGAAACATCACATTACCTAGACTGACGGCATGAACAACCCTTCCAGGCATTTTTCCCACTCATTCTCAGACCAAGGTTCATGCTGATTCTTAGTCTCCAGCCCACTGTAGTCTCTTTGGAAGAGAAATAATGAATTTATTAGCAGAGTGTAGCTAAGGATGGTATCTTCATTTTTATTTCTATTTCTGTGATAAAATACCCTAGCAAAAAAGCAACCCAGGGGAGAAAGGTTTTATTTTGACTCACAAGTACAGGTTACAATCACTATTGTAGGAAGTCAAGGCACGGGACTTGAAGAAGATAGTCATACCCACCATCAAGAGCAAAGGAACATGACATCTGCATGCTTCTTTGTGCTCAGCTACCTCTCTATTCCTCTATAGTCTGGGATCCTCTGCCTGGGAAATGGTACTGTTTACATTGAACAGTTCTCCCTTATCAACTAATGTGCTAACCATAATCCCCCACAGACATGCCTACCAGTCAGTCTGATCTAGACCGTTTCAGAGACTTTCTTCACTGCTGACAACACTAGCCATCACAGAGAACAAGGCAATGGCCTTATAACTTATACTAGTCAAATAGTTTATGTGTACTTCAGTGACATAAATATATTGACACAAAAGTCCCATACTTGCCTTCAAAATTTTCTACAAAATGCCTTAACTTGTTAGGTAGGCTTTTAGTAAGTCTCTTGAATTTTATTTGTGCTGTGTTATAATAACTCTGAATAGGAAAGAAACATATAATTGTATATAAAGTACTGCTGATACTATTGAGCTTTGCATTTGTATGTGCATGTGTGTACATTTACAAGTGTTATACACAAATGTTCATGCATATGCACGGTGTATCTGCCGATATATAAACATGTGCAAGCCACAAATCTATTGGTTTTTATGTTACGTTTCTGAAATTCTCTTAAGCCAAGATCCCAGTGATTAAGCTTGACAGCTGGTCAGTTTCCAGACACATGCCACCACACACAGCTTTTACCCAGGTTGTGGGGATCTAAATCCACAACTTCATGCTTGTTTGGCAGGCATGTTGCTGTATAAATGATCTCCCCAGCACCTTAAGGTATTGTCTGATATCACTTACATGTTGGATTTGATAGTTGAAGATGTAGAAGCAGAGACGAGAATGGAGATTGTCAGGGGCCATGTTGATGCTATGGTTAAAGAGTAAGGGTATCAGGTATGTAAATTTCTAATGGTTGATACATGCATATTACAACTACAGTTAACAATATTGGATTTTTAGACAGAGGTTTGCTAAGGTGACAATGGTAATCATACTCAAAGTACACACACACACACACACACACAGATGGTGTTGAGTTTGTGGACAGATTTGATTTGAGTAGTTATGTCTCAATACACACAGATGCCAACTCATTGAATTGTTCTATCTTAAACATTGACAACTTTCAGTGGCTACTTATTCATCAGTGGAGTTATGGAATGATAAATGGGGTTTGATTGTGACAAGATTCTCCCTGTAACTTTTCCCTTCACATTTATGGAACTTGAAAAGTATCAAGGCTCTTCTCTTAGTTTCATTTCTATTGCTCTGACAAAATAGCCTGACAAAATACTACCTAGGAATGAAAGGTTTATTTTAGATTACAGTTTCAAACTGTAGTCCATTCCTGTGTGAAAGACTCAGTGGAAAGAGTGTGAAGCAGCTAGTCAAATCACACAAAGAGTCAAGAGCAGAGAGAAAAGAACAAGCAGGCATAATGTTCAGCCTCCTTTGTTTTTTGAGTCCAGGACTCTATAGCCCAGGATCCAAATCTTTGAAATGGTGACACATAATTCAGGCTGGGCTTTCCCATATCAATTAAACCAATTAAGACAACCCCTCATAGGTGTGCTGATAGGTCAGATGGACTTAGATCATGCCTTATTGAGATTTCTTTTCTATGTGGTTCGACATTGTGTCAAGATGTCAGTTAAAACTAACCCGCAGTGTACTGTGAACCTTGATTTCCCCAGCTGCAACTTCTGGGGTCTGAGCAGAGGACTTTATATTAAGTATGTAGCATGTGGTCGATATGGGCCTCTCCCTTCTGGATCTCTTGGGGATAGAATACACTGGGTGAGCATTTGCTTTGGTCAGAATGTTTATAAGGTCAACAAAATCCTTAGTAATTAAAATAAGATTGAAAGTATCTGATTTGTAGCCTAAAAAAATTAAAATTAGTTTGTCTATAATCTCAGATGTTTGTCAGATGTTTCTTCATTTTGGAAGCTCCCAGATTCCTCTCTATTGGTGATTTGGAAATATGCGATTAATTATTTTCAACCCAAGTTATCCTATTGTGCTATACAACACCTGAACTTTGTCATTATATGCTGGCATTGACATGGCATTTGTGTATTGTGTTTACCACAGTTTAGTAAAATTATGGGGGCGGGAGATGAGAGATAGCTCGGTGGTTAAGAGAACCTACTGCTCTTGCAGAGAAAGAAACCAAGTTTAGTTCTTAGTACCTGTGAGCAGCTCACAGTTTCCTGTAACTCGGGCGCCAAGAACTTGATGTCTCTGCCCTCTGTAGACACTTTGCTCAAGGCACACACTCACACATGCACATAATTAAAAATGAAAAGTAGAACAGTGGAGAAATCTATCAGGAGTTAAGAGTAGCAGCTGCTCCTCTAAAAGACCAGAGTTCAACTCCCAGCACCCACACAGGGATTCAATGGCCTCTTTTGGTCTGTGTTAGCACCAAGAATACATGCGGTACAGAGACTTGGCACATAAAATACACATAAAATGAAAAATAGTTTTTAAAAACAATCTTTAAAATGTAAAATTACTATTTTAGTGCAATCAAATATGTTTCATGAAACTGGAATGTGGGTTAAAAATTCAATCAGACAACAAACATAAAAGTCTTAAGGTAAAATCACGGTCAGTCAGTAACCATGCCACACGGAGCCTGGGGCAAGAGAGAACTCAGACTGACTTGTCCTAATTTAAAATGTGGCGTTGCCTTCCCTTTGGGGGCTCTTTTGAAAATAAGTTTTGGAATGCTATGTGTCAAAAGCATGGTGTTGTACAAATTTAACTTATACAATGTCCAGAATTAGTCTGATTAAAATGCTGTTCATGTTAAATACTAGGAGAGCTGGAGTTAAATGGTCTTCATTAATGGAATCTCAGTATTTTCATCTAGCCCGTGCTCTGATTCCTTCTCTTTGTCAGTGCCTGTATGCGAACACATTTACATAGAACTTTAAAGAAGAGTATTGGAAAGGTCTCTGTAGTTTCCATTTTTCTGAAATCTGTATGTTAAGTAAACATCTTTAAAGTACACAGATACCAACCTCAGATAGTTGAAAAGCCATCAGAGTGGTTTAAGTATTTGCAGCAGTATCTTAAGAAGGAACACTAAAAGCTAGGCTTGGGGCATGTGGAGTGCTGGCTAGAAAGAGAATCCCACCCAAGGACTGTTTTTACTTTCTTTTGAAGCTGAAGGATCTTAAACCGATGTTCCCATTCTCCTTCTTCATTGACTGGTTTCTATGCTTTTACTCCAAGCAGAATTTCTTTCTGGTAACTCTGTACTAATACCCATAGTGCAATAAGGGCAGAGTTCTTGCAGGAGGACTGATAAGCCAGCACGTGGAGAGCCTTGCGTCCTGCTGAAACAGTGTGGTATTGCTGATAGTGACAACCCTGCAGTCTACCAGGGCTGACAGAAAGGGAGGTAGGAGACGGTCATGGCCACCTTGCTTACAGGGTGTATTTTTAGCCTTATCCTAGGAAGTCCATGTCGATCACGGTATTTTTAGCAAAGCTTAGCTTTCCCCAGCAATATTGTAAGCTTTTGATGTTTCCTTATCCAAATAAATGCCCCACGTTCACATGGATAAGGACCAGCTGGCTTTGCCTGAGACTGGCTTTATGCAGTTTTACTGGCTTATGTATTTTTTTAAAGAACATTTGTTAGCCAGGGTAGTTGTGCCTCTACAGTTGCTGTCTTGAACCAAGAAATACTGTGGAATGAGCCTGGTACTGTGAAGACATAAAAAACAAAACAAAACAAAACAAAACAGTGACTCTCACCGCAGAACAGCACCAACTCCCAACAGACCAGTGCCAGGATGGCACTCTGTTAGAGTCCAGGGTTGAGGGCAAGGTCTCTTACATTCATGGTCTGGGTGTGCAGGTGACACAGAATGGGGCCTCTCGGGAAATGTTTTGATTACAGGTGTGGGACCATCTTCTGTTTTCTTAAGAGAAGTAGGTGTGCCTCTCCTCCCAGCAGTGAGATTTTTATGGGTGTATTTTCTGGTTCTCTCTCTCTCTCTCTCTCTCTCTCTCTCTCTCTCTCTCTCTCACACACACACACACACACACACACACACACACACACACACACACACACTTCAATGAATGCCACTGGAATTCCAGGATATCATTATAGAAAAGCTCTTGTCCATAAAATCTTCTGTGAGTCAGGGTTTTATTCATTATCCACATTTCTCCATTTCACATTATTTCTGATATCACCTACTTACAAAATAGAAATTTAACAGGGCTTATAAATAAAATTTATTAGAATATTGTATTTTTCTTCTATGATGATCATGAAATGATTATCCAAAAGGCAGAATTGAGTGAGGGAGGGGAGGAAGAAGGAACATACACACGTACACACATGAGAGACAGGCAGAGAGACAGACAGACAGCAGAGAGACAGGAAAGGGAACACACAGAGAGAACAAATAGCTATGAAAATATGTCAACTATTTTATCATCTGTGAAGATACAGAAAAAGTACCAGGATGAAGGTCTGGGAAACAAGTAGGAAATCCACTTGAAGTAAAGATATTTTACTTAAATCATGGCTATATTTCCAAGTATAAGTGCAATTATAATTACATAAGGAGTTTTCAGGTGAGTAAGCCCAATTATCTAGTGTGTATTCCAGATCACGTCAAATGAAGTTCCTATGGCACCTCCTTAATTATGTACCATAAAACATGCCATGATAAAAATTTTCATTATTTTAATGCATTTTATTTCATTACCTTCACACCAAGAAAAGAGGTAGGGAACTAAGGTATATCAGATACATATGATTGTATAAATAATAGTGTGCATTTTCTAAGAGCATCGCCTAACTGGGTTGTCTAGATCCTCTAGAGTAGCATAAAGTTAGAGTCATCGTGTCTATTAAGATGCATGTTTCTGCTGGCAAGGAAACAGTTCCAGAAAGGTTAATACCTGCTCAAAGCCACAGGACTACAAATCTATGAAGACTTAAAGGTTAGAAATCATTACAAAAAGGACCATGTAGTACAGGAGTATCTACTTATATGTCAGTTAGAATGATCAGAGTCTTGCCTTAAGAGTAACCCGGGCTATACTGTTAGCATTACCGGTCTTGAGTCAACTGATAACATTGAATGAACCCATTAATTCTTTCTAAGACTCAATTTTCTTACTGACTAAAATCTGTTCTTACAACTTCCTGTGTAGGGCAGATTGTCTCTCAGTTTCAAGGTGGGAATTCTACATTATCACCTGCTAATGTCTCAGGAAGACAAGTGGTCAGACCGTGCCATCCATTTGACTGGCACTTAGTCAATATCACCCATCTTCTTCCTTGGATGGGAGACTAAAGCTGGCAGGTGCTTGCACAGAGCTCTAGGTGACGCCTAGGAAATCTGGAAAAGTCTGATCCCTAAACAAACCATATCATGAATGTCTTTGTTCTGAGTCATGAAATAACCTTGTCACCAAAGAGAAAGAGCAAAATGTTAGACAAGGAGCAGAGATGAGCTGCTTCTCCATGGTGATACAGAGAAAGAAGACAATTAGATGGAGACAATTTCTATTGTTCTAAGAGTAATGGAAGGTACCTGTTGTTTGGCCCCTTTCAGCCCTTCCAGATTTCAGTAAAGTGCCACAGTGTCTTTCTGAGTCATAAAGGTCTGTCTGTGATGCGTGTGGACCTGGGCCTACAGGTCAACTGGGAAGACTCTTTCTCTGTGCATGCTAGTGGAGCTGCGGAGATGTTTATATCCTTTGACATTATGAGGTTGAGAGCCAGAATATGACTTAGTCTTTGTTCAAAGTATCTGACTTGCATTGGCAATAGCCAAGTCACTCTCTGGCCTGAATTTCTATGAGGTATTATAGGAGGCAAGATTCATGAGTCTTGTTCAAACTGAAATGCAAGGATGGCATTTTTCAGAAAGTTTTTCTAATCCTTGAGTCATTAAATATTTGCTCATATCCAAGGACACCAGAATCTTTGGATGCCCCTGGAGTTTGAGTTACAGGTAGTTGTGAGTCACACGATGTAGGTACTGAAAACTGAACATTGGTCTTCATCAAGGACAGTATGTGCCTTTAACCACTGTCCACCTGTACATCTCTGGATGCTGATGTCTTAATAATTGCTATCTCACCATTAGAAATGCCAGTCATCCATAATAAATGGGTTTTACAGGAAGTCTTTAGGGTTTTGTAGCTGTTGTTGATATTGTGATGTTGCTACTGGTCACTGACTGTAGATGCTTACCAATAATATTTCCTTTGATGTGTACGGACAGAATGGATCTTTTTAGGTCTGTACAGGTCCTGTTTTTTATTCTATTAGAATGTTGTTAGGGATAGTAATACACAACATTTTCATAGGTGAACTTTTAATTCCTTATCACTATTGAAGTATTCTAAACAAAGAAAAAATATTTAGCAATGTTACTCTTGAAATTAAAGAAAGAACACATTTAAATTTTCAGCAAATAATACCAAAAATTATGCAAATGCATCATATCCATATAAGGCTCACATTGAGAAAGAAAATGTGCAGGCTAAAAAGAAGGAGCAAAAATAGGAAAAGAAGAGAGAGGGATGCTAGAAAAAGACTCAGCAAATGGTGTCACGACTCCCTTGATAGCAGTTACAATCAGAATATGCCCTGCTTCTGGTACCTACTTTTGACACAAACTCTATTAATCTGTTATTTTCCTTTGAAATGTGTGACACTTGTCTCCTAGGATTAAAGTATTTAATAAAAGTAAAGTTCTAAAAGTATGGCCTGTCTCGTGGTATTTGTGATTTGTGGTGAACACATTCTTGTGGACTCTCTTTGAGTGTTTGATTGCTATGGAGCTGGCCAGGCACATTACTGTGTAGATATGCACAGAACACTAATGAACTCCTGAGCTCCTAAAAGTCACTTTTCATGTGACCCAACCTTTCTTTATTCTTCTGACAGCATAAGTCACTATCCAAAACAATGTCTAGATATGACTTCTTCTGAGAAAGTTTTATTCTATTATGAAATGTAAATTTAATTTTGGAACTAAGTTTAAGGAGCAACAAAAAACATTAAGCAGTTATTTGGTATGACTGAGTAGATTTGTAAAACATTTGACAGAATAGAGAATCTGCTAAATCTAAGGCTGCACTCCAAGTGTAAGGAAGTCTGGATGTCTGTCTCACTAAAGTACAAATAGACAATATAATGCCTGTGTTCTTTCATGGCAGAGATGCAGGAGTGCTGCAAATGACATTCAGAAGTGACTTGGTAAATATTAATACTCATTTTTCCCTGTGTTGTCCCCAGTATAAAAACTGTCAGAAAAATAATTTTCACTCAGAATTCTCACGAAGAACTATTGTAGAAACAGTCTACTGACCTTGCTGATTCTGATGGAATCCCAAACAACACTTTATTCCCTTTACAAGACACAGACGTGTGCTGATGTACAAACCTGACAACCTTTCTGGGTTATGATCACTAACATAGAAATGAATTGGACTTCAATAATTTGCTTAATTGTGATTCACAAGATATATGGTTCCCGATCCTGAAATGCTTAAGAACAGGCGTTTTGTCATGGGAGCCAAGGATGCAGGTAAATTCACCAGTTGCTTGCAACTTACTGTAGCTGTGTGTAATCTTTGCCTCCTCTGACCTAACAGCAGTGAGTTACAGTGTATGCCCATGCTGAATCTCCTCTTCCTGGGCATGGATTACTCACAACCTGGTTTTCTGTGGGGGAGGATTTAGTTCTGCCTACGGCAATAAGCTAGGATTGCTGTCTTTAGTAAAGCTGAGATATTAATAGGTTCTGTCCTCTTGCAGTCAGTAGCATGCCAGATGGTCATTTGTTTCACTAAAATACTATTTCCATCACAATATTTCCCTCTAGTTTTGAAAACATTGAGCCATAAGTAGCTTATGGATTTTGGTAAAACCGAGCCACAACACAATCCTTTGAGTAACTTGGCTTCAGATTTTTTTTTTCTAGTTGCTTTTAAGTTATAAAGAAAACACAATCATTTTTTTAATATTTCAAGAAGTCAGAAATACTCACAGCAATGTGATTTTTCTGCTTTGTATGAGACTGGCTTGTATACATATATGGTTTCTCTGACTGGAAATTCTGGTTTTCATGACCCATGGCCTGAATCTGAATCATTTTCTACATCTTTTAAGACCTGACAGCAGAAGCATGCCTGACTGACTGCAGTGTGCTTGGAGGCTTAGATTGCCCCTGCTAGGTGAAAAGGAAATGGGAGACATTACCACATTCCAATCAATCCCTTTGCATCTCCAAGGGCAGGAACAGCAAAGGAGGATTTGGGGAGGAGCTTTGAAGAGAGATGACTGGTGAAGTGTGTTGAGGGGAAATAGAAAGTCTATTTGCAGTGAGAAATGTTTCCTTAAAAGCCAAGTTGCCAGCAGAAGGCATATCTTTGGTGCTATAAATAAGGAACAGGTAAAGTTGAACATCCCCACTCTACAGTGAAGGACGTGGATGAGCTTTCTTCCTAACCAAGGAATTTTGTCAAGTTTTGCAGAATGTGGAGGTGTAAGTTGGTAAAACTTTAGAGAGTATTACAGCAGTTTGTGTGACTGCTTGCTAAGCCTCTCTGGAGCTCACTGGGCTAGTACAGCCACGTCTGGTGCCTTTTATAAAGGAGAGTTCTCCTCTCAACTGGATTTGGCTCAGCTGGGAAGGTTGGCTTCAGCTTAGCATTGCTTTGGTGAAGTTTTAAGCCAGATGGGGTGTCTCTGTTCTACATCTCTTTTTTTCTCTTCGGAGAAGCTTTGTAGGACAAGTCGTTTTCATGGTGAGGCCAGGAAGTTCTTGAAAGCTAGCCTAAGCATGACCTGCATCATTCTATTGAGCATGCGACTGAGCCAAGTTCAAACTAAAGCAGGGGTGGAAATACAGCATGCCAGATAGGAGATGAAATTAGGAATGTACATGGCAAAGGGCAAGGATATCGGGGGTGGGAATGAGTCCAATAATAATATTGTTCACACATCATTATGAATTCAGTTATGCTATCCACCCAGCGTTCCACCGTAGTCCTTTCTGCTTGTTGCCTCACTGTGAGTTTGGGCGAAGGTGTGGTGCACACGCTGTGACAATGCTCCCCACACAAAGCTCTGTGGTGGTGGAATAGACCACGAATTCAGGGCTTGTTCATTTTGGGGGGTTTTATTTTTTGTTGTTGTTGCTTTTGGGGAGTCAGTAGGGGTTTGAGACAGGGTTTCTCCATGTAACAACCCTAACAGACCAGGCTGGACTTGAACTCAGAGATTCCCCTGCCTCTGCCTCCTGAGTGCTGGGATGAAAGGTGTGTACCACCTCCACCCATCAATTGTACACTTCCTCTGATATCTTGCCAAATGGAGACAGAATACAAAAGAAGGAGCAAAGGGAAAGATTCAGGGCAAAATTGTACAAGCATCTATCTATTTTCCTTAAGAAGTAAATCCAATCTGAGGATGAAACTGATTTAGAGTTAGAGTAGTGATGGGGAACTTCAGCCAATTACATTCTACTTAGGGTGTGTCCCCCTGGGGCCACACAAAACAAATAAAAGATTCAGGTGCGCTTGCCTCTTCCTCTTTGCCCCCTGCGTTCCTGAATCTCTGAAACCCTGGTTTTGTAAGTTTTCCTTTCTTCTGTTTATTAAAGCTAAATCTTTTATATTAAGCTAGTCTGGTTAATTTTTAATTACCGATCGACCACGCCCTTCAGAGTAGATTTGTCAGAATGCTAGTATTTTAACCAAAACAGAACTTTGCAGTCACACACAGAAGCTGCTCCATCCAAGCCTACTGGGGACGTTTTCTAGTTTACATAATGTAATTAAATTCAAGCCTGATGAATTCAAATTTATCCCAAAGACATTATTGGCAACATGGTCCCAGTCAGTTGGGGAAAAAGGCCATGGACGTAGCAAGTTTGGAGGCCAAGGAAGAATTATAAAATCATATCTAAAGCTCACAGCAGTTGTTCGCAAGGATTCCCCTGCACCACTCTGCAGCAACAATGAAAGGTCTTCCAAACTTTCTGAGCAAGTCTTTAAATCCAACTGTGTTCTTGCACAAAAGAAAACACTTGTTTCAGCCCTCAGCCATGGTGAGTGTGCCTTTCTCATGGCCTTCCAACATCTGTACGGAATATTTCTTTTTCTTTGCATAATTACAGCTTGCAAACATCGTCTGCATGTATTCCGGTGTCTGCTTAATGTCCCCTTTTATGGTAATGGCTGATGGACCATTTACAAATTATATTTCCAGAAGCTTAAATAAAGGTTATTATTTCAGTTATGTCTAAAGCATATCATAGTTGTTATGTAATATAGAACAGTCAGCATCAAAGAAAAATGAATAAGGCTATCAAGAGAAACTCACACTCACATACATTTCTTCTATAAAGTATTAACTTTCTCAAAGAAAAAAATGAATTTGAGTAGCAATAAAGCCCGTCAGAAATGGTGTAAATACACATATTTCCTTTTTGAGAGGTAGCTAATGCCAGTGACAGCGGTGAAGTGAAAATAAATGCTCACACTTAGTGCTGACATGGTTGACTGTGTGGTGTGAGAGTGACAGAACGCTATGTATCTGCATTCCTTACCACCGTGTTACTCTTAACCAAGAAATTACATTTGTAATGTTCTATCCAAAGCAAGATGCTTTATAAGCATCAAAATTACTAGAAAAGGATGCCAAATAATATTTTATTAATAGTAATAAAACTTGGCAACCAGCTTAAATATCCAAAAAAAATTAAATTAAAATAAATATGTTTCTATCAAGTGTAGAGAATATTCATTAATTGCAACTATGGTATTCAGCATTTTAATGACATAAGGAAGATGCCAATAGTATAGTTAACAAAATTTCAAAGTATGACAAAATATTAAATATTTATTAGTTAAACAGTGTATGCCATATTCTGTATAAACTGTGTAGGTAAGTCAACTGTCAGAAAATTAATATCCCACCCAAAATACAAATGGGTTTTGTATATGGATTTGTTTTTTTGTTTGTTTGTTTTTGTCACACGTTTCTCTGTAACTTTGGTGCCTGTCCTGGAACTAGCTCTGGTAGACTAGGCTGGCCTTGAACTCACAGAGATCCACCTGCCTCTGCCTCCTTAGTGCCAGGATTAAAGGCGTGCGCCACCACTGCCCGGCTCTGTGTATGCATTACTAATACTTATTTTCTTTACATTTTTAATAATTTTCAAGTGTTTTATAAAGAACATGTCTTAATTTTATCATCATTGGAAACTGCTATTTATGAAAATTATCTCTAGCTAGAAATATACATTAATTATAGTTATTAATTATACAGTGGACTCTAGGAACCTATCATTAATTCAATAAGAAAATTTTATGAATAGCTATAGATGAGTAAGTGGTCAAGAAATATCCAAAACATTTATGATAAATTTATAGAGAAGGTAGATCTGGAAAATAGATACAGTATAGGTTCCTTACTGATGAGAGATACATTCTCCAGGGAGTTAGGTTAATGAAAGAAGGTTAAGTTCAGATCAGTTGCAAATGGGTTTATTGGCAGCTTAGGTAATACGGCAATAGTAGAAGTGCTTCCCATTTTCTCTTTGTAAAGAAAAGTGAGGCTTTACTCACTCTCGATATCGTGGGGACCTTGGCAAGTGGCAGGTCATGCAAGTACCTAGAACAGCAGCACAAGGCTGATTAAGGAACAGACGTTGGGTGCTGAAAACATCCTGTATCCATTTTTAGAGCATCAGTCATTACCAGATACGTGACAGCAAAGATTTTCAAGTCATTTCTTGGTAAGAGGAACCAACTTACCATCCAAGAACAATTTATGTTTGATGCTGTCCTTGCTTCCTGAGTCAGCCCACATGTGAGGGAGCTAGCGCCGACCAGTTGCCAGTTTCTCTAGTCTTTTCCTAGGCCATGTTGCTTGAGTTGAGACCGTGAAATCATTGACTGGTGGGAACATTTAATCATGGAGGCTGTCAGTCCTTCCCAGTCAGTGCTCTCTTCCTCTAATAAGCAGACTGTTATGTATTTCCCAGGACACAACCTACCAGGCATGGTCATTCTGCTTCAGAGCCTTCCATGAGCTTTCTGGTGGCCTCTTCTCTCTCAGTGAAAAGTATCATAAACACCTTACCCTATTTTCCAGTCTTCTTGATTAAAAATGGACGCTGTCAAAGTTCTCCATGTTGTCTTAGCAGTGAACTAGAAAAGCTAGTTATTTTCTGTCACATATGTTCATCGGTAAACCACTACGGTCAACAACACCTCTTAACGTTTCTCAAAGTACGTCGTATGTACCATCATGTCCTTCCTTGTGATTTTTGTTACCTAATTTATTGTTCCCCTTAGTTTGGCTTTGTGAATCAATGGAATCTGTTCCCGTCTGACTCCTTTGGAGTATCTATCTTGTTGGGGTTTTTAAAAGGTGCTTCTTCCACTCTTACAGAGGAAGAAATTTCAAGAAAGAATGAGGAAGTCTAAAGTTACCTTGTCTGAAAGCACAAAAATGGCTAATTATTTTGTATCTTTCAAATTTTATTTTTATTCCATTCAATAAAAAATTTAGTATACAATTTAAAGTACATACTTCAATGCATATTTATGTTTAAGTATGTATGAGTATATGCACACATGTGTATGTAGGTGCAAACACCTGGGTTTAAGAAGAGTTCAGAATAGGACACTGAATTCCCCAGAGCTGGAGTTACAGGTGTTTGTAGAATACCTGCCTTGCTATGTGGGTGCTGAGGTTCAAACTCTAGTTCTCATGATTGCATAGTAAGTGTTGTTCATTACTGAACCTCACTGTAGTCCCAGCATTTCAGAATACTCTGGAATTGATAATTTTAATAGTGTCTGTGTCAAAAGTCAATCAGAACCATGCAATTATTTAAGTTCTTCTTGGGTCTTTTCACTGGGTACCCACAGTTCCATGATCAAAGTCTCATATATACATCTACTTTTCAATGTTCTAGTCTTCAGTATCTGATTCCCAAAAGGGATAGCGAATTTTTAAGAATCAAAGAAGGACAAGTCTAATCCTTTAAATTACAGCCCAACTTCAAGACCTGGGTTGCAACGGATACAATGGGATTTTATTTCCACAGATTTCTCTAACTTTGTGCTCCAATTCAACAGCTGGAATAAAGCACCATTCCTGGTATTTTGAGAAAAGGGTAATTTTCTCCACTTCACTCTTGCAGGCTATGTACAAACTACTTCAGAAGGTGTGGAGGTCAGGGATGTGTTCTACTACCTCACTAAGAACTGGTAACATCAAATGACCTTCAGTTGACGGCGTACCATCTCTCAGAAGTTCATCTTTCCCGTCAAATTCTGCCAATGTTGTGTATGTAGCTTTCTAGTATTTCCTATCTTTCAATTTTCAAGAGAAAACTTCCATTTTATATTGATATGAAGATTTAAACACATAAATTAATGATATGTTATTAAGGTACGATTAATACCGATGATAAAGGCTGCTTCTTTAGTGCCTTTATTGCCCAGTGACGTGAAAATGCACAAGAAACCAATAAAATATTGGAGGCTCAAGAGATTATCCCTTTCCAGAGGAATGTGGTTCTGTTCATCGCACCCATGTCAGGTGACTGACAATCATCGATAACTCCAGCCCCGGTGAATCAGACACCCTCGTCTGGCCTCCCCAACCATCTGCATGCACACGTACACAAATAACCAACTTTAAAAAAAAAAATCTTTAAAAAGCAAGGGAAATCATTCAGTAACTTCTAGGGAATGTCACATCTGTGGGTGACAAGGCACAGTGTTCTTCTTGGTGATTATTAACCCAAACTGCTGCTCCTGCTATTATTGTTTTCTGTCAACGGGCCCCAGAGGTCCTGTATCACTACTGTTATCACTCTTGATTCAAGCCCGGGAAACATTTAAGATACACTTGATTTCTTATCCTCTGTCCATATTTCAGGGTTAATTCCAACCTTGAACCTAGTCCAATTCAATCGAACCCTTGAACAATATGTCTAACTTAAAGGGACATTCATATGACTTTTACGGTTAAATGATAATAAGTAGTCTCTCCAAACTTGGCAGAATCTATTCAGTACTGTCTAGATAGGAAGATACTAAATTTTGATGATACAGGCATTAAATACGTACGACAGAAGCTTCTCTGAACAAGGCTGAGAGCAGCACTGTCTCTGAGTGTCGTAAACATGAAAATTGACATTGCAGTTTCCCACTGAATGGCAGTTAATGATGAGACACATAGCTAACTGATCAAAGTGCCGAGAATAAGTGACTTCTGGGTACTCAGCACCACACTGAGCATCCACAGCCCCTCCTCTAAGACTTAGGAACCTTCCCAGGAGAAGTGGCCAAAGACATCTAAGATGGGGAGTGCTATGAGGCACTGTTTTCTATATATGGTGTGGTCACTCAGACATAATCTCAAAGCAGCTGTAGTTACTGACATAAGACGTGCACAAGACTGAGCCCGTTGTCTATCATGGGCTGGGGGGACACTCAGAATGTTCTACTTCTTTTTGTGAAGCAGTAGCAGTTAATAGCCTCTGGGGGAGGGTGAATCATTTTTTGTACTATACTCAGTGGTTAGTTGCCTATGTGCCAGTAAATAGCCTCATACTCATACAAACTATCCTATTTGAACTCAAACGATAACACGTGCACATAAAAGACCTGAAATTAGATGCAAAGATGACAAGATTCATTAGGAATTAAAAGGGATTTTTTTAATTTGGCTGTGCTAAGGATATTCATAGTATTATAAAGGTATTGCAAGCATTCTCATGTTTGTCGTTTTAAGAAAGACCACTTTGTTTACCAAAATTTTCCAAAACACAGGTCTGTTATAAAATGTCTTCAAATACTTCTTCATATCCTCACACCACAGACAATGAAATTCTTTCTAAAAGCCTTTCTCTTCTACTGTTCCCACCCTCCACTCTCCTGACTCCCCTCTCTGTTCCCTTTCCATCCATTAGCCCAACTATTGTAGGGGTGTGTTTGTCACACATAGTACCGCGGAAACATCATGTAGACTCCACTAAGAAATTTGTTGTCAGGAATCTTTTTTATTTTTAATTTAATATTTTTTCAATTTATTTTACATACCAACCACAATTTGCCCTCCCTTCTCTCCTGTTTTCCACCTTATCCACTCTTTAAAAAGTGTAAGACCTCCCATGGGGTGTCAACTAAACCTGGCATATTGAGTTGAGCAGGATCAAGCTCCACCCCCCTGCATCAAGGCTGAGTGAGGCATCCCACCATAAAAGCCAGCTCAAGCACCAGGGACAGATCCTGGTCTCCCTGCTAGGGGTCTCACAAAGAGACCAAACTGCACAACTGTCACCGAGAATCTTATAGTCTAGTAAAGGAATGGGTACCTGCTATGGAGGCGATTCGAACAAATTACTTCAGAATTATAAGAAATCGGCGAGAAGAGGGTTCTGAGGATTACACAGGGTAGATTATCAGCAAAGTCGGGACAATCTCTGAGGGGAGCACTGACTACTCCAGAGGAAGAATTCAGGGTGTTTGTCAGATGTAAGTAGGAGGTATATGAAAACGGAAACGCATCTGATGGGGTGATTGTAAGACCTGAGAGGTCCACCTAGCCTCAATACTGCTGAAAGATGTCTTTCTTTCTCTGGCCTTGATTTCTCTGATAAATGATTTCTGAAAGAAGGTGATACTTGCTAGCTAATTTTGTTTCAATTTCTGACTTCAACAGCATTAACGTGAGTGTGTGTGTGTGTCTGTGTGTTTATACACTGTATTTAACCATTTCTCAAAAGTAAAAAGAACAGATTGGGGTTGAGAAAAAAAATCTTTTACTTGACAACTATATTAAATATGGCCATTGAACCCACTACTTGAGTCAAGTATTGAGTTAGCTAAGATTTATATTAATAGAATATCATCTGTCTGCTCTCTTTACTTGTAGCTGGAAATCCTGTCAAGTACCTTGATTCAGCTGCACACGATTTTTCCAGTAAATACAATTTTATCCACATGTTTTGATTTCAAGGTTCTCTGCTGCTTTTGCCTCGCTCTAACTCATGATATCCTATTTTTACTCGGTTTGAAATATCTACTTTTAAATGCTATCTATTTTGCTGTTCTCTTCGTTCCCTTACTATTGATTTTTTTCCATGCATGCCCAAAATGATTTCTGTGGTGTATTTTCTATAGTGGTGAATAAAATTTTGTCTGTTCTGCAAAATCCTCCTCAACTATTTGTGTCTTGGGGCAATGGTGAAAGTGTACTTCCATCATTCTATTTCTTGGGCACTAAGAGAGGAGGATTAGGAGTTCCAGGTCATCCTTAGACACAGTAAATTCTAGACTAACCTGGGTTATATGAGACACTGTCTCAAAAACATGCAGCCAAATAAGTATTTGTGTCCCGTTGGAGATCCACAGCCAGCTACCACAAATTCAGAAAAAGCGTACAAGTCACATGGAGTCAACAAAATGCCACAGGTCCATTCTTCCATAAAGTGTGCTGACCATGCAAGGTAATTATTTAGGGTTCTGAGGCATTGAGACCATCACTACCCTGCCTATCAGATGACACATTGTGTCAAAACTTAATACTTTTGATCAGTATTCTCAAATTTTTTAGAGAAAAGCTTTGATTATCAGGAAAAAAAAAACAATCTCACATACAAGCCCAAGAGATATAGGATTCACACTGACAATAACTGTCAAAGGCTTTTATGCACGTTCTCTACGTACAACTCTTACAAACCTGCAATCCGGGAGAGTAGAAGGCAATATTGTTATCTTGTGTGATGGAAGCTAGTACCTGTCTCTTGAAGACACCTTCATATCAAGCCTGTAACTTCATTATGCCACGTTCTCATTCCTATTAGCTCCTCTGCCATGTTTTTCTCTTCCTTCTCCCTGCCTCTGCTGTTCCTTTAAATTTGACTCTGAAGAAACAACAACACAGGATTACTGAAAGAACTTGTAATAAACTCTTGAATGACCTATTTGTTTGTTTCTTTGTTTATAAGCTCATATAATTTTTTTGTTTTATTATTATTATTATTATTATTATTATTACAAATTTTCACCTTCTCCCATTTCTCTTCCCCTCTCCTCATCCCCCCTCCCCCTCCCTCTCCAGTCCAAAGAGCAGTCAGGGTTCTCTGCCCTGTGGGAAGTCCAAGGTCCTCCCACTCCATCCAGGGCTAAGAAGGTGAGCATCCAAACAGACTAGGCTCCCACAAAGCCAGTACGTGGAGAAGAATCAAAACCCAGTGCCATTGTCCTTGGCTTCTCTGTCAGCACTCCTTGTCAGCCATGTTCAGAGAGTCTGGTTTGATCACATGCTCCATCAGTCCCAGTCCAGCTGGCCTTGGTGAGTTCCCATTAGATCAGCCCCACCATCACAGTGGGTGGGCACACCCCTTGCGGCCCTGACTTCCTTGCTCATGTTCTCTGTCTTTCTGCTCCTCATTTGAACCTTGGGAGCTCAGTCCAGTGCTCCAATGTGGGTCTCTGCCTCAATCTCCATCCATTGCCAGATGAAGGTTCTGTGGTGATATGGAAGATATTCATCAGAAAAAGGAAGTGCCTCCCTAATCTACACTTCTGTCCAGTTTCTAGTTCCTGCTCTGTCTCTGCCTGACCCCCTCTCACCTCTTTCTCCCCCTCTGCCCCCGCCATCTCTCTCCCTCTCACCATCTGTTCCTTCTGCCGTCTTGTGCTTATCCATCTTGTGTACAATGGACTCACCGACATGGGTCACTGGGACCCTGTAGCTTTCAGTATCCTTCCTGAGTTACATGCTCCCTGTCTATCTCTCAATGAGTGTTTTGGGGGAAAATGGGGCTGTCACATTTTACCTTTATAAGTAAGGTCACACTAGCTGGGTTTCGGTAATAAACCTCAGAGAATACTTTGCAGTGGTCATCCTAATCAAGTCAGTTATGTCCAGGTTTCTGTCAGCCCTGAATAGTTCATACAGAAGATCTGCCCTAGATAGGGGTGTAACGTAGAGCTGCTCTGAAATGTACAACTTCCCTTTGTTCCAATCAACATTCATGCCTTTGCTTATTTCTAGTAAAACAAGATTGTGAAATTTATGGCTCATACTCACATGTCCATAAACACATATAGAAAGGGTGTAGATCTTTTAAAAATTATGCTTTTTATGTTTCTTAACAAGCAAGCAAAATACCCTATAGCTTTCTCTGTAATCATATATATATGTGTGTGTGTGTCTGTGTGTGTGTACACACACACACACATATACAATATATAACACATGTAAACAATCTCAGTCTGGAGCTACTTCTTAGAGTCTGAGGGTCTCATAAACATGTTCACCCATGATGTGGCAGTATAGTACAGGAACATCCTAGCAAGGAAGCACACTGTTGACAAAGAGGTGAATGTGGGAGTCAGCAATGTATACACTTCCACTACACTTGTATCTTCACTTCTTCCCTATTAATGATTGTGTCAATATGTGCCACACAGAGGCCAGCACACTCAGGAGTTTGTTGTCGTCCTTTTCCTAGCGAGCTTTACGGACTCACTCAGTTGTCACGCTGTTACAGCTCAGGTTGTCTCCTCAGATTCAAGGGCTCAGATCTCACGGTAGCTAAAACTATGATTGACTCCAAAACTACTTACGTAAATGAGTGTTCTGTTAGAGAAAACCAACCCTGCCAAATTATTATTATCATGTTTTTTTTTTTTTTTTTTCCACTTCTGCTGTGTCAGGGATAGCCTGAAGACAGAGACCCTGAGGAAAGGAACACCCTGACTGGCAGCAGAGATCCCAACATTATTGTACACTCCCACTGTCACACGACGGTACGACAGCCACATTTCCATGTTCAGTAGTTAGGCGTTCTACATTTTGAATCTGTAAATCTGTCATCATAAGACACAGAGCTTTCCTGAAAATACTCTGACCTTTTACACATCCTTATGGCAGGGATCAAGACTGAGTTCTATGTGCATGTTCTGTGGAGTTTTAATCCCTCTTCCTGCCACTTCTTCTTATTTTCAAATAAGAGTTTTATTTATTTTTTGGACATTTTCGTACATTTATGTAAGATTTGGTCATATCCATCCTCAACTCCCTCTCACCAATTCCTTCTGAAGTCCCACACCTCATTTCCCTTTCAACTTCATGTCTTTCTATTGTAGATATTAATACCTACCCAGACCTGGTCCAATTGGTGTCGCTCATAGGTGGAAAGGTGTGAGGCTATTTATTCTGTCATGAGCGACGTACCAGTAGGCTCAGTCCTAATGAAAAGTGGCTCTCCCTCTGTCTGCAACCATCACCTGCCAATATCTCCTTTAATAGGGTTGGAGCCTCGGGGCTCTTCCCCATCCATACTGCAGTTTTGTTTGACTTGACCTTATGCAGGTAACCACAGGTGCTGTGAATTGCCTTGTCCAGAAGTCTTCCTCTCCTAGCTCTCCTCGTCATCTGTCAGCTCTTTCACTTACTCTTCCATGCTTCCTGAGTTTCTTTTTTTGTTTTTGTTTTTATTTTTTTATTATTAAAAAATTTCCGCCTCCTCCATATCTCCCATTCTCTCTTCCCCCACTCCCCTTCCCCCACCTCTCCAGTCCAAAGAGCAGTCAGGGTTCCCTGCCCTGTGAGAAGTCCAAGGTCCTCCCCCCTCCATCCAGGTCCAGGAAGTTGCCCAACCAAACAGACTAGGCTCCCACAAAGCCAGTACATGCAGTAGGATCAAAACCCAGTGCCATTGTTCTTGGCTTCTCAGTCAGCCCTCATTATCCGCCAAGTTCAGGGAGTCTGGTTTGATCCCATGCTTTTTCAGTCCCAGTCTAGCTGGCCTTGGTGAGCTCGCATTAGATCAGCCTCACCGTCTTAGTGGGTGGGCGCACCCCTTGCGGTCCTGACTTCCTTGCTCATGCTCTCCCTCCTTCTGCTCCTCAATGGAAGAATGGATAAAGAAAGTGTGGAATATAAACACATTAGAGTACTACTCAGCAGTAAAAAATAATGACATCTTGAATTTTGCATGCAAATGGATGGAAATAGAAAACACTATTCTGAGTGAGGTAACCCAGACCCAAAAACATGAGTATGGTATGTACTCACTCATAAGTGGATTCTAGCCATAAATAAAGGTCAGTGAGCCTATACTTCATGGTCCTAGAGAAGCTAAATAAGAAGGTGAACCCAAAGAAAAACATATAGTTATCCTCAAGGATATTGGAAGTAGCTTCCTAAGTTTCTAATGGCAGAAAGTTGATATAGATGCTTTACCCTGAGCCAAGCAGGCACAGTTACTTATACTTGATACTTTGACCAGATATGAACTTCTGCATTAATTACTGCCCACTTTACAGAGAAAGGTTCTCTGAACAAAGCTGAGAGCAATGCAGATCCAGAGGCACTGGGAAGTGAGGTTCTATAGACCAACGGTGTAAAAAGGAGCGGGGTTCCTATCCCTTCTTGGACATCACTTGACTCTTTTCAACATGATGGTTTTACATCTGGATGTTTGCATGGGATTTTAACTCTATCTGGGCTATTCATCCTTTCTAGTTGAATAATCTTAAATTCTTTTATTTTGTAATCTAAATATTAAATCCTCATAAGCTCTGTGGTAACTTCGCTACTGTCCTAACGCACATGGCTTCAGAATGAGACAGACATCGATCATCTTGTCATTGCAGGACCCTACTCTCTAAATGCCATGAAAGCACCAAGATCCCTCTGTGTCCTTGTTCTCTAACACATGCTTAACAGAGCAATATTGGTAAATAGTTGTTAAATATCTAGTGAATTTCAAAATAAATTACTCTAGCTGGAGCCTCGGAGCAGCTAATCATTTACAGCTCCTATAGGTCAAACTCTCTACACAGTTCCCTATATCATAGATTTTTTTGTTCTCAAGTCAGATTTCATATTCCTCCATAGAGAAAATCATCTTGTTATTTAATTAAAACATTGTAATTCTATGTAGTATGGACTACATTCAGGAGACTGAGTAGGAAAACTGCAAATTAAAGTTTCTCTGCACAAGTTAGTGAAACCCTGTTCTAAAATAAAAAGAAAAAAAAAACAGCAACAAAAAAACCTCTGGTAATAGATCTCCATGATGTAGCTCTTATTTAGCATATATTAACTTCTCACGATGACAATCAATCAATCAATCAATGACATTATTGAAGATATCTCATATAAGAGCCCTTAGGTCACTTGAAAAAAATGACTCATTGTAAAGAATTTTCCAAAAAATTTTATACAGATAAAAGATCTGTTTTTTTAAAGTGTGTGTGTGTGTGTGTGTGTGTGTGTGTGTGTGTGTGTGTGTGTTGCAGCTTGTGTACATGGGCTGGAGGAATTACATGTTTGTGAGCTATTCAACAGGGTTACTTGGATCCTCAGGAATAGCAATCCGTGCTCTTAACTGAGCTATTTCCCCATGTCCCAACATTTTGTACTGGAAATATATGGAAATTACTCCAATTTGATGTATTTTATTACACTTAAATTATTTAGTTATTGTTTTTTTTCTTTTTAGTTTTTTTCTCCTCTTCTCAAAGGTAAAGAGAAAACTTTTTTCTGTACCATAGAGGGTGTTTTTGACTTTTAACAATATTGATGCCCAAACAGTAGAACTGACCCTTGTGGTATGAGTTTGGGTGACCTGAATCTGAGCAACTGAGAGCCGAAGAACTCCCCTGACTTCTTTTTTTTTTTTTTGAAAGTAATTTTATTAAATTATAAAAAGTTTCCATTTACGCCCCTCCTCCCAACGCCCTCCCACTCCCTCCCTCCCTCTCCTCCTCCCTCTTTGTCCCCAAGGGCAGTCAGGGTCTCCTGCCCTGTGGGAAGTCCAAGTTCCTCCCCCCTCCCTCCAGGTCCAGGAAGGTGAGCATCCAAACAGACTGGATAGAAGAATGGTTAAAAAAGGTGTGGAACATATACACATTAGAGTTTTACTCAGCGGTAAAAAATAATGACATCTTGAATTTTGCATGCAAATGGATGGACATAGAAAACGCTTTACTGAGTGAGGTAAGCCAGACCCAAAAAGAGGAACACGGTATGTATTCATTCATAAGTGGATGCTAACCATAATTTAAGGTCTTTGAGCCTGACTTCTTGCTGTAGGCTGCATTAGGTGAGCTAGCTGTGGCAGTGCTGGAGAGCTCTCCCAGATAGTAGCAATGAGGGAAAGGTGGTGGGCTGACCAGACTAGTTAGAACTCAGGCTCAGAACCAGGGCTATGAGTTGGCTAACCTCAATATCCACCCCATCTAGGAACTGTTGGAGCATGAGAAGGGGATGAAGCTACAGATCCAAAAAAGAAAGCAGGAGTTCCATGGCAGAGGACAACAGGAGATCCAAGAGGAGCCCCAGTGCGAGTCAATTATTGATGATGTAGGAGAAGTCAGAGACCTTAAGCCAAATCTATGACTTTTGGCAATGAACACTTGCTAGTAAGGCGAATGGACTAAAGAGTAAGCTTGTGTGAGTCAATGAGCAACACTACAGTTTCTAAGACAAAGAATTTTTTTGTTTTGTTTTGCTTTTGTTTCGTTTTTTTTTGTTTTTGTTGTGTTGTTGTTTCGGTTTTGCAGTTTTGTTTTGTTTTGTTTTTTAAATTGGGTTTTGATTGTGAGGGAAGTTGCAAGGGCAGAGAACAGAGGCAGGGGGATTGGGGAGATAAGTGGGACTGGAAGGCATGATGTGAAATCCACAAAGAATCAATAAAAGTTTAAAAAAAATGATGCCCTAGAAAAGAGAAAAATGTTGAATGATAACCTCTGTTGAAGAGAACTCCTTATAGACCCATCAGCTTTGTGCTCTGCTTCTCATCAGACAGAGCCTTCAGTCAGGCATCCAAGAATACTTCATCACCCTACCTGTTAAAGCATTCTCAAAAGAGGTAACTTTTGTTTAGGGATTACCCAGGATGTCCAAGAATTTCCAGGAAGTAATCATACACTTCCCTTGCCTTTGGGAAATGAGTTCTGTTTATCTGAAGCTACGTTCTTGGGAGTTTAATTTACCTTAAAGCATTTATTTTATTCCGACTCAAAGTAAGTATAAAAGTCTCATATGAAGCTTATAATGCTATTTGAGTGTTTACTGGTTTCAGGTCTTTCGAAGGGAGATGAATAGGGCATTTGGGACACAAAGAATTAACCTGTGGTACAAGGCAGTTCTGGATGTTTTAGTTTGCCCAATATGTCCCAGGTTGGTCCAACATGGTCAGGTCTTTCTGACATAACTGGACAATGTTTATCACCGACATTGACTAGGCATCCTACTTCTGCTTAGATCATACATATGTAGAGGGCTGGCTGCTGAGGTCTGTGGACAGCATTCCCAGAGACAGAACAGGTCTGCCATCCTAGAGAAAGCTGCATGCTATAACATGGGAGTTGTAAAAATGCTAAGAGACAATAAAATTTGTGAGAGCTAATAATTTTTTCCAGAGCAGATTTAGCATTGTAAACAGTGGCACATTCCAAAAAATCAAAAAATAAAAAATAAAATAAAATACTAGAAGACAGGGAAAGAAATCGTTAATTATGACTTAGACAAAAGAGAAAAGTCTCACAGAAGAGGACTATGAATAGACAACCCAAATATGAGTGATGTTTCTACAGGTAGAAACTACGTGGCAAAGGTCTCAAGGGCAGCAGACAAGCACACAGCCTGGCACAAAGGAATGGGGCTGGCAATGAGTAGCCAAAGTCTGGCAGTGACAGAAGAGATGGAGAAGGAAAAATAAAATTAAATAGTCAGGAAGAATAACTGTAAAATGGAGTCCAATATCAGGGATGCATAGAACACATGGGAGTGGGGAGGCATTTCAAACGTAACTTTAAACCCATGTGGCGTCAAATTGAAATGTAAAGTTTTTGTCATGTTAATGTGCAGTCTCGCAGACTTTGATCTGAAATGTTAGGCCTGGCTTCAAGTATGAGGGTCTTGACACAAGTTAAAAAGTACTTTGGACAAAATAGCTCTTTACTTGTATGTCTGATTGGTGTTGGTCATTGGCTAGGATCTGTTCTACGTCCCATGCACTTCTTCATAGTCTTCTTGAATGTCCTCACAACATGACAGATGACTTTTCTAAGACTGCTTGAACCTAGAGGCAGAAGAGGGCATTTTGCCTTTGGAGGCTTGTTCAGTCATTCTGAAGTCATTGGTGTAAAAGTCAGTTCTATTCTGCAGCGTTAGGGCAGTACCAGGAATTAAGTAAAAGGAAAGGGGAAGCAGCTGTGACTATATGAGAAGCCAGCTTTCCCATAAAGAAAGGGGGCCATATTACAGAGCCTGTGTGTGTGTCCATCGGTCAAATAACCAGATAGTCTTGAGTTTTAGTTCTTCATGATGATCTGATAGTTGCAGATGAACTTCCAACAATCAAACTGCTAATATGTTTTGTAAAATAGTTTAACTTTCTTTTTAAACCATTAAACTATGGTCAGCACCTTAAAAATGCAAATAACACAGATAAGCCAAAAAAACGACACCTGAAAATGCACATTCCAAGCCAGTCATTTACAAATTAGGACTCCCTGAGAGCTGATTAGCACATCACTGGCTGCCTTCTCCTCTTGCTTACACTTGCCTGCCACTTAGCATGCTTCGCAGTGGTGACTAGCAATGTCAGTCAAGACTTGTAAGCAGAGCCCAGCCTGGCTATAGCGTGCCCTGTTATAGCCCAAAGCAGCTTCTTTATCAAGCAATGGTAATAAAACATATTCATAGCATACAGAGGGGAATTCCACATCAAGTACTGCTTCTGGTGTCAAACCAAAGATCAGTATTTCAAAGAGAGTTTGAAAACTTTGCTTTCAAGTACATAATCAGTATCTATCATTGAAAATAGTTGGAGTTAGTTTATGTTTTCTGGAATTTTATAGCCTTAAACATGAAGTACCTTCTTCAGAATAGCAATAATGGTGTCTGTCTGAGTCTACCTGCCACAGTGGTGAACGTTTACCAAAAATGCTTTCCCAAGAGACTGTGGGTTGCCATTTCCAATTCAGGGACGTCTTGTTGATCAGATCACTGCGAAACTAATGAAAAGCATCATGGAAGTGACAGCAAGATTAATTAAGTTATTCTCATCATGTTCGAGTGTGACTGTGCAGAGTCCCTTTGGGTACCACTGCTGTTAAATGGTGTTCATGGTGACAAATGTTGTAGGTTTCCTGAAGTGACATTTTTGAGTCAAGGGTAAAAATCACATCCGGTCATTGCATCTATAAAAAAATTATTCCTGTGTTTTAGCAAAGTCAAGATGAAATTGAAATATAATCAAGAGAGCGTGGAAACTGTGATGTGTTTCCATTTTCCAGTTTTTCTTTATGTATTTTAAACATTTTGACAGAGAGAACTAAACAAATTTCTACATACTGTACTTGGCTGGAGGCTCAGAATTACACACACCTGGAAATACTTTCAATTACTTTGTGAATTCTTCCAATATCAAGGTGCTCAGGGGTTTTGCCTCTACTCCCTCTGTGTTCTTATTGTCTCATTATATATTTTAAAAAAGACTGCCATAACCTCAAACATCAGACTCAAAAAAGCTTTGCTCAATTCATCTTGAAAGATCCTTTTTCTCTCATTTTCAGGTCAAAGAAAATTTAATACAATGTTGTTTATTTCTTCCATTTTGTTTGAATGTACATTTGTTAGGGAGCTGGGGAAAGGGGTGATGCTCAAATAGTTGTCGGGAAGCCGTAAATGAATTTGATTTGGAGAAATATTGAAAACCTGTGGGGTGTACAAGATCATCCAATCTGCTCTGCAAGATATATTTACTCACTGTGTCATCAGATGCCTGCAGAAGCATATTAATATACTCTTGTCCTGGTGAAGCATTAAGTTCATCCATGTATTCATTCAGCAAACACTCTCTACATTACGTATCAAATGAAACCCTATCCCTTTCATGTGCAAGGAGCAGAGACATCTGTTACAGCTTCCGCATCTTCCCGTTCAAACTCGCTTCTCTTGACCATCTTTTAAGGAGCTCCACTTTAAAACTCTCTGAATTCTGCTCTCCTCAGCCATTGTGTGTATCCTCACCTTTGCTGCACATCTTCTGTCAGTGTCTTCTGCTTCACAGCAATCTGTGTCAGGGCACAGCCCTCCCTCATCCCAGGGATTGTGTCTGACCTTTAACATCTTTTATTTACTGATTCATTGCAGAGACACCCTAGAGAATCCATACAGCTCTTTTGCTACCTTTGCTTCTGCTGCCATTTTGGATATGTGCTTCTTTCTCTAAGTAAGATATCAAGTGGTTTCAGAAGCAAAGAAGCTGGGTTTTGTAGCATCTGTAATGTGAGCTACCTATAAAGAAGAAGCGAAAAGGTTACAGGTTCGAGGCCAACTCTCCGGAGGGCCTGTATTCTATCCCCAGACACTACATGATAAACAGGGAGAACAGACTTGTTCTTGTTGTTCTTTGACCTCCAACTGCACCATGGCAGATCTGTAAACACACACACATTCACACACACAAACACTCAATACACTTCCTACAAAAAAATTTTAAAAAGGGAAAATAAACTAATAAAAAGTAGAGGAAGGACTAGGAGCCTTTGGCAAAGCAGAGCACTTACTTAAGATATAATATGCTCTAAGTTCAAGTCTTAGTACAAAAAAATCAGAATACAGGGGAAAAAAAGCAGAGAAGAGGCTTGGCAGTATACAGTTTACTAAATTGTTATGATGGGATAGCTGACATGGACATTTTGACAGTGATGATGAAGTTTACCATAATTTGATTTGTTCTAAGTGACGGCTGCCTTCAGGCTGTCAACCACAAGGCACAGTATTATTTTGGGGTAACAGTGTAAATACAGGTTAAGACTAGATACAGATAAACAGAATTTTGGTAGAGGTGGCTTTGGGGCAAGAAAAGTGAAAGAGTTATGCACAAGAGGTTGTATTGAGAACTGTCAGAAGGGGAATACACTACTTTGTGTAAGAGGATCAGAACAATCTATCAAGACAGTCTCGGGAATAGGAAGTTCCCTATGAAAGCATCTCTGAGGTCTACAAACTTCCTGTCAGTCCTTCCCTTCCTTGTCTCTCTATTTTAGCCTCTGCAACTTTGGTTCCCAATTTTGACTTCCTACCTAATCAACCCCCAATATTTCAAGTCTCTTTCCAAAGAGGTAGAAATCTCTCAAAATCCTTGTTCTTTTTTCCTTAGGTCTGGGGCTTTTTTTAATCTATCATCCAATAGCAATAGCACTCGGAGGCTCTTCTTACAGGCCAGTGTCTCATTCCAAAGCAAGGGATGCTGCTTCGTAAATCAGAGATGGCTTCTGGTATTCCTGGCATGTTCAAATCACTAACTCAATATGCTACTGCCTGGATACATATTTCTGTGAGGCTCTGGGCAATGTTCAACATTCTAAGAACTCTGTATCTATTTTCCTCCACTCCAAAGAACTGTCACCTTACTGAGGAGTGCTGATAATTGGACTAGCTACTGAAATACAATCTGTTGAATACTGAAATGGAGTTTCACAAAGAATATACACTGAAATTCTTCTCTTCTGTACAGTACTACCTTTGAGAGACATCTTAGCAGACAGAATTTCTCAACATTCTAGGGTCACTGAACAAAAAAATACCCAGACAGACAAACTAGAATAGGAGAAATGGACATTGTGGGAAGAGCATACAGTCATCCCCCCTTGTTAGGATTTCACAGCGAAATGTCACTCAAAGGTGTGTCCCCATCTAGGGCTGGCAGAGGTTGCTCACTGGGAGCTGGCCCTGCAAAGCACACCCTAGCCCTGCTTCATGTCTCATTCTATGATTCCAGATTGTTTTAGTTGCTTTTCTATTAGCATGACTGACCACCACGACCAAGGCACCTTATAACAGAAATCATTTAATTTCAGGATCATGGATCCAGTGGAAAGTAAAGTTCATGATGATCGTGGCAGGAAACCTGGCAGCAGGCAGGCAGACGTGGCACTGAGGCAGTAGCTGTGACCTTACAACCCTTGCAAGATTTAAGTTACATGCCATTATGAAAAACATGATGAAAGCTTGCACTATCCTGCTCTTCCCCTTTTGAGAGAAGAATTAGGTTTGCCTGGTATATTCACATTGTATATGCTACCACCTGTCATTAATTTAGTATTTGCCTTAGTTGTCAGATCAGCTGTTGGGGTGTCATTTTGACTGTGCTTCTGTAAACTTTGCTTGATGGTGTATCCCCTCCCCCACCCAAAGTGCACACTATTACAATTGGTGCTTTATCTTTATAGTTTTTATAATTAGTGTTTTTGGATTGGATCTGGTTTGAGTGCAGACATTTGTTACTTTAGCATCATTTTAGTTTGGATATGGTTTAGATTATCGGTCCATGTTTTCAAGTGTTGAGATTTTATTCCTACCCTGAGGTATTCAGAAGGTATAAACAATCCAAATATAGTATCAAAACAGGGTCTTTGGAAGACAGTTAGAATTAGGTAAGTTAATAAAGAGCTTCCATGAGTGAGTCCTCATAGCTTTGTATTAACAGAGATTAGAAAACATGCTGTAGTGGTTTGAATAGGTATGGATCCCATAGTCTCATGTGTTTGAATTTGCTTGGTCATAGGGAATGCCACTGTTTAGAGATGTGGCCTTGTTGGAGTAGATGTCGATTTGCTGGAGTAGGTGTGACATTTTTGGAGTAGGTGTGGTTTTCTTGGAGTAGGTGTGGCCTTGTTGGAGGAAATATGTCACTGTGGAGACAGGTGTTGAGGTCTCCTGTGCTCAAACTACATTCAATGTGGCACACAGACCCCTTCTGCTGCCTATGATCAAAATATAGAACTCTCAGCTTCTTCCCCAGCACCATGTCTACCTGAAGGCTGCCATGTCGTGGCATGATGGCACCACATCTGTGAAACGTAAGCCACCCACCATTAAATGTTGACCTTTCTAAGCATTGCCACAGTCATGGTACCTCTTCACAGGACTAGAAACCCTAACTAAGATATGTGCACAGGAGTGCATGCATTTGCGCATGCACACACATACACAAACATGCTACACACACATACACAAACTCACAGACATGTACACGTTCATGCACACTATGTGATACTTTCTGCCATCTTAGGACTTTGCCCACCATCACCACGTGAAACATCTTATCTTAGAGACTCCAGCTTCACCAGCCAAATAGACCCATTTCCTTCCTTCCCTCCCCTCTTCTTCCCTCTATCCTTCCCTTCCTCCTTCCTTCCTCGCCATCTTTTTTTTCCTTCATCCCTTCCCCACCTCTCTTCTTTCTTTTTCCTAGTCTTGAACCCAGGACTTTGTTCATTCAAAACTAACCTGACACTGAACCAAAACCTTAGACCTTTGTCTTAAATCATCCAACCTGTGGTATTACATGGTTGGCAGCAGAAAACAGACCAACACAAGCACATTATTACAATCATTTTATTAATAATTAACTACCTTTGACTAATTCTAGAAATTTAATCACAGGTACATATCTCTATAGAGGAAAAAAATTGTATCATCTTTAAAATGTGCCAATACCTGTTGGTACAGACTTCCACACACCAAACAGGTCTTCTCTAACTTTACATCTTCAGTAGGGTCAGGAAGAATCATAATCTATATGTAAAAGACTCAATGGACATACTTACAATGTTGCTTCCATGTATTTGATTCATAGTATGAATATGATATACACGTCTCTGCCCTATGTCTATGGTACTGGGAAAGAAGTAATAAATTATGGTTAATGAATGAATGAGCTAAAGAAGGCTTTTTTGGTTCTGTCCTGTGTAACAGATGGAGATATATCCAATTCCCACTTAACACACTGAAATGGGGGACTCCTGAACACAGAGATGCTGTGAGTACATTCATGAATCGTAGAAATCTAGGATAGCCTTTAGCACATGGGACCTTGGTAACAATTCCTGAATAAATAAAACATTCCTATATTACAACAAAGTGGTAAAAATCTCAATGTTAATAATGAGAAATAAAGAGTAGTCCCTATTAATTGGCTATCAGGAGAGACAGGTGCACTTATAAAAGAGAAATACAATGAAGTTTAATTGGGAAATATGTTATTTATAGGATTTTTATTCTTATCACAATGCTAGCACATCCTTTTTATAGATGATTAATTTTTTAGATTAGAGTCCCCAGGCATTTAATTTCCATAAGAGTGCCAAGAGAGGATCTGAGAATAAAAATGATTTATGATTTTGTAACACTGTCAACACAATCTAAACAGTTCTGATTAAAATACTACATAGATTAATGGAATTCAGCCATTGTTCTCATATGGACAAATTATTTCCACACTTTTCCAGCTGTTTTGACATTGGATGATGGACTATTAGAGGTACATTCAGGCTTAAAATAAATAGCCTCCCATCACATGCCCTACATATCAGCAAATATTCATCCAACATGTTGCTATGCTTATAACAAATTCTCTGTCACACATACCCACAGACATGTTCTCATGTCCCTGCCCTCCTTCTTTTTCCTCCATCTTCCTTTGAAGATCCAGTTTCTTGAATTTCATAGCCATCTGCAAAGTGATGACTTACAAATATAAATGAAGGTTGAACATCTCAGGACCCATACAGCCAAACTGCTCTGGACTATGATCCCTTATTTGCGATGTAAGAATCTCAGACACAGTACTACCCTCACCGATGACCTCTAGTCTTGAGTCTTGTTTGTATGTTTATTGTCATTTTTTTCAGCTTCCTTCTCCATTTTACTATTGCATCACTTCTGTTTTTCTCTTTCCTCAGTTGCCCAACAAGCCATTGGGAAATCCTTCTCATATCCTTCTAAGCCAGTTTGATGGCTGCATAGAATAGGGCCACATTTCACCCTTTTACGCCTTTAACCCTGGGCCAGGCCACCAGCCCTTTCTCCCTAACTGCTCATCTTCTGTCTGCTCTAATCCCGTTAGTCCCGTTAGTCCTCCACAAATATCAGCCACAGCGAAACCAAGAGCATGCCACATGATTCCTTCACATTCATTTCATCTGTTTGAGTTTGTTTTCTGTTGCTATGGTAAACACAAACCAACAGTAATTTAGGGAGGAAAGGGATTATTTCCTCGTCCAGGTCCCAACACAGCTGTCATCATCAAGGAAAGCCAAGGTAGGATCTGAAGGCAGAAGTTGGAAGTGGAAACAGTGCTTCTTGTCTTCATCAGTGTTTTCATGCAGCCCAGGCACACCTGCCTAGGGCTGATGCTTCCTATCCTTTAACCATGTGACCTATTTGACTCTAACCCTTGTCCAGGTGAGCTATCTGACTCCATTATATTGGCCTTGTTGCCTCTCCAGGTTCCCATGAGACACGACTTTTTAACCTTTGTACTTTCTGCAGTGTTCTTTATCCACTCCATCGAACAAAGTCTGGAATGTACTAGGCATTGGGAAGACTTTCAGTGTACTAAAAATATTGAATTAATAGATAATTCATTCATTAGATGACTAATCTGCTAGATCGTGGAGATCACAAAATGCATCCCCTTCTGTTTGCTTGACTGACAAGGTTAATTCCTACTGAATGTTCAAGCACTGGAGCAGGAATGAAGGTGGGATGCAAGCTGGAGTGAAGGACGTGAAGTGGAACACACTTAGAAATGGAGACTTAAATAAAGCCTTGGTCAGGAAAGGCCTAATCCACCCTAACAGATGAAATTGATGAAGGAGGCAGACATAGCAATAGAGAATCAAGATCATATCAGTTTTAAGTAGATAATAATGTACCTCCTGTCTCTGACTGCTCATTGTCAACCCCGGAGTCAGCAACACTGGATGTGATTTTATTTCTTCAGTGACGAAAAGAGATATGAGCAAGTCAAAGTGAAGGTCAGGGAAAGGTAACAGGAGGCTTAACTGGACTAAGCTAACCCATTGCTGAATTATGGAGGCATGCAGCTATAGGAATTTGAAAGGACAAACAAGCTCCCAAACCGTGGTCTGCGGTATCACCTGGCATCTGTATTGCGAGGAATTTAAGAACAGCTGCTGCTGAGCATGGGCAGATGCAATTTGTGAAAACGCGCTGCATAAAACCCCACCAGCCCCGAAGAACTAACTGCAGGCGAATAGAAAAGTGTGATGTTTTACACACAGTTCAGCTGGACTTAGTGTGTTTCTTCATTTGTTTCTCACAAGTGTTTATTGAATAATAAGTGACAAGTACTCTAAGGAATGTGGAGGTATCATTGAACTGACAGAAATCACTGGCCTATGGGAGATTTTATTCCAGTGATGAGAAGACAGATTAAACAAATGTCGGCATTGGTATCTCAATGAGAAAGGTGTTAGGAAAAGCCAAAAGAGGAAAGGAGTCTGTGAGCCTGTGAAGTGGCGAGTGGATGTCAGGTCAAAGTGTGATGCAGACTTGCAGGAGGTGAGGAATTAAGGCTGGCAGTCCTCTGCAGCTGGGAGCGAAAAGAAGATTCTCGCCAACTCACAGTTAATCTAAAGCATGGTACTGTTTTGGGGTCATTCTTTGTATTAATAGGAAAAGATATATTATTATTTGGTTAGTCTCAGAGGACCTGACCTGATTCCCTTCAGACAAACCCATGTTCTGAGAGTTTCTCATAGTTAGGGTCAAGCAAACCTCGGAGACTTAAACCAGGTTCTTCCTTCCTTGGAAGCAACTGGACACTCTAGAGGTGATATCAGGAAGTATCTCAGGCACAGATGACATATTTGCAATCCAAGAGGAGACTAAGGATTCATTTGAATGTTATCACTTTAAAATTTAAAAAAAAAATAGTATATTGGGCTGAAAGATTGCTCGGTGGCTAATAGCATTATTACTCTTTCAGAGGATTTGAGTTCAGTTCACAGCACCCACAAGGGTGCACAGAATCTTCTATAATTCCAGTTCCAGGAGATTTAAGGCCTCTGTCCTCCATGGGCATCCACATACACTAGGCATCCACTCACACGAACAAACACTTATATTTGTGATTAAAACGAAAATTAAATTTTTAAAATACTTTGTTGCATTTGGCTGGATTCAGCAGTTCAGATCATTTGCGGTTCTTGCAAAGGACCTGGGTTTATTTCCAGCACCACAGTCAGGAAACTCTTGTTCCAAGGAGACCTAGTGCCCTCTATTTGCTTGCTCTGGATAATGAAAACATGTGTACTACACAGACATACATGCAAGTAAAACACATACACATAAAATCTTAATAAATAAATATCTTAAAATAGTATGTTGAGGAGATATCTGTGCTGACTGTTGGTTACATCATTAATTAAAATAGCCACAAAAGGCAATCTAGGTCCACAAAATTCAGGAAAAAAAATACAAATGGATGTACTAGTCAGCCTTTAAAAATGGAAATATGTCATTCAAAACAAGATGAGTAAACTGGGAGATTATGTTACATGAACTAAGCCAGGCACAGCAGGAAGACACCACGATCCCATGAGGCTGTGAGACCTGTATGAAAGTTTTGCTCAAATTATAGAAAGAGAAATGAAAAGATAGAGAAGATATTAGTCAAAGAAAAGAAAAGGAGGTCGCATTTTTCTTGGGTAAATACAGTATGCATGAATAATGTCATTGTTTAAGCAGAACAGAAAAATTTGAATGCTAAAACTTAATTTTTTCCTACAGTTATGAGCAAGGTTATGTCACAGGCCTTGATATTCCAGACAACCCTGACAGAAGGAGAGGGAGCAGGCACCTGTAAATAAGGAAAGCATCCTCTTTTCTTGCTTGGCCAGGGATGTACTGCACACATAGGCACTAAGATGCTCTCGGGACACTGTAACATTTTAGGGGCTACTTCTGCTTTTTGGCACATAATTCTTTATAAAATAGACAGATGTTGGCATATTCTATCACTTGAAACACTCCAAGTCTGTAAATTCATGGTCACGTGGCTATATTTGTTTTTGTAACATCCAGGGGCATACTCATTGGGAAGACGATACTAGACCCCGTACAAATAGCAGTTGTGTTTGTATATAGAAACCTGGTGATGGATGCTAAACATATTCGACATTACTGATAGGAAGACAGTAACTCTTTAATTGGAAAAGGTGCTTTATTTGTGACAAAGGTAACATCCATTTTCCATATTTAAACTTCATATGTCACTAATAAAAAGGTTGTGTGTGCAAGTAGCTGTAAAATGCCAGACAAATTCAAGTTCTTAATTATGGAAGCCAGTTCTTAGGCATTATCAGTCTTTCTAAACCTCTACTCTTGATGCCTGCATCTTTCAACTACAGGAGCTCAAGTAGACCAAAACTTGTAACGTTAAACTACAGCGCCCTCTAGCCTGAGAAGGCGGTGAAGCAGCTGATGAGCTGCTTGAAGAAGCTCGGCGGCAGAGCTTCTCTTGCCTCTGGAAGGGGTGGCCATTCACGCAGCATTTGGATGTGTTCCATCTGTCCTCTGGGTTGGCCTGTGAGAATACTTTTATTTTTAATCTCAAAAAGTTGTAAAATCGTAAATTTGACACTTAAGCTTTCCTCCTCCAATGCGTTTAAATGAGTGATGATATTTCTCCAGAAACAGAACTTAGCTGGCCAGTGTGCTGTTCACCTGTGTGTGACCCCAGAACTGAAAGCTAAGTGAGACAGCACAAGTTTAAGGCCAGCCCAGGCTGCATAGCAGAACCTTGTCTTAAACAACAAATGATATGAAGGGAAGGGGGGGGGGGGAGGACTAGATTTAAGAATCACTGTGGTTCCAATTACTATGGATTATTTGTTTACCCAGTTCCTTACATTCCAGTGTGAAAGCACTCTGCTCAGGGAGGGGAAACAAGGGTTAAGCTTGTACAAGACAGCACAGAAAGATGTTGCTATGGGGTCCTCTGCCCCCTAGGTTCAACATGCAGAATACTTACCAGATGCAGAATTATCAAAGGAAGCATCGCTGGATATTTTAACATTAGACAGTGGGGCTATTTGCTAATATAGTTTAGAAATGCTCAGATTTAACACACACACACACACACACACACACACACACACACACACACACACACACACTTCCTCCAGAGACTGCATTTTTTTTTAATCTCCACTGCTTCTGCTTCATAGCTTTTACAGAAATTTTCAAGTTCAAAGACTCCAGTGGGTAAACGGGGTCCCACAGTGGGGAAAGAGAGCTTGCTGGTGGTTGTATTTTTGACCGCGAGCATCTGTGCCTTAATCACCCAGCTTTGAAGGATTTCTTTCTAACATTCTTTTCTGTGTACGATAAGCACTGCAATTCATTACACCGTTGTCGGAGACAAAGATTCTGCCAGCCTGTGCCTTTCTTGGCTGTTCATCTCAAATTTAATGTGTGTGTATGTGTACTCAATATTGGCGACGAGGCTCAAATTATGACCTAATCTTGCTGGAGTTTCCATCATAATATGACCCCCTTTAGAGGGTCAAAGATCATTTCCACCCCAATGCACCTTCCAGCATCTGCTCAGGGAGGGGGTGCAATTTTGGTGTGCCACAGTGGGAGGTGACTTTTATCACATTTTTTTAATCTTTCAATCTAAAGCAGGAAACAAGACATAGAAATCACTCCTCTCCAGATTTTCCGTGACAGGATCACACTACCCTAGTAAGCAGACTTGCAGCCCTAAAGCTCAGAGCCCAAAGCATGCCTTCTCAACATCCACTCAGGCTTAATTTTGATGAGAGTGGCAGCCCTCACAGGAGGGGCGAGGTAAAAGTGTGTCTAATTACACGAGCATGGGAGAACTCGCCTGAGCCAGTTTCCCACCCCGCATCTGATGTGAATTTCCCCTGCGTGACTCCCGGTGCACGCCAGACCCTTCTCTTTAAATCAGCCTCCGTGCCCCTCACTCCGCCCACGCCCAGGTCTCTGGGCTGGTTCAAGCTTCCCAGAGCCTTGGTTGGTCCTGGCAGGCCATCAACACATCACCTCCTTGGGGTGGTTGCAAGCAGGGCTGGGATGCTGTGGGGTGGCGGTGGGGGTTGTGTTTGTAGTACTCCCGGGAAGTCCTGATGTCACGGGAGCGGCAAGGACATCGCAAGGAGGAGTCGTGTTACAGTAAGGATGGGCAGTGGCGCGCACGGCCGGAGCGCACGCTTCAGCCGCGAGGGATCGTAGCCGGGAAGACAGGAGCCTGCCCCGCGCCGCTCGCCCAGCCTGCCGGGGAGGAGGCACGCTCCGCGCTGCTGCTCGCCACGCTGGAAACGTCTACACTGACCGTAGCATGCCACGGCTCTGCTTGGCGTCCCAGCCCTGGGTGCGAGCAGAGGCTGAAGACGCCACGGTGGGCTTCCAGCTGGCTGATTAATGAGAAAAATAATGTATTTTGGTGAGTGTTCTCTCTGATGATGCAATTCTGGGGGGGTGCCTGGCGGCTCTCCATCATGCAAGCAAACGCTTTTTAAAAAATCTTTAAGCTGCTAGAATGTGTTATACGAAACCTACCTCCGGTGGGCAACTGGCGAACCCGCTAGAATGGTATTAAGAGCTTCTTTTGTACCACCTTTGGAGCTGGTTATCAACTGTGCAGGGATGTAAGCTGGAAAAGAAGAGGTGAGGGTGGGGTGGATAAACTTTGCTTTGACTTGTGGCCACGAAGTTGGCTTATTTAGCTGGGTGTATGAGACGTGGTGCAGCGTGGGAAGTCGTGGGCTAACTTAATGGAATGCAAGACAAAGTTCCCACACGACTGATGGCCTGAGAGCTTAGTCAACATGAATGTACATCTCAGGCATTGGGATTGTCCGTAGTTCAGAGGCCAGAAAGGAAAACATTGTCGAGTGAGCAGTCCTGCCCAGCCTGGCGCTCCTTCAGGTTACAAGAGGCTCGCACCAAATGCTTATTACTTTAAACCTTTCGAGGTCACGGGGGCTGTTAAATATGTGTGCGGTTTAGTTTGGGGCTGCGGCAGAACGCTCCCCAAGGTTTTCAACTGAGCTGCTTGCATTTGCAGAAAACATGTGGAGGCTTAGATGTGGGCTCTGGGCTGAGCAGGCTGGGAGCTGAGTTGTACCTTTACTCTGCAACGCCGCAGCTCACATCTGAGAAAAGAGGCAGAGTCCTTCACTTCTGGGGAAGAAACCAAGGAGTAA
The DNA here is from genome assembly GCF_982192425.1 of Myodes glareolus. Classification (NCBI taxonomy): domain Eukaryota; kingdom Metazoa; phylum Chordata; class Mammalia; order Rodentia; family Cricetidae; genus Myodes; species Myodes glareolus. The sequence continues at coordinate 43,436,974 of NC_142030.1, read as the reverse complement.
GACGGAGGAGGCTTTCCTCCTCCCTGGCGTTATGCTTTCGTTCTGTAAGTCCCAGCCGGTGTCATCACTTAACAGCATCTATCTGATATTAAAAGGTTGGTGGGAGCAACCGGAGAGGGACTGAGGGTACTGTTGTATGCTGCAGACTCAATGGGTGATTGGGGGGGGGTTGCTTTAAATATGAAATCAGCATTCTTCCTTCAAGTTATATTCAGATATCTGTGGATGGGGAGCTATTAGTTTGGTGGGCATGCATTTCCCTGTATGCTATTTGTTTTGTCTTTTTTTTTTTTTGAGTCTTTTGAAACATTTGAGAAAGTGTGGAAGAATCCCGAGTTACAAAAGCTTAATGCCTTTAGCTGTCTTGACAGAAGCTTTGATCTCCCTATAATTAGCGTCATATTAGAAAAGAAATCTTAAAATAATCAGAATTTATTTGAAAGAAAGGATCCTCATTTCATAGCCCAATTTAAGCAGAATCCAGACTTAAGTAGCACTTTCCCCGTGGGTAGCTATAAGGGACATGCTTGTTTATTAGTAACGAACGGAACAAGATTCATCATCTGTGTGATTTCTGACAAATGGAAAAACTTGTAAAGATAATGCATCTTCTGAACATCATTAAAATTAAGCTTCTGTAATGAGAATCAGGAATATCAGAAAATATTTTAGTTTTAGTTTTGGGGTATTATAAAATGCCTAATAGGATTTTGAAGTAGGACTAACTAGAGAAATAGCAAGTGTCTCAAAGTCGGGGTTAGAGACTGCGGACCCTGTGATGATCTGTGGTGTCACGGACTGAAGACATGCTCACAGAGCCGGCTCAGACTGTTAACTGTGTGTTAACCCCAGTGATTTGGAAAGTGGGCAGATCTACAGGCAATTAGCTTCATTGTGCCATGTAAGCTTTTAATACTAGGAATTGAAGTGTGCTGTCCTACTTACTCCAGCTGGAAGTACACTTTTGCTAAGGCCAGGCTAAAGTTGCCCTCAGGGTTGTGAACAGGGTTCTGCCTCCCTGTCATCCCCACCATCGGTCCAGTGTGCGAAATGTTTTCCATTCTTGTAGGAAGTGATGTGTATATTAAGAGGTTGGGCTTTGGCAGCCCCTCAGTGAAGCTGCTAGACATTTAGAAGCCTTGGAGCCAAACTGCCTCTAAGAAAGTCATCTGTCACTAGAGCTAGGGCAAATAAGTAAATAAACAAACCGGGAATAGCCTGCGTGTCTTCTGATCCTATAGTAGGCTAATGTGTGTGTGTGTGTGTGTGTGTGTGTGTGTGTGTGTGTGTGTGTGTGTGCATCTGCACACATGTGCATGCTTATGTGTATATAGAGCTAAAATGGTTCTATTTTAGGTAGTTTAAGGAAACAGTTCTTTCACTTGCAAATTTATTGGTGTTTCATTATTTCCTTTATTTCTGCACTGATGATGATTTAACAAGCCAAGACCAATAGGGGCACTGGGAAAGCTTCAGTCTTGGGCTTTTCTGGTGACTTGTGGCAGTGGGAGAGCCATGGCAAGTCTTTTATTTGCATCCCCAGTAGGAGTGATGACGAACGTGTGGTACTATGTGGAGAGGTGAATTGCAAGGCAAGTGAGTTATGCCCTTCTCACATCCACAGCCTGTTTTGCGAGGTGTTGTCCCACTTCAGAGGCAGCTGAAGAGGCCTTTCTTGATGAGGGTGGTTGGGTCGATGAGATTTAAGTTTCTACCCCCTTTGGACACTAGCTGGACCTGGGCAAGGCCGGCTGGAGTGAATTGTATGTGTACACAAGTGGGTGAGCTGTGTAGGATTTCCAATTCTTTTCTTTCCCCTTTGGTTTTTCGAGACATGGCTTCTCTCTTCTGGAACTCACTCTGTTAACCAGGCTAGTCTTGAACACAGAGATCTGCCTATCTCTGCCTCCCATATTGCTGGCATTAAAGACTTGGGCCACCATGCCAGGCTTGATTTCCAATTCTAACCATCAGATCCTATCTGAATATGTTCTCTTGTATCTATGGGACTGTTGGACCCTTTTAATTACGTACTTTCTTGTCCTATTGAGATTCTGCTGCGGGGTTTTCAGTAATTGTCTGCACTTGTTATTTAGCGATTTCAATTTGCTGTTCAGTCACTGTGGGTGCTCCTGCCACTCTTCCGGTTTTACATGCATCACATGTAGTTAAATGTGACACTCACAAAGGAGAAGAGGGGAAATCCCAGTCAGCCACCCCGTCAGTGGGATGTACTCTTAGAAGCGAAAGGAAAAGAGCAAAGACGATGAAATTAACCTCCCTGCCCCATATAGATTTTTCAAAGTTAAAAATTACATGTGCCATGTATTAATAGCCATTAATAATTTATTCAGTAGTGATAAGTCAGGCACCTAGGAGACTTCTCCCCAGACTCAGGAAGAGAGGCTGCGGGTGGTTGTCAGTACAGCAGGCAAAGCTGCCAGGTCACAGTGGGGCTGAGGACTGCGCTGGTATGAAGGACAGGTTGTTTGCTTGAACATTTTACTGTAATCTCCCAGTGCCCAGCAGAAGGTTTTAGTAAGTCACTGTCTCCAGCTCTGGCCACCATATGTCTGAATCATCTCTCTCCCCCACCCCATGCATCTTTTTCCTTTCTGGAGGGTCAGTCATCATTGACAGTGGGCATGCTACCCACACAAACTGCCCTCAGTTGGCCACAACTGCCATGTTTTGTCCTTAGATGTCAGGAGAGAAACAGGAGAGTGACTGTACTCATGAATTTCTGTATGGTCCTAAATCAGGGCTTCCCAAAGAGAGTCACCCAAATGGAACCTATGGCAATCAGGCCATTGAAAAGTGGGTGGGGCTTACTCCTTGATAATACTCCTAAAAAAGAAAATGCTTCACCTGAAACAAATACTCAGAACTGAGAGACAAATGCTAGCACTCACTGCAAATGTTACTATTAATAGTATAATAATTAAACCCAGAGAAAAGGGCAAGCAAATTTTAGAAAGTGTGACTGAGCTGTTCAAGTTCAGCTTGATGTTAATTGTGGTTTGGCTGTGTCCTTTAAAATGACTAAGGAATGGAAGAAAAATACTTAATAGTATGCCTGTCATATGCAGAAATGCTTCATCAAGGAAGTTTTTTAACACAACACACAGTTTGAAATGTCTAAGGAAGATCCTTATCCCCTCTTTGTAACAGATGCACATGTTCAGCCCTCAAAGAACAGTTTTCCCTCTAAATAAGAATAGCTCATCTTGGTGTTTGCACCTTGGGCAGTGGTTTAACTATGACGTTTCACCTCTGAGCCAGGGTGCTAGAAATGTCCTTTGTGCAGCAAGGCCAAGATGAGAAGAAAACAGCAGGTAGCAGAGAGAAACACCTCTCCCTTTCTGAACACCCAACTCCTCATTTGCAATAAACCGTTCATTATGAGGAATGAGGTTTGGGAGCATCTTTCCATTCACCCAGGAGAAATTTCTATATCCCCTGAATCGATATGAATAGAGAATAATTTAGGAAGTGATGCATCCAGTTTCTCTCTTCAAATGTTGAATTTGTACTATCATGTCCTATTACAAATGGATCACAATGACATGCCACACAATAGCAACCAGCATAGAGACTCAGAATAACACATGCTGCAAGGAAGGGTCCTGGAAAGGAACCTAAGCTGAAGGGCTTTCAAACACAATCTTCCTAAAGCTGGTTTTCCTCTGAATTCATTCAATGTTCTCATTTTCAAAAGCCAAATGTGGTCATTGTAACAGTAACACAGATTCTTCAATGCAGCCATACATTCTGTGTCATTTTCCCCTGCCTTTTTCTTTTTCTTAAAGACCTTTCTTATTTGCTATAATTATATGGAAATGAGATGAGTTTATTTAAGGGATAGGTCCCAAAATTCATGAGATAATGAAGACTTACAAAGTTACCCTTTTGTGGGTGGCAAATTGTTCTGAAAAAAACAAATGAAAAATTTAAATTAGCGGTTTCTGATTTCCTTTTCAGAAGGGGCTGCAGCTGCTTTTGACTGAGTTCTCCCACATAAGACAAGGTGTGTGTGTGTGTGTGTGTGTGTGTGTGTTTGTGTGTGCGCACACACACACATACACACACACGTGACACTAAAATTGCACTTAAATGCTGATTAATATAGTAGATTTAATGTACATTTTTAGCTTAGCTAATTTTTAACTTGAACAATTATTCCATACATTATAGGACTAAAAATCAAACTGTAAAGTTAATTCTTGTTTCACCTACTTAAGAAACCAAAATAATTGCACAAATTTATTTTTTTCTTGACCTTGAGAAGGGGATGTTTCTATTAGTATTAACTGTGCAAAGCATATCATAAAACAGCGAAAGTCATAGCCCTTGTCCATCTGTCTGTAAGGAAACCATTATGTATCATTTTCCCCAAAGATTAGTTTTGCAGCAGAATTTCACAAATGATTGGTGGCATTAAGAGAAAATACAGCCTAGGAGGTGGCTAGAAATATCAAAACTTAAAGTGGCTGAGATCATGCTTGAAGCAAATTGCTAGGGTTGAAAATAGGAAGGCATTTCTCTCAGTCACAGCATTCAAATGGTTATGAGGCCGTTGGAAGTCAGCCAGCTCTCATTGTATGTGAAGCCCAGCTTGGCACAGCATTGAACATAGAAAACATTGTCATGAAAACTCCCCTGTCAAAAGTCTCCAATGCATTTCATGCAGGAGAGAGGACACCTTAAGGCCCTTCTCCTGGCTCATCTCTCAGGTTCCCCCATTTGGTCCTCCTGTAATATTATGTTTCTGTAAGATGAGGGAAAGAAGAAAAGTAATGTGGCCAAAGTCAGAGCCGAAATCAGCAGCACTATCACAAGATGTCCTAATTGACCGCAGAGGATGTGCTGTGTTCCAAAATACCGTACCTGCAAAGGGATGGAGGCTGAGAGGATGCAGATGGGTTCTTAGACTGAGAGTTTTTAATGGATGAAAGCTATTGAATCTGAGCCCAGTGTTGAACACTCAGTACCATGTGTTGGTTGCTCTGGATTGAGCCAGTGCTTGAAGGTGGTGAGAAGGAATAGCCTCCTCCTCAACTCATTGTTCAATGTCAGCACTTATCTGAAAGTTTGGGCTTTACATTGAAAAGAAACAGACCTTCAAAAATATAAGATTCTATTATTTACTTTGTTTCTAGATTTGTTTTATTTAATTTTTGTGCATTTTGGGATGGGGTAAAGAGAGATCGGAGAATGCAGATGTCTGATGAGGCCAGAGGTGTCTGATCCCCTGAGATGAAGTAACTGGTAACTTGTAAGCCACTTGACATAGGTAATGGGAACAAAACACATGCCCTTTGCAAAAGTAGCAAGTACTTTTGTAAATCTTAACCACTGAATAATCTCTTCAGCTGTGTGTGTGTGTGTGTGTGTGTGATTGCATATCACACACACACACACACACATATCACTGTTGGTGCTATCACAGACTCAGCGTTTTTTATTTAATTGTTGTTGCTGTATGTGTCTAGTGTGTGTCTGTGCTTTTTATTTTTTCCCATAGACATAAAAACTAATCCTTAGATATTAGATCATACATTAAATATAGTAGAATCACATATTATTTTTGTTTGTCTTGTTATCATTGCCATAGGACTCTGAAATGGGAAGAGAAGAGAAAGAACTCTGCAAAATATTAAGATCAATATTCAAACATCTCTGAAGAGAACATAAATCATCATATAAGATGGTCAGATTGGTATTCTCCATAAGTCACCTGTTACAGTGCTGGTTCTCGGCTTCAGTGCAGGGACTTTCTCTCACTGGGATATAGTCATAAAAGAGCCTGTGAGCCCGTATCTCAGAGTGCCAGGAAGGTCACTAGTTCTGACGTTATTGTTTTGGAAGGAAAAAAGGAAGCACAAATTCTGACAAGTTTTTGCAAGATTTTTGCAGAATTTTCTTCACCTGTAAATTTTTTTTTTATTTTCATGCATGTTGCTGAGGAGGAAAGGTACTGGAGACAGATTGCTCTGAGAATAAAATGCAGTCATGAGTGAAAATGTTAATAAACATGATCTCTCACACTTGTGTAGCAATTTGCTTTTCAAAGCATGCTTCTTTTATCCTCAAAATGACCTGTTTCAGGACGTAGACAAAATGCATTCTCAAGGTCACACTGCTAGCTAATATCAATGTTCAATCTTTTAATTCGGAACATTGGAGATGGACTCAATGCTCTTTTTTAGCAGACTGTATGACGCTGTGAATAGAATGTATTTGTAATAATACTTATATAAAAACATTCTTTTAACAATAAAGGACATGAAGAAATGATTGGGATGGGAGAAGTGACTGCGACTAAGAATCGTAGCTCAATAGAGGGGTATGGACACAATTCATAATTTTATTTGTTCTACTTTGTCATTTATGTAAAAATTTAATCAGAGAAAATCAATACTGCCTAGAAGGTATGAGATGGTGCGATAGAATGGATATTTATGCCTCACCCAAATTTGTATGTTGAAGTTCTGATCTCAATATGATGACATTAGGAGGTAGTTTGGTGGTGATCATGGGGACAGAGCTGCTGTAATGGGGCAAAGGAACATGAGCTCAGCAGTGTTGACTCTTTCTGCCCTGTGCAGTCAGAGGGAGCCGGCAAAACAGCCTTCCCCAAATCAACCAGGCAGACAGCGGGCCTTTGATCTAAGACTACCCAGACTCCAGAGCTCAAACAGATGAGCTCCTATCTTTTAAGATACCCAAGCGATGGAATTTTGTCTTGGCAGCCTAAGCTAAGTGTCAGCTGCGGGCAGAGCCCATCTTTCTGTGCTACAGAGCTGAGCCAGATGTTAAAGCTTACATTAGTTTTGTGCCATATATGTCTGCTCTTTAACTAGTTAAACCAAGGTTTGTAGGTATTGCTCACATGCTTTGATGTCTTTGATGTTCACAAACACCTCATTGCCAGAAATGTTCAAGATAGCCTCTCAGTCTTGTCTTTCAGATGTTCAAGAGGGCCTCTTAATCTTGTCTTCTAAACGTTCAAGATAGTCTATTGTTTTCTCTATGGGACTAAAACAGAGGAGAAAGTATCCTACTCTGAAATCTAACTGCTCCACTAATTGTCTTAGTATCTGAGCAGGTCCCTACACCTTGGATGTTTTTTTCTTTGTAAAGAAATTATTTTTTTCTACAGTTGTGTTTTGACAACCAAAGTATGCAATAGACATAAAAATATTGAACACCAGGAGTCACATGGAAGTAAAAGTTAATTAAGTTTTTCTTAAATTTTTACATGCATACAAATGACATACAGATGTATAAAATTTGAGAAAAGTACTTATTTTCATTGATATTAAACCCAAAATAGGATTATTCTAAGCATTTAATGTATAAGGACCTTATAGGGAATAACCTGTTTCATCAGTGAAGCTGTATGTGGTGGGATGGAAGAAATCCAGACAAGGGACCAATAGAAAGCAACTGACAAGTATGGATGGAAAGACAGGAGATAGTTCTGAAGGCCAAGGCCCAGGGCCTTCTGACAGGGCTGGGGTCACAGCAGGTTTAAGAAGGTAAAGCATAAAGGAATCCTGGTTTAAGTTCAGAGAGAGATAGAGACATTCCCAGCCTCCTTCTATTTTTGCATTCTTCAGTTATTGCCTTGGCTCCTTATTGATATACTTCCCCCAATGACCACGTGGCATGGCATCCTGGGAGATGCCACCTACAGATTTTAGCTGTCTTGGGTCAAGACGGCCAAGACCTGTAAGGAGGTTTTATAGCTGATGTAAGTGGTAAATAAATGGGAGCAAGTTTCTGCAAAGATGACTCAAAAGCATTAATGGGAGTTTGGGGGAACAGTAAGAGGCGAGGATTGATGTATGGCTAGAGAACGTCGATCAATGCCTGCTGGTTCAAGTACTTCCTTTATTTTCCATTGGTATCTCATATATAAAACTTGTTGATCTTTCTCTGCATCACATTTTCCCTTTTTTATAATGGGTTAGGGTCGATCTAATGGTGAGTTCTATGATCTTTGAATGCATAATCTGCAAAACACTATATGAATGGGCCTTGTAATGATCATGAGGAATCTGTAAATAAATCTCAAAGACAAGAAGGGTGTGGGAAATGTAACCTGGGTATGTATTCTAGCTAGCAGTTTAGGAACTCCAACACAGAGTTCTCAGTACCTGGAAGTGGTTACTTCTGGCTATTTCATCAAACAGTCCTTTGTAATACCTTAAAGGGCTTAAATTTATCTTAGAAGTCAGATAACCTGTCCTTCCTCATTGTTTCATAACAAAGGGATACTGCAGAAGAGGGAAAGTAAGCAAGGAGGGGCAACTGACCTTCCATGGCACAGAGTTCTTTATTCCTTCCTTGCCAGGACACTGATGGGCTTAGATTCATTGAAAGCTTTGCAAGTTTATTATATTTTTTTTTTCTGAGATAAGGTTTCTCTGTAGCTTTGGTGCCTGTTCCAGAACTAGCTCTTGTAGACCAGGCTGGCCTCGAACGTTCTTGAGAAAAGAAAAGGGATATGATGCTAATCTCATTGATTTAGTGAAGCTCTTTGTATATTGTTGGGGTTTACATTTCTTTGGCTGATTGGACATCCTATCCATAAGCAGAAAAGAAATTCATTCTTTTTTTAAAAGGCAGTTTTCTTATTTTTTACAATAGCTTCAGAGAATTTTTTATATTTTGAACATACCCATCTCTCCCCTCCCCCCAATGTCTCCTATGCCACCCTCTCTACCCTTCCATTCTTTCACACTCAACTCTGAGGTTCCTTCCTTCCTCCGTCCCTCCTTCTCTTCTTCCTCCTCCTCCTTCTTCTTTTTCTTCTCTCACAGAGTCCAGTTTGTATTAGCTAGCTAGTCTTGGGAATGTGCTGCTGTGGCATGTTTTCAGCATACAGGGGATCATAGCATTAAAGGAAGTCAGCACTCCCTCTCCCAGAAGCAGTCAAATTGCCAGAAGCTTTTCAGATCACAATGGACTTCATGTCTACCTTATGCCTGCTATGCTGGGACTTTGCAAGACTGGAGGTTGGGATTATTACTGCCACCCTTCAAGCTTCCTTCTAGAACCCCGTGACAGCATCCATCTTGATCTTAGCTCTCTTGTTTTCAGGCAATGCTCTGTTAACTGCTGGAAAGCATTTTCCTTGCTGTGAATAATATGGAAGACACGAATTCCCACTGGGTGCTTTAATTAGCTGGCCCAAGGAAAGATAAGCTGTAGCGTAGAGGTCTAGTTTAGGACTTAGTCCTAAGGAAAATTTATCAATTAAAAGGTATATTGAAAGTCAGGTTGTTTATAACTATTATTTTTCTTTATAAAACAAGTGATCTGTAGTCCTAAATACTGATATTTAGGTGAAGTTTTTTGTAATGTGGTCAGAATTCCTTTTTTAAAGTCTTTAACTAAGAAAGACAGTTTAATGACAATCTCAAGGTAGGAGCCTCTTGAGGTCTTTGCTTCATTAAGGAGATTTTGGCCTTCCTTTGTGAAGCTCCGTGGAGCTGATATGTGATTGGCTCTGCAAACAGGTTCTCAGGAAAATGGAATTCAATGGTTCTCCGTGTTGGGGATAGCTGTGTTGGGAGGTATGCCATTGGCACATAGCCACCATCCTTTCTGAAAAGGTCAGGGGATATAAATCCTGGATAGATGCAAGACTCCACCAGGAGGCTTTGAAATAATACTAACAGCAGAGCATCACTATAGTCTAATAAAAACCCTATGCTTTGGTTACCGTTCCAAGCACCTGCCTTTTCTCATAAAAACCTACAGTTGATTCGATAGTACAGAACTGAGTCCCTCAGATGGGTAATTTTATTCCTCTAATAAAGAGCCTCCTGTGGATTTAGAAGTTTCCAGTTTGCAACAGATTCTCCTGGCGGTAGGTGGCAGGATCAGGAACCCAAACCAGGTCAGTTGGAGTTCACAGGCCCCAAGCTCCCTTCAGAGTATGATGCCTGGACCTGCTTACACAGTGTCCTGTAACACCCTGCCTTGGCTTTCTGAATGGAAATTTCTTAAAAGTGAGGAGTCTTTCCTTTTCTTACGATTGACCCCTTGTAGAGTCTTGTATTGTGCTTAACTGTTTCAAGATCACAGTGGCATGGCTCCGGAAAGAATGTTAGATCAACCCTTCTCAAAATGAATGTTTGTGCAAATCTCATGAGAATCATATTAAAATGAGATCACATTCAAGATGCCTGACCCACCCTGGGAGCAGACTGGCTCTTCTCTAGCACATTCTCATGAGATGTAGTGGGTGAGAGGCACACTCACTCACTGCATTTTGAGTGGTCAGAATTTAAAGAGATCATGTTGCTGAATTCCTACTTTCGGACCTTGATCTGAGTGTAATTTATCTCTTTGTAACATGAGGGGGCCTATTTGTTTGTGTTTCTGTCCCGTCCGGCCCCCCAGCTAGTTAGTCCCAGAGAAAAATCACACACAGATCTCTTTAAGTTATAATGCTGATTGACCCATTAGGTCAGGCTTCCTACTGGCTAACTCTCACATCTTGATTAACCCATTTTTCTGATCTATGTTAGCCATGTGGCTCAGTACCTTTTCCAGTGGGGCAGCTCACATGTTGCCTCTTCGGTGGTCTGGATAGGAATGAGAGGAATCAACTTCCTCCTCTCCAGAATTCTCCTGCTCTCCTGGCATCATTTCCACTTCCTGTCTGGGTTTCCCACCTACACCTCCTGCCTGGCCAATCAGCGTTTATTTAAAAGATGACTGAGAGAATACAGACAATTCTCCCGCACTATCTCTTCATTTAAATTCTACAATTTGTGCAGTAGTTTGAAAGAAAACGACCCCCATAGGGAGTGGCACTATTAGGAGGTGTGGTTTTGTTGGGATAGGTGTGGCCTGATTGGAGGAATTGTGTCACTGTGGGGGAAAGCTTTGAGGTCTCCTATGCTTGAGCTGTATACATTGTGGACAAAGACTACTTCTGCTGCCTGTGGATCAAGATGTAGAACTCTAAGCTCCTTCTCCAGTACCATGTCTGCCTGCATGCTGTCCACTATGACTAAACCTAAATATACTAAACCTCTGAACTGAATTGTAAGCTAGCTACAATTGAGCGTTTTCCTTGAAAAGAATTGTCCTGGTCATGGTATCTCTTCATGCAATGGAAATCCTAAGACAAGTGGTGTCTGTTGGGTTCACAGAGTAAACAACTCTAACTTTAATCATGAACTTGACACTAGTGAAAGTCACCTGGGAAGAGAGCCACAACCAGGGACTTTCGGCAATGAGGTGGCCTTGGGGGTGTCTGTAGGAGGTTATTTTAATCAAGTTAATCAGCGTGGGAAAACCTGGCCTACTGTTGGCTAACCCCATTCCCTAGGCAATAGTTCTAAAGTTTATATGAGGGAGAAGTCAAATTGAGCTGAGCATAAACAAGAAAGGGAAAACATATGCACTTATTTCTCTCTGTTCCTGATTGAGGATGTCATGTGACTAGAACATTGAAGTTCCTGCCTGACTTCTCTGACAACATTGAACTGCTGTTACTTGGAATATTAAGTTGAAATAAAACCCTATATCTCCTAAGATTTTTTTTTTTTGTCAGAGAATTTTATCAGAGCTACAAAATTGAAACCAGGACAACAACTAATGATTTGGCTTGAGATTTTGGAATCCTAGGACATGAAACCTTTGGTGCAAAAATTGTCTTAGGTATAAGGGAATGAATTGACCAGACAACAGAGTTTTTACCTGGACTTTATTGCTGAGGAGTGGAAAGCAGTTAGACAAGCAAGTCAGTTTTCTAGCCTCAGGTTCCCTCTTTCTAAATCAAGAACAAGAAATGATTCTCTGGGTTCCTAGGCAAACTAGGCTCAGAGGACAAAAAGGAAGAGTGGGCAGGAAGAATGTATGGGCTGAAAGATGGGGAGGAGAGCTGTAAAATACAGATTTCTAGACGTGAAATGGTTGTTACTCACAGGGGCAGTAATTGACTACATGAAGTCAAGCCAGTCAAATTTCCAGTCTTAATGGGGGAGGGTCTCACAAGGCCACACCCCAGGTAGAAATCTATTGCAGTTGATGGAATCAAGGGAGGGAGAGTCATTGTCCATTGGAGGTGCAGTTTCTGGTAGGTTGCCCCTACCTCAGTACAAGGTTCCACATCCATGGGAAGCACTAATGGCATGGGGAGAGGGTAATTAATAGGGCACAAAGTGTTGAGGGTTTTAGCATGGAAAACTTTAGGAAGCCCTGATGGGAGGTAGTGGTAGATGAATGGGATCAAAACACATTGTGAAAATGTCTAACATTTTCAAAGAATAAATAAGAATATTATTTTTAAAAGAAATTATCTGCAAAGCTTTCATAAGGATAAATAGCATATGGAAGGCATTAGAACATCACTATCATGATGTAGACAGTCACTAAATATTGGCAGTGTCCATGGTCGCTTACTCATAGACCTTACTCAGCACTGCTCCTTGTATTGGAAAGAAACTCTACCAAACAAGGCAGGCAGCCACCAATCTTCTTTGCCACATCATCTGCACACAGACCCCACTGCTTCAAGTGATCTATTGATGACAGTAGATGATGAGCAAGGTCGTGTGACACAGTTCTTGGTCCAGGGTACATTTTGGAGACCCCAAATGTTGATATTGATGAGTTTTGTATGCCTTGGGAAGGTAAAAAGGCTTGGGTGAAGCTCGGCCACCTTGGAACACTGTGAACGGGCCAATGGTGCTCCTGATGACCTTCTTTATCCATTAGCATCTCTCTGAGCTCTGTAACAACTGATGAGGTGGCTGCAGCTAATGATGGTGCCTTCTATCTCCTGCACAGCTATCGTGTTAACAATCGATATCCTTAAAACAAAAGGCAGCCAGACAAGGCAGGCCTCCACCACAGCTTCCACTGAGGAGAACCAGAGAAAGGGAAAAGAGGTTTTTAACCCATTCCCTTCCCAGCACCAAACCTACCACAGGACATTTGATTCTTAATGATGGTGGCAAGTGATGTGAACTCCGAGTCCCTCCCTTCCCACACACAGACAGGTAGCTTCTCAATCGGAAGTAATGGTTCTAATTTTCTTTATCATTTGACTGATGTGATTTTGAGTGACCATGGCTTGCTTTGCCAGTTTTGGTCCAGGAAAGCCTTTTATCAAATTTGCCATCCATTTACTGAGTATTTATGTCTGTAGGTATATGAGAACTATGAAAGATGCCCTCTTTTTTTTCTGTTATGATTTGCACTCTCCACAGTAGGGGTTTGGAACTGAGCCAATACTGGAGAGTGTGGAGACTGGAAAAAATGCACAGCCAATCAGGGTACATGGGATGGCAGAAAGACCTGACAGAAGCATGCTTTCACTGATGTCCTCTTTGCAAGTGAGTGTAGTAGAGCTTTGTCTCTTCTTAACTTTATTACCGTAGCAACAGCTGGTGCTATTCTGAAAGTGCTGTGCATGAAACAAGCCAGCATCTCAATTTAATAGACAAGAGGCCAAGCTACTTAAATAACTGTATCTGTCTATTGAAATACTTCTACTAATACTTAAAACTTTTGTAAGTGTAAAGTTTATCACAAAATTTCTCTGTTTCCATTCTAACTACTCATTGTATTGAACAATTTTTTTTTGGGTTAACAATTTTACGTAATGTTTTTGTTTATCTAAAGATATTTTTACTACTCAGGAGGCAGAGACAGGGGGAATCTCTGTGAGTTTGAGACCAGCATAATTTATAGAGTGAGTTCCAGAACAGCCAAGGGTTTTCTCAAAAACATTTTCTCAAAAAAAAAAAAGAAATCAAACCAAAACCAATCAAACAATCAACAATAACAAAAACCGAACTTTTGTGATAACTAAAATTTAAAGCCCAATCTTGACCTATTATTGGAATTGCTTAAGGAATTGCCCCGAGTCATGGCATCCAAACAGGTAATTTGAGATAACACCAGGGCCCCCTGGACCTCACAAGTCAGAACTAGAACTCCTAGTAACAGCAGAGTGCTGAGGACTGAGTCCTTACTGCAGCCCTTCGATGAGAATATCGTCAGTATGCCAGTGCCAATGATGAGGAAACTCAGGAACAGAGAGGGTGAGTGATGAGAGTGATGTCCCAGGCTGACTAGAGCCAAGCTGTCCTTTTCCATGCCCCAGGCCTCTCTGCTACATTCTTTGGGGGAGTTTGAGCAGATTCTCAAAACTCAAGCCTGGCATGTGGAGTCTCTATTGGAAATACAGCACAGGTAAGTGTTGTCAGAGGCTGTTCATTCATTCATCGCTACTCAGACTTGAAATACCCGCACAGAAGCTATATTAATTGCAATACTATTTGGCCAATAGCTTAAGCATATTCTGTCTATCTCTTATATCCATTTCTATTAATCTGTGTATCACTACATGGTTGTGGCTTACCGGCAAGGTTCTGGTTCACCTGTCTCCTGCAGGCAGCTACATGGCTTCTCCCTGACTCTGCCTACTCTCTTTCAGCCTGATTTGACTCTGTTAAACCATTGGCCAAAACCAGCTTCTATATTAACCACTGGCAATAAAACATAGTCACAGCAAATATCACCTCCCACATCACTTCCCCTTTTCTGTCTAAATAAAAAGGAAGGTTTTAACTTTAAGATAGCAAGATTACATATAACAAAACAGGTATTAAGCAGGAACAACAGTGACAATACTTATATCTACTTCATCTATTTTTCATAACTAAGGAAAACTATAATTATAACTATCAATTCTTCAACTCTATCAAAGACTCCAGATGGATATAATATTACCTAAGTTAACAGGAAGTGTATTGTAAGCAACCTCCAAAACTACAGAAATGACACAGGCATCTTGCTGCTTGGATAGTCACCCAAAGTTCTTTTGTCACATTGGGGCACCCATCTTCAGCCTACAGGCCCATAGCATCCATCAGACTTTTCCATGAAGTAGGAAATTTCAAAGACAGCTCCAGCTATATTGGCAGATTGTCAGTCCCATTTTCTGTGTCCTGCAGAATGTCTGGTAGACTCTTTTATGAAGCAGGAACCCTGAAGGACTTCTCACCTTTACACAAATTCAGCAGTCATTTTTTTTGTGGTTCATACAAGTCCAGTTCATATATCATACCATCAAGCAGTTGAAACAAGAGCAGTTTTTTGCCCAAATGGCTAGCAAACGCCATAAGGAGCCTCTTTGATGTCCATCATCCTCTTGTAGTAGATTGGTGCAGCCAGGAGCAAATGTGTCTCACTGCCATGAAAAGTCCTAATTCTTAAAATATTTTAAATGCCAAAGTTAGTAATCTTTGAAAGATCTGAAGAGTATCTACCCACCTGAAATACATCTCTGTATATCTAGAAAGCCTAACTAACATGACTACCAGCTGGACTATTATAGATGACTCTATATTAACCTTCATTTCTTAATTATACATTACATTTTTGAATGAGCTACACAAAATCAGGAGCACACACACACACACACACACATATATGTGTGTATGCATATATATACACAAAAATTGATCTTAAATTTGTATCAATAAACCAAGATCCATACCAATGCAAATCTCTATAGTATTTCCCCCTTTAAATGTAAACAAACAATTATAAATAATATTTAGGTGTAGTTCTCTCCAAACTGCTTCCTGCCTTCTGTTGGGTGAAGTAATTTTGGGGGGTGTTTATGGTGACCTTTTTGGTGGGGGGGTTGCACCATCAACTACATTAGTCTGGGAGAAATCCAGATGTTTTCATCCTCTCTGGAAACAAAAGAAGAACCTCTTTTCCAAAGCATTAAATCCTTAGAACAAAATTTTGAAGTCAATGATCCTTTAAAATATATATTTTGGTTCAGCTTAGCAGCCTGTACAATATAATGTCTCTCTGTACTTAGTTCATTTACGGTCAAAAAATCCAAAGAAAACTAATATTATACATAATCCAGACTCTGTGTGTATATTTTATCTTTACATGGCTTATTTTTCTTTACTCCTTTTATCTATGACTGTCCATCTTCTGTCTTTTTAAAGACTTTATTATATTTTTAAAATCATTTATTTTCATTTTTAACTCTCCATATTCTTTTTCTTCTCTTTTTCAAGCCTGCATACATTTATCCAATACTGTGACCCATTTAGAGGTCTTTTTCTTCTGAATCTGTCTTTATTGTTTATCTGTAATTGTTATCTGACAAGGAGTGCTTTTGTTTAAATGCCAAAATGCATGACTTGGACCAACTCTGTCTTGCCTGCTTGCTCTGCCCAGTCAAACATGGTGGAAGTCCATTCCCCTCCTCTGCAAATCATGCTCACAGCCTCATTTTTAGGTACACAGTGGGTCTATGCTGCCATTAAGTAAGTTCTATCACTAAGCTCAAAAACCCCATTTAAATGCTCTGTAGCCAGACCTCCCAAAAGAGTCAGAGTTGTTAGTGCAACTAGCACAAAACAGGAAACCTTCTAAAAAGGAGCTGCACAGTTTTTGCTGCTACTGCTGAGTCAGGAAGCCTTCTCCTAAAAGAATTGTGCCTCTGCTTTCTTCCAGCAAACAGAGCCAACCCAAGAAAATGCTGCTACCAAAAAGCCATGCTGAGTTCTGTTCTTTTGTGTATAGAATTCCTTTTTAAGCTCTCTCAGGGTTTTTTTTTGTTTTGTTTTGTTTTGTTTTTAATGCGGATGTAGTCAGCCCCAAGTTGGTGCACCAATCTTGGTTATCCACACAAATGTGCAAAAAGTGAGTCTTTAGCATTTGAGATCTCCACATAACTATCAGTAGTATAGCCTGAGGTCAGGGAAGACTCCATTTCCTTTCTAGATGCTGAAAGTTCCTGTTCACAGGACCTGCATCCCTGACACCTGGAATTCCTCCAGAACTAAGGTCAGCTGGTTTCTTTCATGTGCTTGCTAAGTGCGAGGAGGTAGTTGATGGACCTGTGTGTGTAACTGGTGATGACTACACTCCTCCAAATGGAGCCTTGGATTTGTCTGTTGTTCATTCTTTAGACAGCTGGCAAAGTGCTAAATAGGCAATGATTCTCTTTACCAAGTAAGTCTGATTTTCTTTTAGGCCCACAGGACATCAAAATCTGAAAAAGACCAGTGGCTCTTTGTACATCCTTAATGTGTGTGTGTGTGTGTGTGTGTGTGTGTGTGTGTGCGCATGTGTGTCCTTATTACAATATATGTAATATACTTATATATCACATTTGCAAGAAAGGCATATATATTGTGTATACATATTGCAATATATGTGTAGTGATACCATATTATCTCTCTCTCTCTTTATATATATATATATATGTGTGTGTGTGTGTGTGTGTGTGTGCGTGTGTGTGTGTGTGTGTGTTATGATGTTTTTGCCCAAAACCCAGATTCCAAATAAATTACAAATGGATGCTTATTTTTAATTATGAATGCCCAGCCTTAGCTTGGCTTGTTTCTTGTTAGCTTTTCTTATCTTATGTTATTCCCTTCTACCATTTCTCTCTGGGATTCTATTTTTCTTACTTCTGTATATCTTATTTTCGTTCTTACTTTGTGGCTGGCTGGGTGGCTGGGTGACTGACCCCTGATGTCCTCCTCTCCTTGTTCTCCTGTTACTTCTTTCTCTCTCCTCCCAGATTTCTCCTTCTATTTATCCTCTCTGCCTGCCAGCCTTGCCCATCTTTCATCCTGCCTCGCTATTGGCTGTTCACCTCTTTATTAGACCATTAGGTGTTTTAGGTAGGCACAGTAACACAACACAGCTTCAAAGAGTTGAATCAATGCAACTAGAACATCATACACCTTAAAATAATATTCCCTAACATATATGTGTTTGTATATCAAATGTGATAGCAGTACAATTTACTCAGATGCCATACGTGTACAAAGAATAAAAGCTGCACCTGCCTTCCACACACACAGAACATCTTATTGCATTAATTTGTCAGACTAAATGTTTTAAGAGTGTATGATCATGATTCTTCTTATTTATAAGCACAGAATATAAGAATAGTATGAATTATATTTTTCTATATTGAGTTATTTATCATATATTGACATTTCTCATTCTTTTTATTTTATGGCTGTGTGGTATTCTAATCCAGGGACTTTAATATTGTATTTTACTGGTGCTTTTAAGGGAAAAATAATTTTCATCTTTTACTAATAAAACAATAATTATCACTATGCATAGAAAAATTATTGTGCTGAAGTTTTTATACTTAGAGTGGAAACTCTTAGAACAAAAATTACTGATGTCAAGCTTATTTAATTCTCATGAGTACTGCCAAAGTATTTTAGGGGAAAAAAGCCTATTGGTCAATTTCTGTCATTAAGTGTGGATTAACGACTTCTACTGGTAAGCCATTCATGAGGAAACTGCCATGCTGACCTCTCTCAGAGGGTGAATTTTCAGGATGATTCAACGTGAAATAGCTTCATTTATTTTTGCCCATGCCCTTCCCTTCTAGTCTACTTCTTTATTCCACTTCTATTGCCCTAATTACATATTCCTGTTAGTTTTTTAATTCATAAAATCAACAGTGCCATAAAATTCAGAGGTTTCCTATAGTTTTAAAATAAGAAAAAAATCCAATGAAAAACGTATCTTGTGAGTGAAATCATACTTTCTAGCTTCCAGATTGAAGGCTCATCCTTGAAAGAAAGTAGTTTTGTTAGGTCAGTCCAAAAAGACCAGCATTCTAAGCATGAGCGAGACCTCCACCCTTCGGAGCGGTTGTACATTTGCAAGTGTGTGTATACCCTTATTGCGCTGTATTTTAAGGATTTTTTGTCACATTGCTTATGTCCTGGCTGCTTACATTGTCTTAAGTAATGATCTAAGTGCCTAGAAAATGTCTACAGCATGTCTTTATTACAAAAAGGAAAATGTCACATTTATTTACAAAACAAACCTCCAGGTAATGAATGTGGATATATTCTGCTGAACTCTTTGGTGCTTACAGACATTTAGCCCTGCCCCCTGTGTGTGTCCTTAGTATGAGTTCTTAGTATTGCTTTAATGAACTGTGTGTCATTGTCCTCTGTGCATAAAGCTTGAAAGGTTGAGTTCCTGGGCAAAGTCAAGTAGAGGGAGGATTTGGAGGGGTGAGTGGGAATTCATCTTATAAATCGAAACATTTACATTATGTTTTCAAACATAGTTTTGTTCTGAGAGCTACTTTTGAGTCATTTCTGTTGAATGATGTAGGTGGAGGCCTTCTACATTTCTGGTCCTTGCTACAAGTCTTAAGCAAAGGCTTAATCAATCAAGGCTGTCACCACTAAAATATGAACAGAACGGCAAACTCTTCCTCCTTGTACAAACCTTGAATGTGCCAAAACAAAGGCAAGTGAGTGAAGAAATCAATAAATCATCAGACTTCATGATATGTTAATTAGGAATGCTACGTCGAAATCTTTGTCTTTGTGTTTACCGAACCTAAAGTTCTCCCCATCCTTGGTTATACCATAGGGGTGCCTCATGTGACCTGTAGCTTGCAGTCTTATCTGATATTATCTTCAATTCTTTACCTTATACTTAACTTCAGGTGAGAAAAAGAAAACTAAGAAGAATGAATTGGCGAACCAATATAAACCGTGAGTAGGGAATGCTAAAGCTGCTTAGAACCTAGGCCCACTGACTTCATCCATTGTCACGCTTTCCATATGGATGGACAGATGTCAGCCTCTTATTCTTTCTTCTTTTTTTTCCACAAAACACTCATTTATTTATGTGTTTTTTTTAAAGTAATCTTATTAAATTATAAAAGTTTCCATTTCCGCCCCTCTTCCCAACACCCTCCCACTCCCCCCACTCCCTCTCCTCCTCCCTCTCCATCCCTAAGAGCAGTCAGGGTTTCCTGCCCTGTGGGAAGTTCAAGTTCCTCCCCCCTCCCTCCAGGTCCAGGAAGGTGAGTATCCAAACAGACTGTATCCCCAAAATCCAGTATATGCAGAGGAAACAAGTCCCAGTGTCATAGTCAATGGCTTTTCAGAAAGACTTCGGGCCAGCCACATTCAGAGAATCCGGCCAAATTCCGAGAATCTGGTTAGATCACGTCCTCGTTCAGTCCCAGTCTAACTGGCCTTGGTAAACTCTCATTAGATCTGTCCCCTTGTATCAGTGGGTGATAGCATCACTTGCAGTCCTGATTTCCTTTTTCATGTGTTCTTTTTTTTTTAATTTATAAAAGTTTATTAATTTATAAAAGTTTCCATTTCCGCCCCTCCTCCCAACACCCTCCCACTCCCCCCACTCCCTCTCCTCCTCCCTCTCCATCCCTAAGAGCAGTCAGGGTTTCCTGCCCTGTGGGAAGTTCAAGTTCCTCCCCCCTCCCTCCAGGTCCAGGGAGGTGAGCAACCAAACAGACTGGATCCCCAAAATCCAGTATATGCAGAGGAAACAAGTCCCAGTGTCATTGTCAATGGCTTTTCAGAAAGACTCCGTGCCAGCCACATTCAGAGAATCCGTCCACATTCAGAGAATCTGGTTGGATCACGTGCTCGTTCAATCCCAGTCCAACTGGCCTTGGTGAACTCTCATTAGATCAGTCCCCTTGTATCAGTGGGTGAATGCACTCCTCATGGTCCTACCTTTCTTGTTCATGTTCTCCCTCCTTCTGCTCCTCATTTAGACCTTGGGGGCTCAGTCCGGTGTTCCAATGTGGGTCTCTGTCTCAATCTCCATCCATCAAAGGGTGAAGGTTCCCTCTGGTCTTGCCTTCTTTGCTCACGTTGGTGGGAATGCAAACTTGTGCAACCACTGTGGAAATCAGTGTGGCGGTTTCTCAGGAAACTGGGAGTCAGCCTCCCTCAAGACCCAGCAATTCCACTCTTGGGAATATACCCAAGAGATGCCCTATCATACCACAAAAGCATTTATTCAACTATGTTCATAGCAGCACTATTTGTAATAGCCAGAACCTGGAAACAACCTAGGTGCCCCTCAATAGAAGAATGGTTAAAAAAGGTGTGGAACATATATACATTAGAGTTTTACACAGCGGTAAAAAACAATGACATCTTGAATTTTGCATACAAGTGGATGGACATAGAAAACACTTTACTGAGTGAGGTAACCCAGACCCAAAAAGAGGAATATGGTATGTATTCACTCATAAGTGGATTCTAGCCATAATTAAAGGTCCTTGAGCCTATTATTCGTGATCCTAGAGAAGCTAAATAAGAAGGTGAACCTGAAGAAAATCATGTAGTTATCCTCCTGGAGATTGGAAGTAGACAAGAGTGCCAGGCAACCTCGGGTGCATGGGGGGGTGGGAGGGTTGTTGGAAGGAGAGAGGGTTAGAGAGAAGGGAGTAACGGAGAAATGGGGAAAGCTCGGGTGATTGGGATGGGGGGAGGGAGGAAGGATGGATATGTGATCAAAGAAGTATATATCTCAACTAAGGGAGTCATTTTAGGGTTTACAAGAGACTTGATCCCAGGTCCAAGGAGAGATCCCCAGATTGTTCTCTGGACAGAGGAGAGGGTGCCTGAACTGGCCTTGGCCCATAACCATACTGATGAATATTTTGCATATCACCATAGAACCTTCATCTGGCAATGGATGGAGATTGAGACAGAGACCCACACTGGAACACTGAACTTATTCTTTCTTCTTAACAGATCTAGGAGATAAGATTACTGTCTTCGTCACTTAGTGGATAAAGAAAGTAACATTCAGTCACTTTCACACTATTACACAGGAGTAGAGGGACAAAGAGCTTCTTGTCTCCTTGGCTGCAGAACTCCCATCTTTTCCTTTGTACTTGATTTGAATGTGAGAAGAGCCTGCATGGCCCAACATCTATATTAATTCAACCATCTTTCTTAGTCTTCAAAATCGCTGATGGCACAGTAGTAGAGTAGAGATAAAAGAGTGGAACTTGTTGCAGCAATAAATCACTACAGCCCTCTGGAGTGCCAGAGGTCGAATCAAGTCTCCTCCAGCTCATCCCTCACTGTCAGAGGAGCACATCATTTACCTCCAGTGTGGACAACTATAATTGTCTCTAATGAGTTTGCTGGCTTTTTCTCTCGGCTTTAAAGTCAGCTCACATGCTGTTGTCCTAAGAAACAGCTACAGATGCAACACTGCCACAAACACACACTCACACACACACAAACACATACTCACACACACACACACACACACACACACACACACTCACTCACTCACTCACTCTATAGCAGGAGTTTCTTTTTCCTGATTTGTGGTGCTCTAACTTCTTATCCATATCAAATTAATCACAGTCTAATGTACCTGGTGGTTTTCTTTGAACAGCTCATACCCCTGCAGCTCTTCTCAGCCTATATTCCCACCCTAAAACTTTTCGGTTTCTTTCTCTTCTGGGCCATTATCCTGTGGTGTTCTTACCTGATCTACTATTTGTTTTCACTTATTGTCTCCAAAGTTCTGAGCATATTTTCACTCTTCTTATTTTTTTTTTCTTTAAAAAATGTCAACACAGAGAAATAAGATTCACAAATAGTTTCCGAAGGCTGCCTGCCAATGTGACTCTCTTAAGAAGGTGCATCTAACCCCTCCTACAAACCAGGAATAAATATTCTGGTCTCTGATTTTCTATGTCCCAGCTGAACCAATGTCTGGGTATTTTCAAACTTCTAATTTTTCTGTTCCCTACTGGACAGCTATAGTATCAGAATCTCCATGGGTTTAGCACAGGAATGATCATTTTCAAAAAGTGTCCCCAAATTTGATAGCATGAGAGTACTGGCTCACTATAAATAAATCCATAGGTGTGATATGACGGAGGTTCAGATGCTAACAGGATTTGGCATTAAACTATAAGAATATTACAAGCTGTGTGTAAGGGCACATAAATGAATACAGGGGAAATTATGGACGTGGAATGTTCAGGTGACTTGTCCTGTAATACATCAGAGAACTGGGATAATTAAATAATGCAGTCCTGAATAATACACAAGTAATGAAACCAGAAGACCAGGAAGTAAATGTCAAGACTCTTGTAACTGAAGATCTGAGCTCTAATGAAAATGACATTTCTACTCATTGGTAAAAAAAACAAACCAAATTATTAACTGAATGGTTTGGAGACAACTGCATAAGTAATAAAGCAAATACACAAGGTATATTCCTATTCCATTTATTATCACCAAATAAATGTTGGATTTGGCACAAGTTCAAATGTGAAAATATATCTACAGACGCCTCAGAGGCCGAGGAATGAGGATACCCAGCTTGTGATCAGGCTGTGCTACAGAGTGAGTCTCCAGTGCATCGAAGGAAAGAGCTGATACATTTCATGGCATAAGAACTGATACATTTTGTGGCATAAAATTAAATTACGGCTCTGATGAGATGGCTCAGCAGCTGAGGGCACTTTCCCTCAAGTCTGATGACCTTGGTTAAATCCCTGGAGTCTCATTGGTGAAAGAAGAGAGCTGGCTCCTACAGATTATCCTCTGATCTCTACATAAATGCCTTCAGAAGCTGGGCCCCTCCCTCAAAAAATGATTTTTTCTTTAATCTAAAAAATATTTGGGAGAAATCTAGAAATTAAGCAAAATGGCAAAAGTGCAACCAACATCTGCAACACTAATACAAAATGAAGCAAAAGTTTAATACTAACTTATAGGACCAAATAAGGGAAGCAATGAAGGAAAACTGATGAGAATATAAATAATCATCAGAAAACTTATTTTTTATTTTTAATAATATTAAAAATAATAATTGAATAAAGTAGAAAATACTATGTATAAACTCTTTTTTATAATTTACTTATTTAAAAAAGCGTTTCTCATTTTAAATATCTATCCCAGTTCCGACTCCCTCTCCTCCTCCTGTTCCCTCAACCTTTTCCCCACCCCACCCCACCCCACCATCCACTCCTCAAGAGGGTAAGGCTTTCCATGAGAAGTCAACAAAGTCTAGCGCATTGATTTAAGGGCAGACCAAGGCCCTCCCTACCATATCTAGGCTGAGCAAGGTATTCCTCCAAAGAGAATGGGATTAAAAAAGCCAGTACTAGCAGTAAGAATAAATCATGGTCTTACTGCCAGTAATCCCATGATCTGCCCCAGCCACACAACTGTCTCCCACATATAGAGAGTCTAGTTTGGTCCTATGCTGGTTCTCCTGCTATCCAGACGGAGTCAGCGAGCTCCCATTAGCTCAGGTAAGCTGTTTCAGTGGGTAGCCCCATCATGGACTTGCTAAAAGAGCAAAATATCCAGCGCTGCCCAGAAAACACTGACAGAGGAAACAAAATCGGACTGCTCACATCGTCCTACTTCAAACGTGTATTATCAAGCTGTTCCATTCAGGGTAGTGTGGCCTTGGTGTGAAATGTACAGGACACGGATGAAGCAGAGTGCAAATGTTAATTACACTGTTCGGGAATAAATCCACTACCGCAGATTTTAAGTGTTTTAAAGTCAAATTTTAAGCAATTTTTAATTAAATACTGACCAGGTTGATGGATTTTCTGCTCAGGTCCATCTGTGGGTTTCCCAAAAATAACACTGCACCATGGTTTGCACAGGCTCATAAAGCAAAACCCATCATTCACAGTGTTTTCCATCAGATCCAAACAGGGAGAAAACATACATCCTGGCATATTTCCTGCCTACACACTTCTCATCCACATGTGATCATGCACATCCAGTGTAGTTGGGTCAACTAAATTTGTTTTCACATATGGCTTGCTATCTCCCATAAACGATAAAAAGGTTTAGGCAAAGAAATTCTTCTTACTCAAGGATAAAGAAGGAAAGCGAGCTCTGGCTAGCCTATGTTTTGTGGTGTGATTGAAAAAAAGAGTCCGTTACTACAGCAAGAAAGCAGCCCTGATTGAAAAGTGAGCCAAAGATCTTATCAGAAATATTGAAAACAAGAAACATATTCCAAAACATATTCCACATTACAAATCATCAGGAAATGCGGATACTAAAATTTTATGGCTTTATGCTCCAGCACTCAGGAGGATGAGACGGGAAGGTTGCTAGGGGACAGGTAGTGTTATATATCCAGACCTGGCCTCAAAAGAGTCAATAACAACAAAGAAAAGATAAAATGTCAGAACCCTTTGGAACACCATGTGCTGGCCAGATGGAGTGTTCTCCGATTATCATTGAAAATACAAATCCTATTAGCAGTCTTGGTCAACATGCTGGCCATCTCTCTGGCAGCTAAACTTGATCAGCTACATAGGTAATATATACCCTTTCACCTAGGGAATTTTTAAGTGTAATTAAGATCTGGTGTTGGCTATTCTTCAGCACAATCACATGAAGAGAATAAGTTTGTTTGCCAAGTTATATGAAGGTAATTTGATAACACTTATATCTCCATATGTTTGTGTTGAAGTAGCACTCTGTTCCCTAATATGCTTTCTCCTAAGAATGGGCTGTTTACTCCCAAAAGGCTACTGAGACTTTGCATGAAGGAAGTTGAGTGTTACTTTGCTTTTTTAAATCACAAATTAAAATAAGCAGCAAAGTGTTGCTGCATCCAAAATCCTGGAATGGTCTGTGTCTGTGAACCAATTCTCTGTACGTTGTGACTTGGAAAAAACACCTACAAAGAAAGGAAGCTCAGAGGGAAATAAGAAATCCTTGGGGGAATAAAGATGAAGATGGCCTATGCTGATCACCATTTATGTTTTTAAAGGAAAGCTAGAAGGTGCTTTACAGTTGTTAGATCAGAGATGAAGACTTGAACTTTCCTGGAATGGAATGCTAACGTATGGCGTGGACCATAGTATAGGGGCTCAGGTATCTGTTTGCTGCTCTAGTCCCAGCATCAACCTGTGCCTGGCACAGACGAAATGATCAAAATTATCCATAAACTGTTTCTTTAAATTGCTTTTTGTACTGTGTGTGCGTGTGTGTGTGTGTGTGTGTGTGTGTGCATGTGACCCTATGCCACAACGAGTTTCTAGAGATCCGAGGACAATTTGCAGTCAGTTCCGTCTGTTCACAGTGCAGATTCTGGGGTTTGGCAGCCAGGGCCTCTGCCTTCTGAACTATCTCTGTGGCTCTATCTATAGGTTTTTAACACACTTACGTGGTATTAGGTTGTGAATCTCATTTTTGTTGTGTCATTTCCTTTTTGTCTCTGCATTTATATAGAAAAAGACATGTATTCTTTTGACGTGGATATGTAATGTGCATAAGAGCTACCTGACTAATATTTGGGGTTTTTATTTCTCTTTTTGGGGTCCATCTTTGTCAAAGGGCAGAATAGGTGTATGTGGTTAGGAAACACCTTTACTTTAAGATTATGAGCCACTGTAGGAAGAGCTGCCTCTGGTCCCAAGCTGAGAAAAAAATTGGAATTTACATTCTGTGGGTAGGTTTAAGTTCCAAAGCTGTGCCCATCAACAGAGTGACTCTTGACATACTCCTTGATTTTGTGTATTGTTAATTACAAAGGCATGAGGAGAAAGACCACCAACCCAAATCATCATGGTCAAATTAATTAAAGCAGTTAATTAAAGGAAACTTTCGTATACATGGACTGGTTCTCTCTATGGTGGTATGCAAGAGGAAGGCAAGACTTTTATAGCACAAGGGTAGGAGGTTTCCAAATGGGGGATTTCATAGGCAAAATAGGTAGGGTGATAGGAGCAGAACATCATAGCAAGTTAGTCCTAATGACCTGAAACAAAGACTTGGTTGCAAGATGGGCATAACATCCTTTTATAACAAAGGTAGGGTTGCAAAATGGTTATAAACAAACACATAATTGCATTCCTGGAACAGGCAATACAGAATAATCTGCAGTTAAGGTTATAGGTGGAGCATAGCCCAATCTTTGAGAAACAGAGGTTTAAACATAGGGTTTTAATTTTTGTTTAATCATAAACTATAATGAACCTAGTTTGTCTTAGCTATAAGATGGCTTTTGAGCCTAAGATGGAGGTAGGCTGGTTTTTAAATATATAAGTTTCTTCATAGGGTTGTTCTCCAGTAAGATTACATGTGTTCTCAATACAATACAAATTGTTACTTACATAATAGCATTTTGTCACTTGGAACATAGTGATTCAATCAACAGGAGATTACAGAATCAGAATTTAGAAAGAAAGAAATGAAACCCTTGTACTCTTGGAAGTCAGAGGCAGGCTACTCATGAATCTTAGTACCTACGAAATCAGCGTCTTGAAAAATCAGTACTATCCTTCAAATTGGGCAGACAAATTATCCTCTTAAAGCTGCAAGAAGATCTTGGTTCCATTCATGTCTTGGAACTAAGTTCCCACCTTATTGTATAATTTAAGGTGATCAGATACAGTTTTTGTATCTTGGCCTAATTTCTATTCTTTCAAATTTCCTTGTTCTCTTCTTGAGCTATATTGTCTTCCCAGTTAATGACAAGCCCAGTTGGGGATGGATTCTTACAGATTACAGAAACACTGCCTGGTGAGGTACTGGGTGAGCCCTATGCCATATCTTAAAGAACCCTTTGGGGAGAGAGGCTGCCATCCCACTGGAGTCCTTTGGGTTTACAAGATTGCCAAACTTCTTGAGTTCCACTGTCTTCTATTGTCTGTGGAAGTGACAATTTCTATTTTCAAAGATAGTGGAGTGAGAAGATAATTCATATTCTTTGTAGGTCATAAAATAAGTGTTTATTCTTCTCAAGGAAGCTTGAGTAGAGCTATTCCAAAATGTACCTAGCAAACTGAGCCTGGGAGAAATGCAGCTCCCAACCAGTTAATTTCCAGGCTTTGTATGTTTGCAAAGTGTTTGCTTGTAGGTCTTTGTACGTCATAGTATGAAGTATACTTGAACAGATGTGTCTTTGATATTTGTCATCAGCAAGTTACCAGGATGGTGTCAGACCTCTCTGCTCATCCTTTTTAAATCTCTGGTGAAGATAATGGCCCAGCATGGCATGAACTAGTGTTTCTATTACTAGAGGCACTACAGAGTATCTCTTCATAGTGTGAACAGCGGCAATATCTAAACATTTTGTTAGGATTTTCTTTCCATCCAACCTCGTTCTGCCATTTCCAGGCATGGTGTCAGACAGGAGAGGCGAGTAGAGTGAGAAAGCAAAACAAGAAATTCCTTGGAGCATTTGTGTTTACTTAAGGAGAATCGGATACAAAACAAGAATAACTGCCACCTAATACAGGAAGCATACATGACTGTAATAGTTGCCATGACAAGTAAGTCAGATTCCAGGGAGAGAAGCAGAGCTCTGAAGCATTGGGTCAGCCTGATGCAGCTGGTCACAAGAAACTAATGTTTAAGTCAAGGCATGAAGCCCCATCTTACCTGGACAATCGCTCTGTTGCGATTCCCTTGTCAGGTGGTTGCAGGCTGAGATAAGCTGACAGTTATAGCTAACTTATACAGCAGGATCTTCAGAAAGTTATATGTTTGCTTTATTATATTTGTAAGTTCAGATATTTGAGGTTTTATTTAAAAATATCAGTAAAATCATTTTAATCAAATCTATGTATTTATTTTAATCATTTTCCATTTCTTCCCTTCATGTGTATGTCATGTATGCGCACATATTCACATATGTATGGGCTCATGTATGTGTGGGGGTATAGATGGAAACTAAACATGGCTGTTGGAAATCTTACTTAATCACTCTCCAAGTTCATTCATTTTGAGGGTTCATCAATAGAACTAATCTCTATGGCCAGGTTGCTCTTAGAATTCCTCATATCTGCCTCATGAGGCTGGAATTACAGGAAGGACACTCATTCACCCAACATTTACAGGAGTTCTAGGATTTTGTTCTCTCACTTGTACAGCAAACTCTTTAGTAGTTGAGCTGTTGACCCAGCTTGAATGAGGTGTTTCATTTCTGTGTGTTTTGTTTTGCTCTTTAATTTATATGTCTGATGATGGAGGTTCATGAGTCTTGAGTTTATATGTTCTAGCAAAATATTTGTTGCTGTTCATAACCTGGCCTTGGAAAAGAAAATACTGCCACTTGGGTTGGTGGGAATCTTGTCTTTGTCTTCCTTTTACCTAATATAATCTTGGGGAGCTACCTGAGGTATTTATTTAAGCAAGTCTTGATGGTGATGTATCATAACCAAAAGAAAACATAGACAGGGAATGAAAGGGATAAGTAGGACTCAAGGGTGAATCTGGCTGTAGGAACAAGTAGAGGACAAGTTAGATCACAGAACCGATATCAAAGGCATGGTCAGCTCAGCCAGGGGGATTGAATGGTTGAAAACATAGATTGATGATCTGGTGGATAAAGTAAGAAATTCTGGGCTTGGAGGCACTAAGGCCCCCCTACAGGCTTCAGGACCTGTTTGAGAGACAGGAAGATTCAGAATTGGTTTGCAACCTTAAGAAATGGATCCATTGTCCCTATTGTGGAGGTTTGGAAGAGGCTGGTAGTTCCTATGGAGCAGACTGTCAGAAGAGTTGGTGCATGTTGTCCCCTAGAGAACCTCAATGAGCCGGAGGAAGGATGGTTAGGAAGAAGTGCACCAGAGCTGCTCAGAGGACATGGTGACATCAGTTTTCTTTCACTACTAACTGGAGCAAACAGACCTTATGTTTCCTCTGGAAGAGGTGATAGAGTCCTGTGAATCAGGCTTGCGCCTGCCTGTAAATACCATGACATTTGTTATCCCAATAAGACAGAGTAGAAAATATAAGCCACAAAGAGGAGAGCATAGACTGGATACTTTAATATGGTGTCCCTCAGGAGGAGAGAGGCAGAAGATGGAAGGGACACATATGCATGTCCTATTAGGTATCTGCTCTTCACACACCATGGTGGCCAGGAAAGATTTGACCTGGAGCTATTTTCAGGGTTATGCAATTTCTGGAAAAGGAAAAATGGCACTTTGCTTGACTTTTGACTTCTTGTACTGTTTCTTCTTTGCAGACTGGACATATAGAACACTGTTATCACTCAGACAGAAAATGCCAGGCTTAGCTCAAAAAGTAGGATAAATCTTCCTTCCTTCCTTCCTTCCTTCCTTCCTTCCTTCCTTCCTTCCTTTCTTTCTTTTTCCTTCCTTCCTTTCTCCCTTCCTCCTTCTCTCTCTCTCTCTCCCTCTCTCCTTTCCCCCTTCCCTTCCTCCTTTCTTTCTTCCTTTCTTTTTTTTTGGATTTTTATTTTGCTTGTTTGTTTGTTTTAATTTTAGTTTTTTTTTGAGACAAGGTTTCTCTATGTAGCTCTGGCTGTCCTTGAAACTCCTTCCATAGTCTAGGCTGACCTCAAACTCACAGAGATCCATGTGTCTTTGCCTCCAGAACGGTGAAAGTAAAGGCCTGTGCCACCACCAGATAACTCAGGGTGGATATTTTAAAAATACAGCTAAAAGAGATGATGTCTCTATATGTACTTGATTTCCATAAAGTCTAACATTTCACTAGAATGGCTCAGTATGGTCTGAGTTAATATTACTATGACTTCTGACTTCTGAGGAACTTAAGGATCAAAAATATTTCAAAATAAATTAGATATCCTTCCAAGTTGGATTTTATTATCTTCAATTTGATTACAAAAAAATCTAAAGCATAAGAAAATGATTTTTTTTATACTTGCAAGAGGACATTTCCCTGTTTTTTTTTTATATGTCTGTGTTAGTCTGCCCTTCTCTGGACGATTTGTTTTTGTAACCATGGAAAAGGATGTCTAAGACCTTGGAGGACAGAGCCTGACAGAGAAGGTCAAGTGGCCTTTCACCTCATCAAATGAAATGCCTGATGTTTTCAGCTCCCATTTACCCTGCTTTTGCGTTCTACCAGAGGGTGGTCAGATGGATCCTGCTTTTGGAATTGGCAGAGTAAGTGTCACTGACTGAGAACTTGTTAGGGACCTAGAAGCTACCATTCTTCCTTTGAGGATGAGGAGCTGGGTCACCGGAGTGGTAATGCCTATTTCTACAAGCATAGAATGCAGATAGGTGACTGTGTATAAACTGTTTCTGTTATTTAAAAATCCAAATACAGTTTTCTCTTGCTAACAAAGAATATGCTCTCTGATTACTCTCCCTAAGACAATGTTCCACCTTATCTTAGTTAAGGTTACTATTGCTGCAACAAAACACCAAAACCAAAATCAACTTGGGGGAAAGGGTTAACTTGGCTTACACTTCCACATCATAGATCATCATCAAGGAAAGTCATGTCAGGAACTCAGGGTAGAAACCTGGAATCAGGAGCTGATGCATAGACCATGGAGGAGTGCTGCTTACTGGCTTGCTACTCATGGCTTGCTTAATCTGCATTCTTATAGAACCCAGGACCACGAGTCCAGGGATGGCACCACCCACAATACGCCCATAAGAAAATGCCTATAGGTTTGCTTTGTCTTAGAGGGTATTTTCTCAGTGTTGTTCCACTACTCTGATAACTTTATCTTGTATCAAGTTAACATAAAACTATCTATCACACACCTGAAGTTTGCCATCAAGTACATGCGCAGATTCTATTCTTGCCTCGTCGATTATCAAATAGTTGCATGATGGCCGTCTGAGAAAATTTTTATCATCATAAAGAGAGTTTATTTTTCTCTTTCAAACTCCATAGCCACCATAAAAATCAGTCTTCAAATTCAGTGCCATGGGATTTATAGAGCAGGCATACTATTAGCATTCCCAGTCAAAATCCACAGCTATGTAGGAAGTAAGAGACCTGGGTGATGTTTGCACATCACTGCTGTTCGTCTGGAGTGTGTTCTTGGAATGCACCCAGAGAACCTGTTAACCAGACAGCTGAGCCCACCCCAGAATTTCTGAGTCAGCATGTCTGAGGCAGAGTGTGAGGAATCATACTTCTGATAAGTGTCCAGGTGATGCTGCTGCTGGCCAGGGAAGCACAAGAGGCCCAATGATGTCGAGAAGCAAGTACTTGTTTGATTTTTACTCACCTTCCGCTGCAGTTTTGTGGGAAGGTAGTGTACAGTGTGGTGGTTATTTTAGCCTCTGGAATTAAAATGCTTGGGCTCAACTCTAGGCTTTGCCACCAATAAGCTATTTAATTATGACTTTAGTAGTTAATCTTGATCAGGCTCCTTTTCCTTATCTACCAGATGGAAATAATAATGATAATTACCCTACAGAATATGGAGAGGATTGAATAACATAATACATATAAAGTTCTTAGCAAATACCCAGACACTTTGTAAGCTCTTAGATAAATATTGGATTTTGTCCTCACCTTGCCTAGCTCGTGGTCACAGCCGACTGATGTATGTAACAGTGACATTCCCAGGACTTAGTTCCCTGACTCGACTTTCTGAAATGTCCCTGAAACGGCTTCTTGGAGACAAACAAGACTTCCTTATATCCGCTCTAGGGAGCTGAATTGAAAAATGGCTTTGTCTTAGTGATCCAGAAAAAGTTAATCAGGAGCAAATCTAGACTAAAGTTGGAATGCTCCCCTTAGCCTTGACTAGAGGCTTCTCACCTGCTGGACCCTGAGAGGTTCATTTGTGGAAGAAATGGAAGCGAGCACTGTCACTTGGTAGCAGTGCTTACAGGAGTACCAGTCCAGCCCCAGCTGTCATTGGATCACCAGACGATGGTCAGAATGCACCTTGTCTGGTCCCCCAGACTTAGTCAAGTTGAAAATGTTGGAAGGGACCCAGTAATATTGTTTTCAAACGCTCCCCAGGTGATTCTTATGCAGATCAAAGTAGGGAAAATAATGTGGCACACATGGTAAACCATAAAAGACTTTAACTGTAAAGTAAAATACATAAATGAGACTAGAGAGATGGTTCAGATATTAAGAGCATTTATAGCCCTTGCAGAAGACATGATTTTGGTTCCTAGCAACTCTATTGGGAGACTGTAACTCTCCTCTAGGAAAGCTGGCTTGCCCTTCATGTATCTTCAGACACTGTATTCATATATGCATATACACACATTCATACACACAAATAAAAATAAATTCAAAATGTTTTTAATCAGACGAAGGATATGGTGGGGGTAAAATGTGTTTTGCATTTGAGAAAGATGTTTTTGGTGAAACAATTGAGTACTGATCTCAATTTCAGGATCAAGGATTGCTGGGAGACCAGGAAGTTATTATAGGGGACTTTAAAATCCCAAATGGGATGTATATGTCATATCTTTTCACCCAAGGCTTGGGGATCTTCAAGGAAGAGGGGGTTAAAGGGTAGAAGACCCAGAGTGGTGGAGGACTGTAAAGACACAGTGCTATCCTGACACAGCAGGGTAGGTGACATACGAGCTCAGAGCCATTGTGACAACATGTACAAGACCTGTATATGTTGAAACCAGACAAAGGAATGGCATGGGGACAGTATGTGGGATGGAAGTCCCATCCTTAACTGAGGAGCTATTGGTGTGGCCTATGATCCCTGATAGATAGACTACTCCCCAATGCAAGTCCTATACCAAAGAGTATGTGGGCAATACAAATTAGACTCAATGAAGTTAAAAATACAGAAATAAAACACATATTTGGGTGGATAAGAAGGTAGTGATGGATCTAGGAGGAGTTTGGAGTTGAAATATGATCAAAAATCATTGTTTGAAATTCTTATAGAATTAATAAAAATAGTATTTCAAATAAAAAGAAAATCCTAGGTGACCCTCCACAAATTTTCTGTAAGTTTGAAACTCTGGGAGGGTTCAGAATATCCCCTGTAGATATCTTTTTATCCAATTTTTAATATGCTAAATGGTTTAAAAAATTTATGAAAGAGAACCTACCCAAAGACATAACAACATTTATTAAAACCCTCACCGTGTATTTTGTCAATCAGCAGATACATGGGGTTATTCATTATTCAATTTCTTTCTTGTCCAGAGCTGTCCTAGATACTGAGAAAGAGCAATGAAGAAACAGAAACCCTGTCCCTCATTCATGGCACCTATGCTGTTGTGGAGAGATGGAGGTGAAAGATATGTCCAGCTGAATTGTTTCTTGTTCTACATACAAATTTTCTCTAAGTAGAAAGTCAAAGAGGTGGGCAGTGAAAAGAAATGTTAGTGACTCCACAGTGTTTGAATGAAATGCTGAACTTGAGTAACATAATTAAGAATCTGTGAAATCAAGATAGGGGAATATAAGGCTAAAACTCATCCAACTCTCACACACCAGGTATGAAAACACAAAGGAAAATTGTCCCGGGTGTCCTAGAGCAATGACAAAAAAACCATGTCAATTTATAAATATTGGTCTCTTTGCTGACATCTTTTCCAGTGGCCCCAGCACAACTAAGAAGGTAGCATGACAGATAAGAGAGAAAATGGTATTCTACTAGCTTTCTATTATTCACAAAATGTGGCATTCTTAGCAAGTAGAAAACAGTTTATGTTTGTGTGTGTGTGTGTGTGTGTGTGTGTGTGTGTGTACATGCAGTTGTGCGTGTTCATGTATATGGTGAGTTAGAACTAAAATCAAAGTCCATAGAAATCCATTGCGATAATTCAGAAAATTATTAGAGAACGATTTAATTATCTGCCAGTATAGGATAAAAGGATACGAAAGATTCAAGAACTAAATTACTTCTGATTGAGTAGAGAAAACTTATTTGTTCAGACTAGATAAAGACTACTGACAGGTTTTATATATTCAGACAGAGTAAAACATATTTTCAAGTGCTTACGTATTTGTGAACTAAAGCCACTGCCTTATGAACTATTTTCATCCATTTCTGCATAAAATTTTCACATAGAGATCAGTATGTACAAGTAGGGACACCTCGTGAAAAAAGTTATTATTAAGCAGAATTTTGCAAGGGCATGCAAAGGAGTAAAAAAATATTTTAAGACTCTATTGTTGACTATTTTAATTAATATTATTTAACGATGACTTAAGCCAAGAAAATATAAGGATGGTACCAGTTATAGGAACATTGTTAAAAGAGGAGCCTAGTGGGACACTCCACATAAGTCTCAAAGGGTCTGGGGGCTGTGGGAGGGCAGGTGAGTGAGAAAACCCACAGGGGAATGAGGAATACAGGGCACCTGGCTTTTAGCATGGGTTTCACACACACGCAGTGATGCATGGAAATAGATATGTCCAAAGAAGGGAGAAAAATAATATTGAAGAAAACAACCGTGTTTTTTTTTTCTTTAAAAATAAATAGGAATTACTCTTTTAGGATAGAGAGGCGGTAGTGACAGGAAATTGATAAATTGGTCACAGACCACAGGCTGGAGAGTCCTCGAAACAGAAGAAAAAGGCTGTGATGTTATGGTTCCTGTCACCAGAGAGACAGAAGGTCTGGTTTTGTCTTTTGAAAAGGCTTCAAAGACGTCATCAGTGAAAACTGAATTAATACTACAGACAATTTCTGGATGCTATAATTAGCAAGATAACATTCATATTTTAGTAAAATGGGTATTTGGTCAGCAATTCTACTCCTTTCGTAGGATTGACTACTCAATAAAGCAGAGGACACAGAGCAGTGGGGGACCCACATAGAACCATAACCCTAGTCCCACTGCCATTTTCTGTCTACCTGGGTCTTAGCTTTCTCTCTCCAGTTCTGGGAAGAAATGGTTTGGGTTTTGTATGTGGCCATTCTTTTTTACATCTAAATTAAAATGCATCTCGGGATGCATTTTAATTTTTATAAGGGAATGAGTGTCTCTTTAAAAAAAACCTCTTTTCATTTTTTTTTGACATGACACAGCAGGTATGTGTTGATGAGGCACAGGTATGGGCTTTCAGAATTGTCTTTTGATTATTGTTGTTGTGAAAAGCATTGCATGAGTGACAGTCAAATTCTTTGTAAGTATTCCAGTAATTTTCCCAGTCTTGACAAGCATCAGTAGCAGATAAAGAATTCTGGTACCATCTGTTGTTGTTGGTGGTGGTGGTGGAGTGAATGAATGTGTGTGTGCGTGCATGCGTGTGTATGTGCATGCGTGTGTGTGTGTGTGTGTGTGTGTGTGATTGCATTGTGTTTTAGAAATATATGAGAAGAAGGAGGAACACCAAACCCAAAGGTCTAAGTTGCTCAAAGACAACTCTCACTTGTCTGCAGTAGAAAGTTAGGAAACCTTGCTAGAGGTTTCCAGTAGAAAGATGATTTATTCATTCTGGTTATTGGTGGATGTCAGAAAGTGTTGTTTAGGCCTGTATAATCAATCAGATAAACTCATGAGGTGATGAGCTCCCCCACTTTACCTGTATCCAATAAGAGGCTCAATAACTTCCAAATGGACAAATCCAAACATTGATGGTTTAGAGACCTTGAATGCCTCTCCCAATACTGGCAGTTGACAGAATTAATATAGATTATTCCTGTACTGTATTTATAATTAAATGTGTATTTTTCAGCTTGCCTGCATGTAGGTAAAAATGACTAAATATCAAAACCCAGATAATGTGAGGATTATAAACCATGAATTTCAGATGCAGTGTGGGTTGGTGTTGATCACTAGTGGGTGCGGTGAAGAAAATGGCTTTCAGGTTAATTGAGCCATACAGCCAGGACAAGTTCAAAGCACCTCATAGAATTCAGAAAAGGGGGCCAGTTAGATGTTTCAAAGGATAAAAGACCTTTGCTACCAAGCCTGACAATTGAAGTTTTTTTTCCCTTGGGACACATAAAATAAAAGGAGAAAACGTGTTTACTCTGGCAAGGAGCAATTAAATTTTTTTAAAATATCAGGAAAAGTCATACAATTGAACCTTCTCACAATCATACTATCCTGTCTTGTCTCACTAAATCATTGTGTCTAGAAGGCCCTGTTGTTTATCTGTCTTTAAAGAGAAATAATTTATTAGTTATAATATTCAGTTGTAAAAATATTGGCATATACATATATACATATATATACTACCTCAATTGGATTCTAGAATGTTTTGTTTGTTTTCTCCTTAAATGCCCCTTACCATCCACAATGGGTATTCTTGGTTGTAAAATTAGCTACATTTGGAATTATCTGAAACCTGGAAATCAAAGGCACATCTGTGAAAAAATTTGCCTTAACCTGAAGTAGAATGATCCATTTATAATCTGGATCTTCAAGGTAGGAAGACAAGCCTTTAATTCAGATCTTTTGATCTTGGAAAATCCACCTCTAACCTGGGCCACTTTCTGCTGGAAGCTTGCAAGAGGACATGGAAGAAGGAAGTTCTTTGCTTGCTTGCTTACTTTTACCTTGGTAGCATGTCCATTCCTTCACCGGCATAAGAGCCTACTTCTTGGGATTCTTGTGTATACTGAAGACCAGCTGAGACACTGAGTCTCATGGACGGAGAAACTACTGGATTCTTGCACTATCCTATAACTTCTGTTACTGTAGAGAATCCTGATTGGTATACCATAGTTATCATAACCCATTATATTATATTTTAGTCCCACCTCCTGCAAACACTCACCTAATTTCTGTCTCATTTTGACCTTTTCGAGAAGTCAATAAATGAATATTGTGTTTTCAGAATGAGTCTTTGCCTTCAGTTTGGGGCCATTGTGATGGAGAATAGATGTGCCTGCCCTTGGCTTGTCTGCAAAAACACCATTCACCCCCTTTCCTTACTGAGAAGTGGGGAAAGGCACTCGACACCAACCCTGACTATTTGAATTTAATGTCCCAGACCCATTTGGTGGAAGTAGAAAAGACTCTTGAAAGTTATCCCTTGACTGCCACTTGTTTATGCAAATGTGTGTATTGTACATTGAGGCTAATATCCTTGTTTAAAATT
This sequence comes from Myodes glareolus, assembly GCF_982192425.1. Taxonomy (NCBI): domain Eukaryota; kingdom Metazoa; phylum Chordata; class Mammalia; order Rodentia; family Cricetidae; genus Myodes; species Myodes glareolus. The sequence goes on along the minus strand of NC_142030.1, from coordinate 43,399,397 downwards.
TTAGTGTATCTATGTATGTGAATTTTGGATACTTTAATCATTGACTCACTTTAATGGCTTAATACTTTAAAAAATAAAAACTACTGACACAAATCAGCTGAAAATTTTAGGCAGTTATGTATTTTTTGAAAGTTGATGATGAAATGTAATTGTTATAATTAGGAGGACTCAACCACACTCTCGTAAAATAATCTTTAATATTTAGCACAAAAGTGAGCGACAGCAATAAAACTGAAACAAGGAGAGATGAGTCGGAGCATTGCATTCTAAATTATATAACAAAACAATGCTGAATGTGTATCCACATCCCGGGCTATGACATGAACAAAATACTAAGGCAAATTGCATGTCTGTGTGGAGGAAGGTTGTGGAACTGACTGGAACATTCAGGAGTGAGAAAGTCTTAGGAGTGAAATAGATATATGTCACCTGCCTTTACCCCAGTGTAAATCTTGCTGATAGGATTTTGGATTTGCGCCAACCTCAGTGAGTTGTTGTAGCCACCTGGAAAATGGAGATTAGTGCCTCTCTACAGACTGGTCTAAGAACCACATCATATGCTGCTTGTTAATTTTTAAATTGCATTTATCGTGTGTATGTGTGCGTACCAAAGTGTACATGTAGAAGAAAAAGCACATCTTTTTAGAGTCTGTTTTCTGCTCCCAAACTTTGGGTCCCAGGGCTTGAACTCTGATGACCAGACTTGGCAGTAAGCAACTTCACCATCAGATTTTTCTTCCTGGAACACTTCCCAAATCTTAGTTCAATGCTTACAACATAAGAAGTGCTCAACACTTACCTAATAACAGTCAAGATCTTGTCTTATTTTAAAAGTTGCCTATCAGGGAGCTTTGTTTAAGACAAAGTCCAGGATTACTTCAAGGCTATTCCTCTGATAAATGGGGAAACTGAGTCATATAGGAGCTTATTCCTTTCCAAAGTCTTAGGTGTTTATAGTGCCAGTAAAGCCAAGCTGTCTGGTACCAGCTCAGAGCAATTTGAATGTCAACACAGATGACTCCTCGCTGCCAACACAGACACATCTGACCCTGCTTACTCATTCACTGGCTTAACGTTTCAACACATCTGCCCTTTACAGGCTGTGTGCTTTATTTTATAATTGTTAAGTAGATTTTCTGGTTTCTTAAGGCAGGTTAAGAAATTGAATTTTACTAATTGCAAACATTAACCAAAATGTAGTTTTAAGAGACCAGTGTCTTCTCAGATGATCTCCCCTTCAGAAGAGATGTTTGAAAGTGCATCCCAGGGGATCATTTCCTTACCAAATAGCGTCTATCTGGGTCGAGGTGGGCATGGAGGTTGGGTGTTTGGGGGTTCATTTTGTCCTGAAATTAGCATACACTTTCTTTGCTTGCTACTTTTTCCTCATTGGAGCATTCAGTCCCTCATATGTCTTCTGATGGTAGACTTTTGACTCTTCAAGGCTCTAACCAGAAAGCACTTGCAGTGTAGCGTAAGTGGTGATTGAGCCTAAATTTTGATTTGTATCGACATTTGCTTCATATTTTAAGCCTTCCTGTAATGATCCTAACATTGCAGAGTTAAGTGATACTTATGGCACCATGGACTATAAATGAAAGCTTGGCTTTGCACTGTGTCAAAGCACTGTAAATGGCCCCACATCTGTGCACAATTCACAGTAAATCAACCATTCGGGGTTTCATTTCACATTGCATATTTTAAATGCCTTTAATAAAGATGAAGTGATTTGTAAGTTGCATAATGAAGCCAATTTAAATAGTAGTCATTAATGAGATACTAACTATTTAACTAAGCATCTTTTTCCCCGGCGGTGTGCGTCACATCGTCAGCTTGATCAATTTTCTTTAAACAATAGTGAATACACTCAGTAAGTAAGACTCACTCAAAGTGGAAGCACATCTGAATTTTATTACAGGTAAGCTATAGGAAACCTTTGATCTGAATTCTCAGCAAGCTTTGAGATTGGCTCTGTGCATCCACACACAGAGAGGAATGGAAACTGAGGCAGGTGCGAGAAAGGGTGTGGAACAAAAGCTTCACTTTCTTAAGCTGGACTTTATCTCTAGATTGGATCCTGTTTTTCCTTCTCTGGGTCCATCTGTCTATCTGTCCACCTGTCCATCTGGACATCCCGCTATCCCCGAAGTTAGGTATACAACTCTGTTAGGCTGACAGTAGTCTTCCTGGTACTTGGTAGAGGAATAACAAGACTTTCTGATATTGGTCTTATTTGTTATTCCCTTTTGAACAGCTAAAAGATTAGAAACTCTAATAATCTGGTGACCAATGATCATGCCGAATGTTAAGAAGGCGACCAGCTGATCGCACGCCAAGATCAAATAAATAGAACTGCAGGGCAATGTGTCACTATGTAAAGTTGTGTGGCCTTGTTGAAATCTGTGGTTTTTTTTTTTTTTGGTGGGGAGACGGAATAAAGAATTTTTTTCTGTTATTATTAGCCTTGTAAAATGCAAATAAAATATATTTTATGCATGTATGAACTTCTCAACAAGTATTTGAAACATTTTATCAAAAAAAAAGGTGAGTTTTTCAAAGGTCAGGTCAATATGTAGGTGTGATCTGAGGAAGTCCAGCCATGAATCAGATGTTCCGGAGTGTACAAGGATGGAAAATTCCCACTCTTTGTCCACACCTCAGTCATCATTGATCCAGCATGCACTTTCCCTGGTGACTGTGCTCATCTGGGCTTTTGTCCCAGGCTGAGGTTTGGCTATTACGTCTGGCTGTGGAAATGATAGGATATGAGTTAGTGGGCTCCACAGGGTCAGAAAACAAGGCTAATTCCCAAGACTAAGCACGAGAAGAGAGTAACAAGTTCCCGCTCCAGAGCCGAGGCTCTGCTCCATAGATGAGCATTGTGACAAGGGAGGGTTGTGATTGGAAATGTGGGCAATGCATCAGAGAACTCTCAAACTCTGATGTCACATGGCCTCAAGCCAGTATCGTATTCTTTTGGCTCTCCAGTGAAAACATCAGCGAATGAATTTGGAGGAGCTATTTTGACCAGGATGTTTTGTATCTTCTAGGTCTTTTGGGAAGAACCATTTCCCACACACACTGAAGTTTGGGGCATCATGGAGCTTACTGAAATTTAAGCCCAGTAGAATTCACTTACAGTTGAGTTTCAAATTAATTAGCAGTGTTTACTGTCTCTTTAAGTATTTATTTTGTATAATTATAGGAACATTTGCTATAGTTTCTAGAAGCATACTAGAATCTACTTTTGACTTTTTAAAAGGACTTCAACCAATGATATTTACTGTGGACTTTATCAGTGGATTCATTGTATAGGGCAGGGGTGTGGGTTAGGGGCCACACTCCTATAAACTCCTAACTACGTTATGCTTGTAATGAGTTCATTTTAATTGCACAGGACCATAGCATCATTTTGTATTACAAAAATTTCCTTTAGTAAATGAAAAATTTGTGTGTATAAAAGATATATTTGTCTTTTTCTTCAAATATGAAATATTCTGGTAATACCACACTTGCATTTATGAAAGATGATGGTAGATGAGGGAGAAATTTTTCCTGACAGTTGTACATAGCAAAGACTCTCTCTGCTCGTCCAATACAGAGAGAAACCACAAAGAAAAGAAAAAACAGGCTTCTTTTCGATGTTTGTGGTACAGGACCTAACCAGGTAGAAGTGTCTCCATACATGAGACAGACTCCAGATTGACGGAGGGTGGGAGAGGGGTACATTAGTGCCACTCAGTTGTACTTTTTGGGGAAAGGGTGATGAAAGCTGACCACGTGCAAATGTAGTGTTGAGTTGTTCTGTACATGCTGCCCTTAAAACATCCAAATTAGGGATAAGGAGATGCCACAAGCAACAACTTTTGTCAACTCTCTGGCATCATGACCAGCCTGACGGATCTCAGAATGAAAGGACCATTAATCCCGATGTCTTTACAGAAAAGAATCTGTTTCTGAGGTGTTTTTCCTCCCAAGTATTATAGAAAGATATGTAGTATAAGCTACTTTTATGGGGTCAATGTTGCTACTTTCTTATTGAAATAGTATATTCTACACACTTGGCTATTGGTTCAGTGTTGGGGGACTCACCAAGAAACAGGTGGCACACAAGAACTGCAGATCTGTGGGGAATTTATGAAAGAAATTATTTACAAATTTCATGAGGGTTTAAGGAACCACAGCAGGCTATGGAAGGAGAAAAGTCATCTTAGAGCTGTATGGCTGATCGTCCTCTGGAGGCTTGCTAGAGGGTCACAACCAATTCATTCTCATCCATCATGAAATACGACTTTTAAACTAGCCTGGAGGTGGGGTGGCACATGCCTTTAATTCAGGTTCTAGGGAGGCAAAGACAGGTGGATCTCTGAGTTCCAGCCCAGGCCTGTCTTAGAGAGCAAGCTGAAGGAAAGCCAGGGGTGCACTAAGAAACCCTGTCTCAAAAAGCAAACAAACAAAAAAGTCAGCAAAAAATAAGCACACACTCACACACACGTCATTTATTCTTCCCCTAGATCGCTTACTGCCCCCAATAGCATACACCACTGGAAGCTAGGGCAGTGGAGCATGTGGGCTCAGTCTCTGCCTACCAGATTCTGAGAACCTACCAAAGGGTCTAGAGACTAGGTCCACAATTCAAACCCAGAGGGAAAAAAAGAACACAATGATTGTTCTTGACAGCTACCCTGAGAAGAGAACTCCATTCTGCTCCCCTATTGCCTTAGGAAGTCATAAGAGATTGTGCTGGACTTGCTTTGGATATCTTGCCTGTGCGGTTCATTGATGGCATTAGAACACATATGACCCATGACTATCCCATCGTCATTCTTTATGAAGCGTTTTAAGGCCTTCCATACAAGGTCTTACAGTTCTCACAGGAAGTGGAGGAGATATTCCAAATATTGAGTCTTTCTTCCAAATTTTTCACCTCAGGACATGAGGCCCAGGATGGCACAACTACTCAATGTCACAAGGTCAAAATATTTGTCAGAGCCAAAGAGTGTATTTAGGCATCAGGTCTAGCTGCTCCTCTGTAATCCTTTCTTATAAGTTAATCCTGGCTATTCCTTCTCAAAAAGAAGAAAGACTAGTTTTTAAATTAAAAAAAAATCACATGGCACAACTGTTTCTTTACAATTCTTAGGTCAGATTTTCGAAGCTGAATAACTTCAGCTAATTCTTAATAAACAGGCTTATTTTTTTAACTACATGTCAGGTCCCTTTCTAGTTTTTTTAACATGCATTATTTTAATAATAATAAAAATAACTTAATATTAATGTTCTTTTAACAGATAGTTATCCCTTAGCCATTCTATATTTCACCCTTCTCACCAGCTCCCATTAATCAAGCACATTCCTGTCCAAAAGAAACATCACACAAACTATAGGTGCAGACTGTGCATATATGTTTTTAAATTTCCTGGCAATCATATTTGAAATGGGCTAAAAGAAAGAAGTGACAAAGACTGTTTACTTTGCTTACTTAGTATTCACAAAGTAGTATAATTTCAATTTTATCCATATACTATACCATATGCATACACTCACTACATTTTCGAATTTCCATTTCCATACTATGTCTTTACACTGGAGCGTTCACATCAGAACCTCCAAGATCATTGGGACTTGGTGTCCATCTCGGTTTTGGGCTGGCTGCTACTGAATTAAAGCCCAGGAGGCAACACATTTTCCTGTTTTAAGTTTAGTATCACGAAGTTTGGCACGGTCAAATGGGTTACTCAAAACAAATCACAAAGAATACTCATGTCAGAGCTAAGAACAGATTTGACCGACCACTTTTGGCATATTATCTGTTGATTTATTATCTTTGTTACAGGTCTATAGACTTATTTTCAATTCATTTGTGGTCTTCAGATTGAACCCAGGCTTCAAGCATGCTCTAACTGAGTGTATGAGTATATACTCTGGAGCTACTTACTCAGCCCCAGCCCTGACTATGAACTTTTAAAGGCAGAAAGATTAGCATGTGCTATTCATTGATTGTAATATGTGGAGTCTATAGCAAACCTGGATGTCTGCAAGGTGATCACACTGTCCTGACCCAGGTTCCTCCGGCCACTCTAGAGAAATAGAGCCAGTACCTGTACCTGTCTCCAGCACACCAAGCCAGATGATGATCAGTGCAGGATGGCTCTCAGAGCACTCTGACAGAGTTGTCCTACTGTGTTTATACCCCCACAAACTGAGGAAAGAGAGTAATAAACTATTGTTCTTATATTTTTCTTATCACTTTATTTTCAATAGTGTCAAATCAAGAAACGTTAACAAGACGTAAGGTTTGGTTCAGTGGTGATGTTCTTGCTCCTTCTGGGTCCAAGTAATGGAAGGCCTGCTGATTTATAGGGAAGTTGACTCAGGCATAGGTTTCACCCCACAGAGAGTCATTGTTTCCCACTAGCCTCATGTTTGTTTTATTGGAAGAGGCACTCCAAAGGCATTGCTTAGCTCTGATGGACAGCAAAGAATTTTGTAAAGACCTGCAGACTGACGGACATGCGTGTGTTCTGTGCACATAAAACATGCGTATTGGACCAGAAATCCCATTATTCAGCACTAAGTCAGGTAAGAAAATGCCTAGATGCTGTGGATGATGGCTGAATACACTGTCTGGATTTCACTTTCTCAAGTCAGCTTGGGCATGACTACTTACAATCAAGTTATGTACAATCTAGTGAATACCATGACAAAAACCAGAATTCTTTGTGCCTGGTATATCAAAAGTCAGAGATTTTTCTCAGTTATGCTTAGGTAGAAGTTTGCTGTTTTTACTTCATAGAAACACTAAGATAAAATATTAAATTTACAATGTCAACCACCTGTGTAACCGCTATATATCGGTGGTCCCATTCCAGTCACCACACCTCTTCAGCATCCCTAACTCAGCATTCATCAGTCTTGTCTCCAGGCTGTGATGGCATTAAGAGGAAGTGACCTCTGGTAGCATTGGCGCCAAAGAGATCAGAGTCCCTGCCATTGTCCATGCTAGAGCCTTTCACTGTGAATGTGTTGGGATCAGTTGTGCCTTTGCCTAAAAATCCTCAACCACAGTAACCAATCCCTATAAACTGTTCGTTACCCAGGGTAAAATACGGTGGAATTGTATTTTGGTTTGCGCTCAGGGCATTAGGAGGAGGGGATAGACATAGTTCACATCTTCACAAGGAAGAGATTTTGGAAACAGAGATGCTCAGAGCTGTAGGTATGGTGTCTGCGAATAGAATAACCTCTTATGTAAAACACCTGTGTTTCACACAGTCCGATAGGGAGTGTCTAAGCTGCAGGAACTGCTTTCATTTGACAGACCAGATACATGGCCTGTGAGATCCGGATGGCATTCTGTGGTATGTTTTTAACCTTTGAACTAAAAATGGCAGCATCAGGTGGCATCTTGTGATGGCATTCAGTTTGCAGTCCAGAATGTTTCCTTTGAGTTTTATCATCCAAGTCCAGGTCTGCCTGCTACCAACTAAACCTGTTCTGATTTTCTCTCAAACGCTCCTTTCATCTCCCCTTCTTTCCTTTCACTTTTAAGGTTCTTTATTTGTTGTTGCTCCTTTTCAAGGCACGGTGTTGTTAAACAACTGCTCTGGTACTGTTCGGTTGGGGGAATTTGGGTCTGAATTACAACCATGTGGGTGCTTCATTCAAATTCATCACTAAGCACTAAGCTAGCCTCATGCATGGCTCTACCGTCAGACACCCAAGATTCCTTCTTCAAATAGAAGCACACAAATGAACGAACAACCACTCAAAGCCATTTGAAGTAATTGATACTAATTCTGATTGTCTTTTTTCCTTCATTCCCCAACCAAGTAAAGTGTGGGATGCCCTAAAACCCAGAAATCTCTTAGTACAGGGTCTGGCAGTAAAACAAGATGATGTTTAAGAAGGGAGGGAGGAATTAAGAGAAGGATAAAGGGAGAAGGGTACAGAAAGAGAGAGCGAGAAGTTGAGGAGGGGAGGAGGGACAAAGGAAGGGACACAGGGCACTTACACTGTCCTAATCCTATCTCCTTTCACTGTGCCCTCTTGCTCTTGAATGTGCTACAGATATATGGGCTTATCCCAAAAGCCTATCTTAGATCACAAAGCAGTTCTTAGAAATGTGTCTCTGAAGGACTCATAAAGTATTCAATCATACTAATTTTAACTAGAATCTCACTCTTTCTGGCTAGGTAATACACTATTCATTAAAAGAAAAACATTTAAAAGCTGTTCAGTGAATTTCTCAGATGTCATTAATATGTGGAACTTAATTATTAAAAACTTTTAAAATAATTAATAAGGATATAATAAGAATAGTAATATTCCTAAAACCTAAGATTCTTTAAAGGGGTCACATGGTTTCTTAGCTTGTGAGTCTGAGCATCACTCTACTTGGTCACCCTCCATTCCCATGGGTGAGAAATACAGAAGCTCAGGTGATAAGCATGACTCCCCCAAGGTGACAGAGTTCATAAAGAGCAAAGTCCTGAACAGGCTCATGTGTTGTTAATATGAGGGTTTTGTTGTTGTTTGTCAATTTTTATTTTATTTATTGAATTAGTTATTTTTCCTTAAGGTCTTCATAAAAGCTGAACTTGACACAAGGGTCTAAACTATAGATGTCTCTCAGGGACAAAGATATGCAGGTCTACATTGCAGGTATCTATCATGAGGAAATTCTTGGGGACAGATGTTAAGGACGGTCTACACTACAGGTGTTTCTCCTGGGAAGGATCTTCTACACTGCAAGCATGTACCCTGAGAAGGATCTCAGGGACAGGATGGGAGGATCTACACTGCAGATGTCTATATTGAAAAGAATCTCAGAGTATGGGGAAGGTCTACACAGCATGTGTCTGTCTATCCTAATAAGGATCTCAGGGATGGAAAAAAGACAACAAAAGGAGCAAAACAAAGGCTGCCCACTACTGAAGTGATGCAAGCTATGGAGCTTGCCATGGTATATTTCTTGACTGAATAAGAAGGCATTTGTACACGATTCCTCTCCACTTGGGTAGGAAGTCGAACCACAGGATACTGAATTCAAATTTGTACCTGAAAACAAAGCAAATTGTGAATGAGTAGTTCTGAGACATTAGGACAGTTTGGGGAAGGAAGCAAGAGATAGCCATTGTTCTGGGGGTGAGCGATGATTTGAGCTCAGTAGGGTGATGGGAATCATAACAAGATTCATTTAGAAAAATGGCTAAGCTGTGCTAAGGAAGTCAAGAGAAGAATCCATATGTAAGTTTCTATTCTACTTAAAATGAATGATTGCCAACTGGGTATGGTGGTATACATCTGTACTCTCATCATGCAGGAGGGTGAAAAAGGAGATGTGCCTGGATTTGAGACCAACCTGGGCTGCATAGTGAGTACCAGGTTAACTTGAACTATACAGCAAATCTTTGTCTCCAATATATATAGCAAAGTGAATGATGTTAACAACTGTATCACACAGTAGAATAGACTCACTGATGTTCAGATAAAGGTCATAAAATGCTATTCAGGAACATCAATAATCCCCTGACATGGGTGAGAGCAGGGGCTGGAAACTTCTGCAAAGATAACACAGACTTGAGCTTGAGCAAGAGTCGAGCTGAAAGAGGAATGGCAGAAATTGCATCAGTAGGAAATTGTGAAATGGAGGATGAAAGCATGTTCTTTGGCATGCGCACGTGCGTGCGTGCGTGCGTGCGTGTGTGTGTGTGTGTGTGTGTGTGTGTGTGTGAGAATCTGCCATCAGCAGATAAAGCCGGGCAAACGTGATGATGCTGGGCTGTGAAGGTAGAAAACGGCCAGCATGCTGGAGAAAGAGAAGCAAGAAGTACATTTGAGGGCACCGTTGGTAAAACGATTAAGTGTAGAGAAGTTTTGGAAATAACTAAAAAACAAAAAATCAGTTTTTGAAAACCTGCCTTCAAGATTTCTGTGAAAGATTAGATAGAACAATCACATTCAATTAATAAAAACTTTTTTTTTGAGACAGGCTTTCTCTGTGAAACAGTCTTGGTTGTCCTGGAACTCACTAGGAAAAACATTTTTTATAGTCCAGAATCATTTTGGTTTTACTCCTAGTAAGCAAGAGATCCACGGGGAGCAGGCTTTATCAGCTCCTTTCCTTCCCATTGACTCTCAGGCTGTGCTTCTGTGGGTCAAGCATGCTAGGGCATGCTGGGCCACCATGGATCCCTCCTGGCTTTCTCTTTGTCCTGTTCCTTCTCATCATTTTCCTTCACTTATTCTGTGAGCCATCTCAGGTCTTAGAGTGCTTAATGGGCTCAGTTCATGTATTAATCTTCTTGGCAAGAATCCTGCCCTTAACCTGCTAGCTTAAAGCAGTGGCAGCAGCATGCTGAGAAACACAATAGACTCTCTCAGCTTCGCCAAGGTGACATTACTGTGGTATTCCTTTATGGACAGCCTGCAATGCCTCCTCTCTCATAGAGTCACATTGATGTGGACAAAGGAACCGTTCTATATTTTAGAAAGACCTTGTGAACATAGACTTAGTGCACTCCCCACCCGCTCTGTCTGCAGTCTCAGTGAGTTGCTAAAAGATAGCAGTTCTGGCCTAAGGCTCAACAATTTTTAAGATTGTCTAAAAGTGAACAATTTTTTAAAGGACTTGAAGGTAGAATGTCAAGTCAACTGGAAGTAGGAAATAGATGTTAGGTACAGTGTTAGAAAAGTAAAAAAAATGAATGAAACAGAATTTGGAATGGGGGTAAGTACAAAGCTAGAAAGTAAGAAGACTTTAGATATAGTTTCAATACTTGCTTCACGGCCATGTTTTCAGCTTTCTGTAGAGAATCTTTGTGGTTCTCTATCAGGAAATAGAGTTAAGACTAGACTTAACTGGGATTGGAGAGATGGTTCAATGGTCTGGAGCATTTGCTACTTTGTCAAAGGGTTAGAGTTCAAATCCCAGCACCTGCACTGAGTAGTTTACTACTGTCTTTCATCCTTGCTCTAGAGAATCTGCTGTTTGCTTCTGGGCTCTGCAGCATCTACGCAGAGGTTAACATCCACATAATCAGCCCTACACGTAGCATATCGTGGGGTACTATTTAGTCCAAACACAGAATGGAATTGTCCAGCATGCTGCAACCTGGTGAACCTTGACCACTATGCTAAGTGGGATAAGCTGCATTATACAAATATTGAGTGATTTTACTTGTAGGGTTCTTGAAACAGCCCAATTCACAGATACACGAAGTAGAGCAGAGATTGCAAGAAGTGCGAAAGGGGTACAGAGAGCAAATAGTGCGTAGATACAGAGTTTCAATTTGAGATCCCAAGGAAGCCTGAAGGCGGGCACAACAACAGAGGTGTGAGTGTTATCCCTCAGCAGTAAGATTTAAAAGGCTGAAAATGGTCAGTAACATTTGACACCTGTTACAAGACACCTGTATTAAAACTCACATTAAACATGCTTTTGAGACAGCAGGTTAGGAGAGTACAAAGAATAGTTTATCGAGATGATTATGCTGTTGGATATGGGATAAATGACAAGACCAAGAGACGCCAAGAAGGAAAAAAGAAGTAAATGGTAGGTCTGCATATTTATGCCTGAGTGTCAGTCTGGTGACAGTCTTCTATGGTAAAGGAATGAGACGGTTCAGGGTGAACTTGGAATATGGGGAACTTCTCTAAGCTCTGTAACAGCTGCTGTGAGTTGGAAAGCAAATTGGCTGGAAGACTCAAAGAATTGCCACTTTTACTAGCTAAAGTTGGTATAATACATTTTTAGTTGAGCCAGTCACTGTGGTTGTGTCGTGTTCTGTAGTGGTAGCTGGCAACAGCCTTGAGTAACAGGGAATTGGGCTGACGTGTGGTATGGTATTGGTTGTGGTCAAAAAGTCTGGTATGTTCTCCTTTGTTGTGGTCAAAAGTTTAATAGACAGGACTCCGTAGAATACAATTAAGTGAACTTTGTTGTCCAGCTGGAGAGAAAGAAAGAAGAAGGAGGGTGGAAAGATTTAGAGAAACCTGGACAGCATTTAGAAGCTATTGGTATTAATGTCAGGAAGAGGTAGTACAGATGCATAACAGTCAGAACATGAATGCCAGGGACGTTTCAAGGATGATAAGAAAGTTTGAAGGCCAAGGACAGATGCTTACAGAGTGGTGATCAATCCCAAACTATGCCATAATAAATTGAGACTCTTTAATGTATTCTGTGCTGCGTACACTAGCGATACACATGGGTAAATCCCTGTACTGATAGGAGGGTAGATAGAAGATTACACATTCAGGTCAAAACACCACAAAAGTACATTATTTGGTAAATATCCAGAGGGTCTAATGCCTCCGGTTTGGGGTGGGGTGAGTTTACGTATCTGACACATTCTGCTTTGAGGCTGCTGGCCTGAGGACCACACTCAGAGAGGCCCTGAATTAGAACACAGGGGAAATGCATAGGAGGTAAGGTAGAACTTTAGGACAGGCATTTTACATGGCACAGCACAAAGGAAGGGGACTCTGAGCAAGATTCCAGTGTTTTCAAAGAACATAAAGGTAAGGTTAGGGAATCTGAAGATGCTGAGAAGAAGGCAAGATGAAAGCTAATTAGAGTATATGTGGTATGGTGGGCATGTAAGCACATGACTTTTTGTAGGTTGACCTGTTATCTATCCCACTGAGACTTTCATGTAGTGTATGCAATGTGTGTGCTGACTTTAATAACATAAGAATGAATACCTACACAAGTTTGCCATGAGTTATTGATGCACCTCAAGTGCTTTGTGCTCATTCTTCTTTTAAACCATTTTGCTTTTAGTCTCGTTATATGGATGGAAATGGAAGCACAGGAGTATTTATGGTTATGTAGCCTGTGTATATAAAATGATAAATACAAGGATGAATTTTTGTGTATTAGTCGATGTATATATGTAAATAGAAACAGGTGTCATCTTTTATACTAAATTTTTGCATTTAGTTAGTAGAACAAGAAAAATGGATTTTCAATTAAAAGTGAAAGATTTACATTCTGTGTAAAAGAAGACTTTCATTCCCCTTATTTTCGTACATTTTTTTTATCTCCAGTTTCTCTCCATCTTTATTAGTGATCACTCACGTTTATTCATGTAGCTGCGGACTCATTCAACATGAGGAAGAATCTGGCTCTCGTTTAATGAGTACCATTTTGAGGCTTGTTTTGTAGCTTTTTTGAAGTAGTCAAATATTTGGAAAGATTATTAAAATGATTAACATTTTTGTGTTGGTTGGCTAGTTTTTGTCAACTTGACAGACACATAGAGACACTCGGAAGGAGGAACCACATTTGAGGAATTATAGTGCCTCGATCAGATTGCGCTATTGGCAAATCTGTGGGGTTATCTTTATCATTAATGACTGATATAAGAGAGACCAGCCCACTGTAGGTGGGGGGTGCTTCCCCTGAGCAGGTGCTACTGGGTTGTATCAGAAAGTAAACCTGAAGGAGCCATGGAGAGTGAGTCAGTGGAGCAGCAGTCTGCCATAGCTTCTAAATTATTGAGTCCCTGCCCTGCTTTATCTTGACGATGGACTTTGTCCTCTAAGATGTAATAAACCACTTCCTTCTCTAATTGTTATTGGCTAGTGTTTTTATCATAGCAACAGACAGAATACAGGGTTAATTTAGATTCTCATTTATTTAAATATGTTTGCATGTGTGTGCCTGCCTATCTATGTATATCACATGTATGGAGTTGTCTGTGTCTATCAGAAGAGCATGTTGGACACCTGTCACTGTAGCTATAGACTGTTGTGAGCCCCATGAAGTGGGGATGGGATCCAGACTTCTGTGTTCTGCAAATGCAGCAGGTGCTGTTAACTCCCTAGCCAATGCCCCAGAACCAGACATTTAGTTTTTTTAATTATGAAAATGATCTCTTAATCTGCAGCAAGTAAAACCATGGAGAGTTTCATTCAACTCTAAGCTGCTAATCTGTGTTTTCCAGCACCTGAGATCACTGTTCAGAATTGGTCATAAACTAACACACCAATTAGAGTTAATGGGGGGGGTTGCTGTCCTGTTATGTCCTGTTATTGGATATCATGTGGCAATGCCTACCTGGACAGGGACATCTTTGTCTCACCCTGTATTCTGTAGAGTGTCATATCTACAAAACTGCTAAGGTGTAGATTGGCCTCACATTCATATTGTAACTTGAGGATGCTTCATATAGGGTGTCCCTTATTTTTCAATCTTTCTGACAAAATGTCAAATAGAGTATAAAAGAAAGTTCTACTATGGTTCACAACTTCTGAGCAATTTCAATCCATCACAGCAGGGAATGCATCACTACTTTCCTAGTAAAAGTGACTTGTGGAAGAGCTGCCTCACAGTATGGTAGACCAGGAAATAGAAACAGCTAGACCAAAGGTGGGCATAGTCATCAAAGACCCCAACCCTAATAGGTCCCAGTTGTTACAGTCAGGTCTCTGGTGAAAATAAAATCAACAGAACTGGGCATCTCCAAGACAGGGTCCTGTGGTTTGTTCATCCCTCTGAAAGGTTCTGGAAACCTTTGAGACTTAGTGTTTTAGAGCTTCTCACCTTCGGGTGATGCCCAGCCAGCTGCCCAGCTGGCCTCTCTAACACCTGATATCACTATAAGATAAGGCAACCAGAGTTTCAGAGATTGATACCTGCAAAGAAAATAGGTGTGAGTACAAACAAGTGCGTAACTGGTCATCCATAGTTGCTTTCTGTGGGAATTCCAGTGTGGTTTTAGTAGTTGTGCCTGCTTCTCAGTCCACTCTTTCCAAGTTTTCCTGGAGGCCTAATCCTTCTGCAGGTTGCTTCCTAAGTGTGGGATAAAAGGGAAATGGATCATATGGACTGATTATCTGTCTATACTCCCTAGGTTCTGTCACCAAATGATGCACCACAGCAGAGTGCCCTGTTCCAGTAGCTGACCTTGAGTGGTTCTTTGTGAAGATGAAGCTCCTTTCTGGACTCTTCTTTTTTTTTTTTTTTGCTCTGCGTATTGAAAGGATTGTTCTAGAATATCCATGGTCAACTTGTCTTCTAGAATATCCATGGTCAACTTGTCTTCAAATAGAATAGCACTTTTTGTGTGTTAAGGAAATAGAGTTGTCTGGGTGATTTTAAATATTTGGACATCAGGAATGGCTCATTCTCTCAAAGAAGGATGATTTAGTTTTGTTTCAATGCTGGAGTTCTCTCTCTCTCTCTCTTTTTATCACAGGGAATATTTCTGTTTTGTTTGTTTAACCGGGTGGCAGTTTTCCTGGCTAAGGGCTGTTTCTTAGCATAGACTGAAGTGTGTGGTCAGGCACACAAAACACATTACAATGATTTCATCACATACAAATATTGCGTTCAGTTATCCTGATGCTTTTTTAATTGATTTTATAAGCACATAGTACATTACAAAGCTTCTAAAATGAGAAATTTCTTTTTGTGGCATTTTAAAATTATACAGCCTAGTACTTAGCTTTTATATTGCATTCCTGGAGTTATTAATTAAGTGCACATTAGACTTTACCAGGAAATGGTTATGAGAGGGTTTGTGTGGTTAAAAAGTAGTTCATTGGAATCCATGCTCTGTTTCACTAGGGCATTGTGGAGAACATTTAAAGCCTCTAGGACTTGGAAAAAGTGCAAGTAATGACAAACTCAGATAAGGGTACGTTTAATAAGTTTTGTAACACAATCAATGAAAAACAATGTCATGTGTTTTATAGTGTGCTACCTTCTTCCTTCTCAGGGTGCTGATTGACTTTGGAATTTCATTCTTTTTTAACTTTTTATTGATTCCTTGTGGATTTCCCCTCATGCGTTCCAATCTCTCTCACCTCCCTGTCCCTTCACGTTCATCCTCTGCCACTGCAACCTAAAACAAAATTTAAAAATAAAAACAAAAAAATCAAAATAAAAACACACAAGCAAGCAAAAATAAAAGCAAACAAAAATTTGGCATGGAAGCTATAGTGTGACTGAGTCAGTCACACAGTCCATACATCTTTACTTATGAGTCTTCATTGCTATGAGCAATTGGTATGGGTTGAGGCCTCTGGCTTCTAACTCCTCAATACTGGGCTTTCACTGGGACTTCCCTTGGATATCCTGTTATCCTGTGTTGTTGAGATTCTGAAGTTTCATGTCTGTAGGTTCAGCCTCTTTATGGGCTCCAGCAGTTCATTGATGAGGTGTGTATTGGTATGGGCTACCCACAGTCTGGGTGGTAGCTGGGTTAATCAGTCTGCCAGCTTTCCTCACTGTCATCACCCTGGTGAGCTCTCCAGCACTGTCCTGGATATCTCATCCAATGTAAGACAGGGCCAGGTCTCCTGCTATCATGCCCTTGGAGCTAGCTCACCCACACTGGCACTTCCAGGGCCAGCTCTAGTATTTTGCCAAGATGAAGTGCAGGGTCCCCTCTCCCAAGTGCTGCAGTAGATGAGGTGCAGGGTCTGTTCACCCATTCTTATGCTCTGAGGCCAGGTCTACCACCTGCTACAGTTGGAAAGGGGTGGTAGGGTGAAGGGGGACATATTTTCCTTACCCTTGCCATCCCATAGCATGCAAGGGAGTGGACAGGGGCAGCTTTCTGCTCTCACGCCCACAGGCCTGGCTCACCTATGTTTTCACCAACAGGTTCAGCTATAGAGTGCTTTCCAGGCAAGGTGTGTGGTCTGCTCTCACAAGTGCTGTTGCCTGTGGGGAGGGGAGCAGTGACAATTCTCCTACTCTCATGACCACAGGGCCAGCTATCCCACCTGTGCAATTAGTTTTTTTAATAATATTTTTTCCAAATTGTGTAGGTGTATGTGTGCATGCCCCTGTGTACGTGTATGGAGGTCAGAGTGTTCTCTGTTGCTTTTACAGAGCCATCTCCCCAGCTCTGCCATTTGCTTCCTTTAGTAACCTTTTTAGGATTATGATATTATAATATATCAAGATGATTTATAAAGATAAAACTGAATATATCCACCATGATCAATGATGAGACATTGACTAAATGAACTGCAAGATATTCTTAAAATAAAGTAATTGTAAAGATTGTAAGTGGTATTTTGAATATAATTTTTACTGAGTTCATATTTATTGGTGAATCTTTTTTTTCCTATGAACTCAGGTGCTTTGCCCCACTAAAACATACCACCAGGACTTTTAGGATGTTGGTTCTCTTCCTTGTGCTAAAATTCCACTGGACGTGTGTACAAACACACAGTGCACACAGGGCCAAAAGACAAACTTTATGAGTTTATTTCAAACTCACTCGTAACCTATGAATGAGAAACACAGGTCAATCGAGGGCATTGATGACGTTGATGATAATGGAGGCTCTGTGTGTATATGAGACTTCTCATTCCCGATCAGTATTACTATGAACCTAAAACTACTTCTAAAATGTTTTAAAATTAAAACTATATCTTGGATTATTCATAATAGTTTTATCATCTATTGCTACACTATGAGAAACATCCAGATCTAAATGACTTGTGATAGTAATAGTGTTCTGCTTTTTGTGATGTTTTGGGTTTGAGAATTTCTGTGCTTGGTCTGGTTCATTCATAAAAAAGCATTTATCTGGAGGATCAGTTGTATTGTAAGGTCTAAAATGCCCTTAGTGATGCTTCTAATAGCAAGGGATGCCTGTTAACTGTGGATGCTGGTTCACCTTTTTTGATATTTTTTTTTTAACTTCCTGAGGTCTGTACTGGTTTTTTTCTCAAGTAGTCTGAAGACCTCTGGCAGATTCCTGACTTTACCTGTGCACTGCAGCCTTGCTGGAAGCAAACCCTAACTCAGGATGGAAACAGGATCTCTTCTGGAGCAGAATCAATGCCACTGGCATTGTTTACCTCACCACAAAATGGAATAATTGCAGTTATAACAGCTTTCAATATGGCCTGATCTCTTATCCTTTGGTAAAATTAAAGTCAATACTGATAATGGCCAAAGTAATCTGTGAAATTTAATTTTTTGAGAATATAAGTAATTTCAATACCATATAAATATAAACTTAAAACCAAAAAATAGAATATTTATTGTCAAATAATGCCTTTTTGTATACCTGATCTCTTTTAATTCAGGAATCTGAGGAAGAATTTTGGGAATAAAATTCAAAACTAATATTTTCTTAATTTTCCAGCTAAGGGAAACTAGGTTAGGAAATAGTGTTACCATTATTTCATAGCTAGCTAATGATATAGAACTTCTAAGTCTGAACTATCAAATGCAATCTGCCACATGTGGTTACTGCACATCTAAAGCTAAGATGTCTTAACTTAGTTGGGTTGCATGTAAAATGCATTCTGGGTGCCAATGACTGTACAGAAAATGCGATTGTAAGGTTCCTCCTTGCTGGTTTTATATTGCTTAATCTGGTAATCATTTGTATATTTATTGAATAAAAATAAGTTAATTCCACCTTTTAAAATTTTTTCATGTGGGTACTGAGAAATGAAAAAACCCACATGTGACCCACATTCATGGCTCATATTGTATTGCAAGTCAGCATTGTTCCTCTCAGTACCAATGCTTTTCATGTAGCATTGAATGATGAATGTTCTTCATTTCCCTCATTGGAGATTATAAGTATTTTCCATGTACAATATTTATAGTCCTATACACCTACCTGTAATTATCAAGAAAAATGATGGGCAAACATAATATCTAAAGTAAGTAACTTGGTCTTAGGCCAATGAAGAGATTTATAAATCATTCCCCCAAAATGTATTCTATATATATTCAAATGTACCAAATTGCTTCTTTTTTAAAAAAAAGTTACTTAGTAATTTTTATTATGTGACTACCTCCCTGTTATCTGATACCTATCATACCATTCTTATTCAAATCTCATTTCAATTTTTATTTGCTTCTTAATTTGGGGAAAGCCATGTTGGACACATCTGACTGCAAGCCTGAGATTCCTGATTTTCTTTTTCTTTTCTGTTTTTAAACTTTTTTAAATTGATTTTTATTGAGCACTACATTTTTCTCTGTTCCTCTCCCTGCTTCTGTCCTCCCCCCTCCCCCCTTCACCCCCTCCCCCAAGGTCCCCTTGCTTCCAATTTACTCAGAAGATCTTGTTTTCTTAAACATAAAGCAAAAAAAAAAAAAAAAAAAACAGCCTACAAACCACAATCCCAGAGAACTTAGACAACAAAGGGGACACTAAGAGAGACTTACATAGATCTAATCTACATGGGAAGTAGAAAAAGATTCCAGATTTTCTGATCTTACCCTCTCTTCATCCTTGATAGACTTATCTTCCCTGTTCCAATTGTCTTTGGTGAGGAAATTTTGCCTAGGGGAACTCACCTGTGTTTTCTTTCAAGCTTGACTCATTGCTTCACTGTGTTCTTGACCAATCTCTTTGCGTCAGATCATGCCTCACTCTGAATTACAAAAGACACAAGTACTAAAAGCTGTAAGGAAGGTTTTCCAGAAACCTTGGATCATTAGAAGCTGGTTGATACCAAAGACTCATGACACTTTCTGATGTATGGTACTTTCTTCTTATGAGACCTTTTGTTTCCGAGCCCTTAAAACTTGGCTAGTGTGTGTACCTTAAATACTCCACAGGTAAAGAAGTTATTTAGAGCCAATACTTCCCCCTCTAGGGGCAAGACCACATGTGCTGATTTGTCTGGTTTGGGAAGTTCAACCCAGACAGGCTTAGAGAGAATTATTTAAAATTATGATGTGCAGAAATTTGAAATTTAAGTTATTAAAAGTCTGCAACTTGTTCTGTCTTTTGAAGAAGGTGAGGATGAACTATGCTGTATGTTTATGTTTATGCTATAATCAAGCATTTGAAAAGGATTAAAAGGTAAGGTAAATTTTTGTCACTAAGACAAATAATGTTTCCAAACGGTCAATAGTCATCACATCTTCAAGAACAAAGCCTCTTCATGGCATTTCCTATATTTTAAAACAAAGAAGTCTAGTTTTCTATATCTAACTAGCAGTCTAATTTCTCTCTTGCTGAGATAAAATGGGAAGGTAATTGAGGTAATAAAGTTCAATTCCCACAGGACCAGGATTGGGATGACATAAATACTCTGTAAGAATCATGGAGGATCGTGTATGTGTGTTTCCATTCCAAGGTACAGAGGGTTTCAGTAGCACCAATTTGCCAGAAAATCCTGCTTTACTTTATAATCTGGCCAAAATAAACAAAGATTTTTTTTTCAATTTTGATTGCTGATATTAACTCATATTGTCCGTCACTGTAAACACACACACACACACACATTTACATGTGGGTTACAGAATGGATACAAAGGGTTTTGAAGGCTACCACAGTGTTCCATGAGGTTTCAGAAATGGGCTGAGTGAAATGTACATAGAATGTGATACATATAAGAAAATAAACTAAGCCCACTGCTGGAAAGCAGCTGCTCCAATAGAGTTAGGGAGGTGTATGTCAGAGTTTTAAGATTTGTAAATTGAATCAAGTTTCAGAGGTGAGAGAGCATGCGTGGGTTCAGGCAAGGGAATGGGTAGATAATGGTCTGCAGCCGGAGTAAGGGACAAGCAAATGACAATTGAGTAAGCTGCATGGACTATGGGGACTCTGAAGGTGCTGAAAGTCCAGGACCAGTTGGAAGCTCTCTGCCTTTCAGTCTTTATGCACACACCAGTTGGTCAGATGACAGTCACGATTGCAGTGCCAGATTTCTACCCCTTTGCTGTGTCTGATGGGGGAGTTACATGTGTTCCTGTTCGTCTTTGACGTGTCTGATAATTTCTTGGTCCTGGTTTCCCTGATAGGACACACCCACCCATGCATCTCTGCTGTCACAATTCATCTCAGTAAATTTGTAAGATTATATCCTTTCTGCTTCTACCTATAAGTCATTTATCAATCTAAGCTTTCCAAGTGATGCTGGACTGTTGGTGTGGTTCACATACTCTCCCAGGTTCATATCCATCTTTCATCTTCAACATGGAGTCAGAGGCTGGATGCAAAATGGGACCTTTCAGGGTGTTGAGTATTGTACTCACTTAGGGCTCAAAGTAAGGGTTTCTTAGTATTCAGAATAGTTCGCCCTTTCATCCCAGTTAGAAAAACATAGGCATGTAACTACGGGACTCTTAATAGAGTCACAAGTCTCAGTATCTGCCTTGATAATTAGCCTGAACTTAAAAATGACAGTTTTCCAAATCATCATACCAGTTTGTTGAGCAAGCACACTAAATGCCTGCCATTTGTTTGCCTAAACTCCTCTGTGACTTCATTTGGAATGAGGGCATAACTTTGATCAAAATTAATCTTTAATTTTTTCCTAAGCAGACCCTTAAAATTGTGAAATTCTTAAGTACATAGATAATACAAGCAACTTAAGAAGAGAAATTCTTTGGAAGTCTATTTGCAACCTAACTCTGATTAACAAGTGTGCAAATTAAGCTTTTTATATTGTAAACAGGATTTCTTTATAAAACATTAGAAAAATCAAGTGATGGCTATGCCACGTTGTAGACTTTAAATATGAGAAAATATAATGCTTGTAAACCAATGTTATTTTTGAATACTTAGCAATTGATGGCAGCTTTTCAAATTGTGTGAACTTGGGCTTAATAATGTATATACAACGATCTATACAGGAATGATCTAGGTTGGCTCACATTTGGTGCTAAAGAATTTACAACTGCTTGGAAAGAGTTACGTCATGTAAGGTTAGTGCAGCTATGCTTGCCAAGTATGTAAGCGATTTACTACCTCAGTTTCTCTGAGCTTCTGGCAGAAGAGGAGAACCGGCACTTGGACAAGGTTTTAATTCAAAGAGCAATGACTTGTGTATGTTGCTCTGAAGTGTGGACGGGTCAAGAGGGGGACCAGCACATCTGGAAGTTGTCACAATGGATTATGGTCTGGAAATGGCACTATGGCAACTTTAGGTTTAAGGTGGGACCCACTTTCCACCAGTGTTAGACTTCTCACAGAGGATACTTACACTTACTAGAAGTTGGTTTCTCTGTGTATGATTTATTTGTTACCTCGCAGCCTTAAAATTCAGAAGTTCAATGTTCCTGTATTCTCCGCTCAGGGCATCATAATACGGAAGGGAAACGATGGCTGGACCACATTCTCATGTGGAGACTTCTCAGTCTCCCAGGTTCTGAAGCTCTTTATCACTGACAGAATTTGGTTTCGGTAGTTGTTGGGATGCAGTCTCTGTTCCCATGCTCACTGTCAACTTGGTCCTACTCTTAGCGCCAGACACTACCAACTTTCCTCCCCCAACAACCAAAGACTCCTTCTGTTGCATCTTCTTTGCTTGTACAGGACTTACGCACTTAGCCCAGGCCCATCTGGAGAATCATTTTCAAGATCTCATAGCTTAACTTGGCTATAGAAGTAATATCCACCAGCTCTCTGCAGTCCGGAGGATGGTGTGGTACCTGTGCTTCAGAGGACATCTTGGATTTGTGCTTACCTTGATAGACACCCACACCCTTACCTGGGCCTTGTGTTCATGATTTCCATCTCCAGGATTTGTTGTCTACATGTGTTGTTGCTGCTGGATCACTAGGTGAGGCGTTACTTATGAATTACCAAGAAACACAGGTTGTAGTCCCCGACTCAGATGCCGGTCAGGAGATCCAGGCGGGTACCGTTGCAGTGGTGTTGCTGTGGCGTGCACACTAGCTATTTCTGATGGCCACTAATGTTTGAAGAGCAGTGCTCTAATCCAGAATCAACAAACAGCAACTGGTGCCAAGGTGTGAAACCAGGCTGAACAGTGTTTTAGTAAGTAAACCTGTAATGAACATTGCTTGCCCTTTTGACCGTGTGTGCACTGATGTCTTTTCACAGTACAATGACAGAAGCAGGAGCTTCCCACAGGGCACAGCAGTCTCCGTCTTTCCCAAGAAGCCACTTTGTCTACTCCTGCTCAGGATGTCATGTGACATGTATATCTCCTTCAGCCCTCGTCATTCAAGTTCATACATTTTGCTCTATAAACACTAAACATCTGTTTTTGATATTTAGAGATTCGTTTTTCCCAGATGGGTAGGGACTGGCAGAAACTTCTCATAGAGGGCCGGAAGCACACCCTGCTTCCACAAGTTACAGCAGCCAGGACATTTTTATTTTTACCTCCTCTGCACTTCCAGTCCTTTGTTGGCTTGCTCTCTCTTATAAGGAACAAGAGGCCATGTGTTCAAGATGTTACCTGGTTAAAGACCAACTAATAAGGCACCCTGCCTCTCGTCACTTCAGAAAGGCATTGTCGATACCATAGTTTGCCAGTTTTCCTTCACTTTCCCTGCCTGCACACCCCTTTTCACACCTGTTTCTTGCCTTTGGAGATTTTCTGCCTTGGACTTGTTTTACAGCTCCTTAGAGTGTGAACATGCTTCACTAATCTTTTTTTTTTTTTTTTTTTTTTTTTTTACTTCCATATAAACCAACAAAACAAATCAAAAACGATCCCCACACCCATCTGAGGTTCAGCAGTTGGTTTTGTGGGAGTTCTGGGTGACAATGCATCTTCCAGCCTCATACTTGTGTGAAGTGTACAGGATATAGACTGTGTCCTTGTGTTATATGATCCTTCCTCCTACAGAAGCCCGGGGTTTACAGCTACTGTGGGGGTTCTTGCTCTTTCCACTGACCTTAGTAATATATGGCATTTGGCATGGTAAATTTTCTCATAAATATTTGAGTCTCCCAGTCACCCAACTCTAAGTTTACATGCCTTCTCTTCATTTTTTTCTGTGTTTGTAGTATCTAGTCAATAAATTAGTAAGCCAGTCCTTTGAATTTCTGCTTTTTATTTACATCTTTTTATGACATTAATTTTACCCCTAGATTTGTTATTTCCCTGACTTTTAACTCTAAAACTAAAAATGAATTTTTGTTGGGGTTTGTGTGTGTAGGTGTGTGTCTTTATTATATCCTTATTATCATTCCTAGCTTGTTTCAATTCTTCCTCCAAGCACGTGTTTCTGTGTGTGTGTGTGTGTGTGTGTGTTTATGTGTGTGTGGTGTATGTGTGTACGTGTGATTATGTATGCATGTAATGTGTGTGTGTTATGTGTTCTACATACAATCATTTATTATGATGCCCCTTTGATTCTCTTCTGCCCCATATGTTCAGTGATGCACATTCATACTCTGGTATTATGACTTTCATTGAAGGACAGCCAGCTTCTCTGAACTTGCCCCTTGAGGTATACCCTGCCATTTCCTCCAGCAGCTTAAAGTGTGCTTATTTAAAATCTCTCATTACTGAAATAATCATGTTTAATTTACCAGTTGCACAGCCTTTTCAAGAAACATAATGAACAGCACCCTTTGCTTTGTGTCAATCAAATTTATATCCTGTGTGCCTAAAAATGGTTCTCACACCCAGGATGCAGTCACACAGCCTTTTGAAGATGTGCCTTCTTCAGAAGAATGTGCGGTACTTTGGGGAAGATGTATCTTACCATGTTACTGTTCCATAAGAAGCAGTGTTAGGTATCTGACAACAGTGGGCCCTCTGCAATGCAGTGGAGGCTGTGGACATATCTCGGTGCTTCAGACACTTCTGCCGTGCCCAACCCCATTACTGGGGTTTATAGCTACAGTTGAGATGAAATTCATGCTAGCCAAATAGAAAGGTAGTCAGGGGCAATTCAAAATGGGAGAGATTTTTTTTTTAAGTCAGAAAATATGATGCAGAAGAATATACTCCTGGCTCTGTGACAGGGGCCCTCAAGGCCTGGCATCTCTGAGCAAAGAATGGCAAAACTGTAATGTTTTGTGTGATAAAGCAAGGCTATTGTGTTGAATTATGTAAGCTCTAGCTCTCAGAATTCGGCTAAGACGTTGAAGAAAAAATAAGCAACTAAAGTTTTGACTCACCTAATTGGACTTACAGGCTAGACTACCACATAGAGTTATTAACCAGAATTCCCCACCATCAGAACACCATCTCAAAACAAAGAAGAGAAAAATATGTACAAATGTAATTGATGAACAGGAAGGCCACACAAATCCCAGAATGGCTATGATTCTAGTTTTCAGCAGGTGTTGACTATGTCAGCCAGGCAAGTGTCAGTCACATAGGATCTGGTTAGGTACTCATCTAGTCCCAGTACTGAAAGGTTGAGCGGGAGAAATGACAGCCCAGCCTGGGCTATATAGTAAAACCTTGTCTCAAAAAGCAAGCCAAAAACTATTGTTAGTCATTGTATCTGATACATTCTATATGACGCTTGGCTAAATGAAGTGTGTTGCAAACTGTGTGGAAATGTCAAAGAAAAAAGAAAACATAAGTCAAACTCTGTCCGTTAAAATATATAATATTAACAAATTAGAAAATTATTATTATTATTATTATTATTATTATTATTTGATTATTTGAGACAGGGTTTCTCTTTGGAGCCTGTCTTGGAACTTGCTCTGTAAACCAGTCTGGCCTCGAACTCATAGGAATTCATCTGCCTTTGCCTCCTGAGTGCTAGGATCAAAGGCATGTACCACCACTTCCCAGTGAAAATAATTTTTTTACTGAACAGCAAAAATCTGTTATTCTGAAGGGAAAGTTGAAGAAAGCCAGTAAGAGGAAAACGTCATGCTTATTCCCTTGTTATTGCTTTGTTCATCATTATTTAAAATATCTAAGATCATACTTACTTTTATTGAAACCTAATGCATATAAGATTGGGTCACCAATAAATACTTGATGAGCATTTGCGAGGAAGAGTGAGCCAGGAAGGTAAATCCGAGAGGAAAGCAGGCTGAGAACACTTAGGAGAGAAATAAGACCCACAAAATCAACTAACCAGAGTTCATAGGGGCTCACAGAGACTGAATCCACAATCAGGGAGCCTGTATAGGTCTTACCTAGATAAGAGAAAGCCAAAGTCACCGTGAATGACATAGAGGTCATGAGTCAACCAAACAGAGTTCATAGGAGATCACAGAGACTGAAACAGCAGTCATGGGGCCTGCACTGCTCTGCACTAGGTAATCTGCAAATATGTTATGGTTGTGTAGCTTGGTATTCTTGTGGGACTCCTAAACAGAGGGAATGGCATGACTCTGACCCTTTTGTCTGCTTCTGGAACACTTTTTCTTCTACTGGTTGCCTCTTCTAGCCTTGCTATGAGGATTTGTGTCAAATCTTAATATAACTTCTTATGCCATGTTTGGGTGATATCCCTAGGAGGCCTGCTCTTTTCTGGGGAAAAGCAGAAGAGGTGTGGATCTGGGGGAGAAGTGACGGATCAAGAAACTTGGAGGAGTGGAGGCCATGGGACAGTTATCAGGATGGGGATTATTGTATGAGAAATAAATTAGAGCAGGGATGGGGTGGGGAACAGGGGCGGAGAAGTCGTGAAGAGCAGCATTGGAAGAGCTACTGTCAGATTCCCTGTCTCCATTTCTTAATGTCCACAATAACATTGAAACTTTCCAGGCCAGGCTCCAATGTAGTTGACCTGTTCTGTGTGCCCACTGAGTTAGGCACTGGACCCATCTGAGCCTTTCTTGGAGTTTAGTAAGGTAAAATCAGGTTACATTTTTGCCTGGTTCTGCTTTTTGTTTGGAGACAGGGTCCTGCTATGCTGTCCAGGCTGACCTGGAACTTGCTTTCTTCTTTCCTTAGTAACCCCACTGGTGGGATTACAGAAATATTGCAGCATTCCCAGCTAGCACTAAGTCCTTTATTGGCTACTTTCAAACTCTAAATGACAGAAGTACTAGTGTTTTCAAGGAAACTTTCAGTGCCTTTGAGATCATTTTCACACTGTTTACTGACTGTTTCAGGAATAATCGATTTGAGTAACACCTGAATATCAGACCTGGTTACTGTTAGGTTTTGAAACATTTTTTTTTCTTCCTATCTACTCTCCCTTCCTTCCATTAAAAAAAAATCCCTCTGTTTAATGTTTTCTGTGTCAATAACTTTACAATAAGCACATACTGAAGAAAACAGTTCATTTTTTCAGTATGACAACCTAATAATATTAATAAAACTAAAAAGTCTTTTATTTCTCTCCAGGCTTCAACACATGATGTCCTGTTTATTCATTCATGCATGCGTCCATTAGATCAAGAGCACTTTCATACTTGCCTATCATGTTCAAAGCACTTTATTAGGTGATAAAATCATGGATGGTTCCTTTCAAAAGGCAGAACCAGATAACTCTACTAATAAACAAATAGTGAGAAGTTTGAGAGACATATTACTGGTGGTGTAAATAGCTGTGTTATTAAAATGCATTTCATTTATTTCATGTCATTTTCATACTATAATCTGACTTAAAAAAACAAGAATTTGTTACTATAATCTTGTATTAATCAGCTAAGCATTTCCCCATGTGATTCTCATAGGAGTGTTGGCCTTTAGTTATCATATTTCTTTTCATACCTACTTAATCATTATTTAGTATCCAGTATGTGTATCTGTGTATTTATGTGTATGTGTATATGTATGTGTATTTATATGTGTATATATGGATTTATGTGTCTGTGTATGCATGCGTATGAATACATATGTATGTTTATGGGTTTATACTTACCCATGCATGCAAATGCACAAGTTATGGGTTGACCCCAGGTATATTCTTCTGTCATTCTTTGATCTACTTTTTAAGACTGGCTGTATCAGTGAAAGTGGAGTTTTGTCATTATGGCTAGACCAACAAGTGCCCAGGGTCTATTCTTTCATCTCTGCAGCATGCCCGCTGAGCTTGACACTTGCAAGAGTGCTGGGATCTAAACTCAGCTCCATATGTTCACACAGTAAGCGGTTTCCACACTGACCCATCACCTTGGGCCACACTATGCATCTTGCTTTATAGACAGAGAAACTAATTAAAGTCTCCATTCTTTAGTGCAGGATCAGCTGGAATTGATGTTGCTTTCTGATGGTAATGCAACTCTTAGCTACTTAAAATATTCTGAGGAAGTTTGAAACGGGCAGAGTTCATTGTGGTATCAGATAGATTTAGGAAACCAAAGAGTTTCAGCTGAACCCTGGAAGAAAGGGCCTGGATGTGGAAAATGTGAGGAGCAAAAGTATTTCCCTCATTTTCCTAAGAACAGTAAATGACGTGAATGGGTAAGACAAGGTCATAATGACATTGACAACTCAGAAAAAGATTCTCAAATTCAGAAGATGTAATGGCTTTTGAAAAGTCTGCACAGGACAGATTGGAATCATTGAGAAAAATAGAGGGCCAATTTCAGAAGACATGCTTCTTGCAGAAACTCTCTCCTCTCTCAGCAGGCATTCCTGCTCAGAGCAATTTGACTCACTTTGTTTTGTTCTTCCTTTGGGATTAATGTCCTTGCAAAAGTACAAAATAATCTTTTCAGTTTAAGGCAAACAGCTCTACAAATGTGAAAGGACTCACATTAATCTCTGAGACTGTGATCAGAGCCCCCTCTCTACTCTCCTTTTAGGGTTAGTAATTATGTGGTTTTCCATGGAGCATTGGGGTTTATAGAGATTAGGTTGCCCTACAAAATTCCAGTACCCAGACATACTAATAAAGAAGAAGGGCTTTCAGGGAGCTGTGTGTTCTGAGAAGCTCCATCACACTTGAGTCATGAGTGAATTTCAGAAAATTGTGTGCTTAGCTTCATGCAGAAAGTCTAGGACTAGAAGTCTTTTGTTAACTTAGGAGCAGGTACGTATCTCCAGAAATCCTCATAAAATCCAGGGACCTTTCTTCATCACTTCTACACATCCTAACCGAGCAATGGTGAAATACTTTGCCAGATGACTCCCCACGAGGACACCACAGTTTGAATTCACTTAATGTCTTGAAAAACTTACAGATGACTTCTGTGCATCCATTAGCTTGATGAATAGTCTTCAGAGCACAATCTACCAAGACCGAATGTTATCATGATCAGGGTCTTTTTTAAGGAGTGAATGTTTATAAGTGTGTGTGTGTGTGTGTGTGTGTGTGTGTGTGTGTAAATGAGTGCTAAGGCCTGCAAAGTCCAAAAGTCCAAAGGGGAATTAAATCCCCTGGAGTTCGAACTATAGAAGGTTGTGGGATGCTTAACATGGCAGCTGGAAGCTGAACGTGGGTGAACAACAAATGGTGCTTACCACTGTGCCATCTCTTTGGTCCCCTGCTGCTTACATCATATATATATATATATATATATATATATATATATATATATATATATATATATATATATATATATATATATAGTTTTTTTGAGACAGTGTTTCTCTGTAGCTTTGAAGCCTGTCCTGGAACAAGTTTTTGTAGAACTGGCTGCCCTTGAACTCACAGAGCTCCACCTGCCTCTCGAGTGCTGGGAATAAAGGCATGTGCCACCACTGTCCAGCTATCATTTTTGAATGTATGTGCATGCACATAGCTAACAGAACAAGTGACCTTGACACTGATGAGGTCTATGGGGTAAAGGTCTTGGACAAACTGGAAATACGAGGAATTGCAAAGGACTCAAGAACTAGGAAGATAACTGTACTTGAATTCCTGTCTTTGACCTCAGAGAAATGGAGAGAATGTGACTTTTAGAAATCAGTCAAATTAAAAGAACATCCTTAGCTTGAAAAAGAGCCTAGCTTGAATTAGCTATTGCATATATTGAGTCTCTATCCTACAGATCCTCAGCTTCCATAATTAGATAGGTAAGTCATTAAGAATTAATAGAATTATTGTTGTAAAGATAAAACATTTATTGTGTATATGCATATGCAAATATGCATTAGATAATTAAGATGATAGATAGATACATACATACATACACACACACATACACAGATACATAGATGGATACACATAGATAAAATTGATGGTGGTTTCAATGCTTTTCATGTCATCATTATTTGTAATTTAGACTGTTTGTAATGATTCTGTATATATGGCCCATAGTATACCAGGATCAGTTTTAAGCAACACCTTCATTTATTCTTGTTGCAAATATGGTTTTTCAAGAACTTTGGTTAAACTTACAGCAAAAGAAAAACCTCAGAGGAAATTTCTTTAACATATTCTATCAGGCAATTCTGGCTTCTTTGAGCTGAGATAATATAAATTGTATGAATTGCAATGTGTATGCATCCTATGTTGGTGAAGGGCTCTATTTGTTTTGGACTCCAGTTCAGTGGAGTGTGAGAAGCTGTTGAAGCTGACTAGAAAAATCTGGGGTTTTTTCCTGAACCTTAACCTCTGTTCTCTGACTTCTGGGAAGTATTTGGCTTCTCAGAGCTAAGGAGTCTCCCGAGAAGCCTTCTCAGTCTTTGCTGTTAATGTTCTTCAGGTTTGCTGACATGACCCATAGCAAGGGTGGATTGCATTGATAGCCTCCTCTTCATGTATGTTACCGTCAACATGTGCATTCCCTACTGTATATTATGACATGCTTTATTGTGCCACAATATTGATGTCTTATGTGCTGTGCCTTGGTGATGAATTAACAATGAGGACTTTCCTCTCCCTGAAGCTCTCAGCAATATCTCTTTTCTGAATTCATAAACCCCTTACCTGATTCTCCTGGCCATTTGAATGTAAAAATGTCGGTTCTTTTCCCAGAAACAATTTTTGCCGCCACAAAATGCTTCTTTAATTTTATGGGAATCAGGTATTGGTAGCTATTTGAGAGACAATGAGAATGTGGCCTTTAGAAGCACATATCTCTGGTTTCTAATTCTCCTTAGCTCTACCACTTAAGTAGGCTGTTTGTCTCGAGTAAAATGACCTCAGTAAGCCTTTGTTCCTTTACCTGTAAGTTGAGAGTAAGGATGTCTTCATTGTTACATTAGTAATATAAGTTGAACAAAATAACACCCAGAATATAATAAGTCAAAATGACAGGACTTATAAGAGTAAAATGGGTCACATGCATATTTTTTGCTTGCAGTCATTTAGTGTGCATTTATTTCTCTTTCCCATGGAGCAAATAATTTATTAGATTCTTCAATTACTTAAATTTCATTAGTAAGTGATTTTACATTTCTTTTCTGGGATTGCAATTTTCTAGAATTAGAAGAAAATATAGCTAGGTTTTGTTCCTCCAAAATCTGCCAGAAGAAGCATTGAGGCCAAGACTAAACAAAGCACATCCCAGCACCATGGGGAATGTTCTTCAAAGAATGAAATCAAAGGGTTTTTGTGCTATTATAAAGTTCTCAAAAATGTTTCCCAAAGCCATGGAAACTAGACTTGCAGTTCTCACATTGCTCATGGACATTGGAAGGAGAGAGAGATCTGTGAGGGTCCCTTAAGACAACAAGGATACAGTCTTTCTCTTCTTAGTGCATTTTATTTAATCTGACTGTGACAGTAGTGATGGGGATGGACAAAGGCACCCAGTGCCAGTAGCGCCATCTCCAAGGAGTTATAGTCATGCTCATCATTTTCAAAAATAAGATTTAATGTTTAAAACAAATTACCTGGAAACACTGAATGAAAGATTTTGAATAAGAATTCAGGAGGTGTTACCGTTCAGTTTAAGAGAATTAACAAAGGCAGAAACAAGCATAACTTCCATTGGCTTATCTGGACTGTGCAGAGTTAAATATAGGATGGAACCATACGCCTTAGCATGAGCAGTAAAAATCTAGCTTATTCTAGCTGCAGTGTGTCATGGTTTGAATAGCAATGAACCCCATATGCCCATAGGTTTGAGTGCTTGGTCATTAGGGAGTGGAAGTCCTTGACAGGGATTTGGAGGTGTTGCCTTGTCGGAGTAGGTGTGGCTTTGTTTGAGAAAGTGTGTCACTGGGACTGGGCTTGGAGGTTTCAAATACTCAAGCGAGGCCCAGCATCTCTCCCTGTTGCCTACCAATCTTGATGGAAAACTCTCAGCTACATCTCCAGCACCATGTCTGCCTTCATGTGGTCCTGCTTCCTGCCATGATGCTGATGAACTAAACCTCTGAACCTGTAAGCAAGCCCCAGTGAAATATCTTCCTTTGTAGGAGTTGTTGTGGTCGTGGTGTCTCTTCACAGTGACAGAACACTGACTAAGACAAAGAGTATCTAGTCAGCTGCATATGTATTCACAGTCTGTAAAGTACTGGGGTATAGGCTGTAGCAGGGGAAAGAAACATGAAATATTTAATGAATATCCTAATGATTGATAAGAAAGTGCAACTCCATATTCATTAACTTGATTTGACTTTGCAAAATCTAGTTTATTTTAAGTTGGTATCTCTGTGAGATATTTTCTACTGTCTTCCATTAAGAAAAACCAGAGCCAAGCTGGAGGCACATGCACTTGGAAGGCTGAGACAACATGATCTTGAATTGATAGCTAGCCTGAGCTATACAGGGAGTTCCAGAATAGCCTTCACTATGTTGTGATACCATGTCTAAAAATCAAAGCAGGCAATCTGTGAATAAATGTAGATCCAATGTTTATATAAACTCCAAGTTTTGGATGATGTTAGCTCCAGAGATATAACACAGGTGTTCGTCTTGATTTATGACCTGTCATCTGGGAGAAAATGTTAGAGGGCCATTCAGAGATTTTTCTGGGTACTTCTAGCAGAGCTTTCTCCGGGTATCATTGGCTGCCCGAGATGAAGAGGAAAGTCATTTAAATACATGAGAGAATTCATTTTCCTTCCAGTGAACAACTTACTCCCTGAATTGGTTTGGGTTATGGATTTGGCACCAGAAGTAACCAAGTTTGTCAGAACTTCATTCCAACTTTCTTTCCCAAGAAATTATTGGAGTGTTCAAATAGAACATAAAATAAAAACAATGAAGTATCTGGATAAAGTACAATTCTAATCATTTATTCATTTTGGTTGTTTTGGTTTGGTTTTGGTGAATAAAGTCCAATCCTCAGCAATAGATTTGGTAAAAAGCTCCTAAATCAGTGTTTACAGAAGGAGGGATGCTCTACTCTGCCCTGAATCATATTCCAAACTTCACCTCATTCCTTTCTGGGCTCAGCATCAGTGTGTGTGACAGAACAGATACTCCTAGTGGGTTCACTTTCCAGCTTTTCCTTGCAGGATCATCACATTTAAGCTCACTTGCCCAGAGCAGGTCACTTTAGGTCAATAGAGGCTACTTAAGGTAGAACCTGTTGAAAAGTCTCTCTTAAACCTTCAGTGTGACTCAGAACTTCCAGTCATGTAGACAATAAAAGCAATGCAGGGAAAAATCACACTAAGTTCTCAAAATAAGTAGCTGTGTTGTTCACTGAAGAAGGATTAAGCAAAGAGGAATTGAATGGCAGTGGACCGCTGAAATTTAGGGGAAAATAGTTGTCCTATACAAACAGTAAAAGTCAGTTACAAAAATTTAAAGAGTTGCCAGGCAATGGTGTCACACACCTTTAATCCCAGCGCTTGGGAAGCAGAGACAGACTCTCTGTGAGTTTGAGGTCAGCTTGGTCTTCCAAACGCATACTAGAACAGCTAGAGCTACACAAAGAAATCTTGTCTTAAAGAGCAAAAATTAAGATTACGATTAAAAATTTAAAAAGCAGTTGTATCCTTAGTGAATAATCTTGAGCATTGCAGAGGCACTCATTCAAAGGAATATGAGAAATGTATGCTTGATTTTCTATTTAGATAAATGGACATTAATATGGAATTGAGTGTTTTAAAAGCACATTTGATGTGATACTTTTGCCTTTCGAGATCCTTCCTCCGTTAGAAGCAACACTAGGCACAAATGTTGCTAGATGAGCATCTGGTCATTTCCTTGCTGTCTCCTTTACCTTGACAAGAAAAGTGACCAGTCTTTTTAATACCATTATTTTTCTCCTTCTTTTTCTTTTCTACTAGTAATAAGAACTTGTAACTTGTTGAAGATTAGATGGCTCTAATCTTTCTATTTTTAAATTTTATTTATTTTTATTAAATTTATTCATTTATTTTACGTCTCTGCTGCAGTTTCTGCTCCCTCCTCGACTCCTCTCCCACCCCCCTCCCCATCCACTCCTAGTCTCTTTCTGTTCAGAAAGGGCAGGCTTCCCGTGGGTATCAACAAAGCATGACATATCAAGTTGAGGCAGTATTAATATTTATCTTTACATAGCAATTCATCAGGCTTTCATGCTCACCAACCCAAGATTTCTGGTTTTAAAGCATTTTTATTTGCTGTAAGTACATTATTCTTCATAACACTAAAAAGTCAACTATGTAGAATGTTCTGTTTAATTTTTATATCCTTTTCTTCTCTTTCTTTATTTCATTTTGTTATTGTGTTATTTTAAATCTATTTTTATCAGAACATTGAGAAGTGGTTGGGTTGTTTGCCTGAGGTCTTCTGTATGTTTTTTCTCTCCCTGGGGTTTTTGGGTTTGAATATTTACATTGAACAAATCAGTAGTTAGCTGGTAGAATTGTGTGCTTTGAAAAAGTTAAGGGGATATCAAGGTATATTGACATTAAATTTAACAATACTCTGCCCCTACTCCAAACATAACTTGCCAGTTTCATTATATCCCTCCATGACCAATGTTTGATCTCACACACTAAGTTTTGCTTTAAGGCTCCAAATATGTCATTTCTTTTCTACCTCCATTTAGTGCCATTATATCTACCACACAGATCCGAATGTTTTACAATAACCTACATTATTTTTGTAAAATCATTATTGGAGACAATGATTTTGTCTCCAATGAACATAACAAATTCTTTAACTATTATTTTTGAGCTAGATGATCTCTGTGTAGCCCAGAATGGGCTCAGATCTTCTATTGTCCTAATTCAGTATCCCAAGTGTTAGGATAAATGACTGCACACTATGCTTGACTCTAGAAATGATGAATGCTAATAGAAATATTTGGAAATAGATGTAAGCAGTATTTCAGATATAGAAAATTAGATTATCAAAGAACTCCTTATAATCTAACATTGTTTAAAATAGTCTCGGTATTTCCTACTGTTTGTAATTGTAATCTGTTAACAATATAATCATACCATTATTGAAATATATCTTTATTCTTTGACCTAAAATTGTTTATTACCACACTGAAATTGAATAGGTTATAGGGTCTGACATTTCAATACATGTATACCTTTCAAGTAGGTTTAAGAATATTTACTTAGAATTATTTATCATTTCTGTGTGGTAAAAAAATTCAAACTCCTTTCTTCTAGCTTTTTTTGAAATCTATGATATATTGTTGTTGTCTGCAGTTACCCACTTGATACAGTTTCTGTGTGGTTATTTCAGGAGTTAAGCCGGGCAGTGGGATGTAGCCCACTCCTCTTACAACACCCAACTATGAAGTAGAAGTCTAGAATTTATCTCTCCTATCTAGCTGAACATGGTGCCTAGTTATAAGTGCTTAATGTATATACATATATATTTCTATGTAAACAAATACATACGTAGTTCAGTACATACATAAGTATACATATGAATATATACATGTATATGTGCAGATATTCGTATACTTCCCTATTTGTGAAATTGGCTGTAGATAGACAGTATAAAATATCTGCAGGAAATCAGAAATTTATTGCTGTTTTTTGTAAACATATACATACATATTTAATTTTTAATTCTAAGTCACATAATGAGATGAACATTTGACAATAAGAAGATCTAATCATTAGGAAATTCAGTTCTGAACAGAGAACACTAAAGATTAAGTCAGAAACTAAGACTGAGGTTAAAATTTTTAAATTAACACTGAGATTCATGTTAAGTTGTCAGACAGTGTCCATGACTGTCCTGAACTCCAAGGGCAAGTGCAGAAGTTCTGAGGTGAGTGCTGTGCTCTGTGAAGACAGTACCCCATTCTTCAGCAGTTTTCGAAAATAGTAATTTTGAAATCTTGTGAAGATTTCTCCAGGAAAGTCAACATAAACAAAGGTAAGATTTTGAAGAGAAATTCAAAAATATCTTGACAACAGCTGTCAGAAGGCCTGAACAGCTGTTAGTTTATTGTGTTTATTAAAGACTGTACGCACCAATGGATCACACTCTGAGCGAGGTCCTCTATGTACAGCATCCTCAAATATCCTCCAGCTGATAACCACTGACTCAGAACTCCAAGGCTCTCTCGGTGTTATTTCTGGAATAAGTCATTAAAACAAAGACTATCTATCCCACCCCTACTTTTCAGAGGGCTAAGTCAGAGAAGGCAACATCTTAGTTTCTCAGTCTGTATTGATGAAGAGCTAGTTGTTTTCAAATTCACAAGGTAATGCTTTTGTGAAGATGCACGTGCGTGTGAACAGAACAATGTTGTGTCTAAATGCTTGTTCTACAGCTCACAATTTGCAATTGTGGCTGGAAATATACACTAGCAGTAGCACACATGAGGAAAGGAGAGAAAGACAGTAGAATCCAAGAACACATCTTCCCCATATCAAACTAATTTACTCTCTTTACTCAGTCTCTCATTTGGTAAACTCAAAGGGCTTTGTACTTACATAGTGCTTTTATAAAAAAGAATTTTTTATTATTTTATGTAGGTGTGTGTGTGTGTGTGTGAGCATTTTTGTATATGAGTATGTGTGCATGTGAGTGAGTGTGTGTGTGTGTG
Organism: Myodes glareolus; assembly: GCF_982192425.1. NCBI lineage: Eukaryota > Metazoa > Chordata > Mammalia > Rodentia > Cricetidae > Myodes > Myodes glareolus. The sequence continues at coordinate 43,362,972 of NC_142030.1, read as the reverse complement.
TATACCTTTGGAGGCTAGAAACTTCAGATGTCCCTAGAGTGGAACTTACAGGAAACTGCTCTGAGCCATATAACTTGGGTCCTCTGCAGTAGCAGTATGGGCTCTTAACCACCAAGTCATATCTCGAGGTCTTCATTGAATGCTTTTTAATTTAATCAACTTCTATGAAAAAAATAGTAGCTGCTCTGAAATCAGACTGATTACATTTTATTTAGATAAAATTCCATCAATTAATCATACATGAAATCTGTACTACTAGATATATAGATTGAAATGCAAGTCTTAGGATTAGACCATCCCTTGTGCTCCAAGCAACAGGATTTAAGGTGAGCTTTGCAAGGGTGACTCTATGTGACAATGATATTTGACACTTTTGAGTGCAAATCAAAGGCAAGAGGACACTGCACCTTGTCACACACTTATCACATCACCATATGTTCTACACCACCCGTGGGTCACAGATTGACAAGATATTATCCCTAAGTGTGAAAAGAGACTGCCTTATAAACTTACCAAGGTAGATTAGGACCATGTGAATACTTGGTCATATGAAACCATAACAGAAAAATCAGGTCTGAGATATTATTTAATGTGCCAGATGATGACAATATCACCTGGATCTCATAAAAATGACTCCACTTAATACACCAATGGGGCTCGAGCGATTGACCCATTTGACCCTTCTGTGTGTTGTACCTTAAGGGAAAATCAGAGCAAATTTCCAACAGGTCCTGGGCCTTCAGCTTATCTCAGTCGCTACTGTGCTGAGTCAGCCTTCTTTAGTTGCCACTGCTCCATCTATTCAAACATCTCTTCACCTATTGGTCTATCTGGATCTACTCCCGTACCTTGCTTCACTGGCTCCATGGTCTCACACCTTACTTCTGAAACTCAGCTCAACTGAAGCCCGCTCTGTGGCTTGGACTAATCATTGCCTCTTCAGCAACTCTCTGTCATTCCTATCTAGCCTCTAAGAAGACTGCATATTATCAACTCCCTGCTTTAGCTTCTGCCTCCTGCAAGACCTCTTCAGACTCTTTGTACTCTGCTGCAGCCTTTTTTATCCAGTTCGTAGCCAATATATATAGTTATAGTTATATAGTTATATATTATAGATACTGCATAATGTATGATATGATGTATGATCTGTGGGTAACTATTACTGAGATTGGAATAAAAGAACTTGTGCTGCCAATCTAGATTCCACAGGTAATTGAGATGGTTTGGCAAATCACACGCAACAAATTCAACAGACTTGTGAAATGTTATTCAATGTGTCCTGACATTGCAGAGACACACCAAAGTGTTCATCTAAACCACACAGTTGCAACAGCAAGGCACATGATCTTATGTAATTTTGAATCTCAACTTCATAGAGACTCTGAATTGCCTTCCTTAAGAATATGGTATGTCCTGACGCATGACTTTCTAAAAAGCAAAATGTGATGGATGAAGATTATAAATAAAATGAGCCAAGTTCCACTTTCAGAGAGAACAGCAAAGCATGTGCGGTCCTATATGCTTTTCTTTCTATATGAGTGGGAGGAGATAAAATGGGCCTGCATGGTTTTCCCAACATGTGAAACTTTTGTAACTCTTATCTGGTATTTTCATATTCTGTGAAGGAAACTTCTTTTGGTAGAGGTTCTTGAACTGTATGCACAGATAAAAATCAAATGCAAACCTAGTTAGGGGCTGGGTATATTTACCTGGCAATCCAATTTATTTATATATATTGTACCTCATGCTGTGCTAGACAAAAAGTAATATATGTGTTAGATTCTCTCGAGTAATGAAACAGAGGAGGAATTAAAAGTAAGTAATTGCAAACACAGTCTGCTGTCAAGTTCTTATAATTCTGTGTGTGGAAAGCTTCTGTGGAAACAACTAAAGGAGTTAGAGCTTGTTTTATCATGGTATAATGTCAGTCTTTACCTGTTTGAGGAATTTTAAGCTCAAACATAGTACAGAGGATAAATAAGACTATAATGATATCTTCCATGAGGGAAATTTTAAAAAAATATTGAAGCTCAATATTAGTTGTGGACTCTTTAAAGTTGAATTTAGTCAAAACTTTTACTTCACCTCCCTATTTTATGAAGAGATGTCAACCAAAAATTTATTTGAGTTCTTTAACTTTTTAATAAAGGGAAACTTTTAGCAATACAAAGCTCATGGCAGGCTTATCACTGAAGTTTTATAGACGGCCTCCCTAGAAAAGGTTATTCACCCACACTCAATACACTACCAGGTGGATAATAAAATGAGTTTATGGTGTGCTTTGGTGGACGTAGGCTTGCTATATTTTCCTTTTATCTCTGTTTGTTTTAACATCTGTCCTCTGTTCCTTGACCTATATACTTTATTGGGGGGAAGCAAAAACTGAATTGGCTGTGCTTCTTTGAACTTTGTTGACCTTGCTCTTGCTGGAGAATATTTTAAGCGGGGAGTTCAAACTGGAAAAAGAAAACTGCGCTTATTTGACTCAAGTTTATTTTACACCTGAAAGCTGGTGGTTCTAGTGCAGGGTGCATGGTTAGTTACATCCTGTGCCTATGACTTCACTTTCTCATATTAAACCTTTCTCATTTTTAGCTGAACTCTACCAGATAGGGTTAGATTGATCACTAGGGACACTCTCCAAAGTGTTTACTTCATGTTCGGGTACCTGGCTGAGGACAGCACAATGGTCCATTGGATGCAGGATGTGTGAAGGTGATGTACATGGTGTTTTGGTCTAGTCTGCTCTCAAACCGCAATGGTAGGAAAGTGGCATGGCGTGCCATTGTCTCCTGTCTCTGTCTGCGAGAATTCTTTGTGAGTCAAGAAAATTCCTCTCTGCATTTTGTTTTCCTAATGCTTCTTGGCTCCTCGCCAGCAGGTTTTTACAGTCTGTTGCTTGCCTCTCAGATTAGAAGAATGCTGGCATATTTTAACAGTTTCCTAGGATTCAAACAGCCTTTAATTAACGGGAAATTGATGTTTTGGAATGTTATCAAAATATGGGAGACAGAACACTGGAGCTATGCTTCCATCCTTGCAGTTTCTAAATGCAGTTAGTCTGAAAACAGGGGCCAGAACTCTGTGCTCCTTGTAACCAGCCGCCTGCCCACCGGTGTGCAGAGGAAGATCTGTGTTGGTGTAATATTCTCATTGCCTGCTCATTGGTGCCGGTCTAAATTCCTCCCACTCATGACAGGGGTGGAGACAGGCAGTTGTTGAATTGTCAAAGCTCCAGGGTGCTGAATAGCTCAGGGCTGTTGGGCTTGTAGTGCTGGCTTTTTTAATCCTCTTGCTGCCAGGGCAGTGTGGTACGGCTGCCTGTGCTTGTGGATCGGTTTCTTTTCTGTTCCAGATTCATGTCATTATTCTGTCAGACTTTTGGTGAAAAGAGCAGTTCTGCAAAACAGCCACTCAGACTTGAAGCATATTCTGAACAGGTTAGTTTTCAAGGAGGGATAGGAGAACAGTGTTGGATTGTAGGGGGTTTCCCTTGGATGCTGGAGAGCTTGGTTACAGGTGCATGGCTGACTGGTGCTGAGCACCTGAGTTCCAGGCAATACAAAAGGAGCAAGTTGTGCAGTGTGAAATATTGACTGATCCTCACCTAATCATACAATTGCTATCACAGAGAAAGGCGCTGCTCACTTACCTTTGACTATCCAATGACAAAGCTATTCCCTGGCCAAATCTTGACTGGTGTGACTCTGTTTTGTTTTTTCTAGTGACCCAGAAAGCTGGTTCTTCCCCCCGCCCCTCAAAAAGTCATGGTGTTCACTTTTCTGTGCCTGGTGACCCTGATCATTGCTTTGCTCTTGTCTCTATAGGTGGTACATGCCAGAGTCCTGCTCTCCCAGCCCTGGTCCGGCCGCCAGCCCCTCCTTTGCAGCCATCATTGGATATTAAGCCCTTCCTTCCCTTTCCTCTTGACACTGCAGCGGCGGTCAATCTGTTTCCCAATTTTAATGCGGTGAGTATCAGATCCAAATTTGCACCTGTCCGGGATGAGAAGGCTTATTAAAGGTCTGGGGTATTTCTATTACTATTTCCGTCTTGATATGTTATATATTCCACAGTGTTTTTGTGTGCCATGGTGAAATTGGATGTCAATTTAGAGAAATAACGTTCAAGGAACCAGGCTCCTAGGCAGGGGTTGGAAAGATAATTCATTGGTTGATATGAGTTGATGTCATCAGTGATAATCTCTTTTGTAAAACAGACAATGCTGCTATTGTTTAGAACTTGCCAAACTGAAATCGAACAAATTTATTATACAGTGTAAAAGTTTAAGTTCAATGTAGCTTTTTTTTTTGACATGGGAGTCTTCTAAGTTGCTTTATATCTGTTTCTTTTCTACTGCAATACATAGGGCTGTGAAAAAGCCAGAACTAAAGCTGGTGCTCCAAAGTGCTTGTTTTCCATTTCTCTCTGTTCAATGAAGTGATTCAGTGTGTGTGTGTGTGTGTGTGTGTGTGTGTGTGTGTGTGGGTGGGTGTGTGGTGTTTATATATTTGTATATCTGTGTTTGTGTGTGAACAAAAACTGGACATTAGAATGCAGAGGTTACTGCTGTAGAGGGGTCAGCTTGTCTCTGTCTGACCTATTACCTTCCACCAGATGAGGAACTCCTATCATGTAGAAGCTCCAGGGTTGGGTGGAACAGCAAGCTTATGTTCTGAATTACAGCATTCTACCCTTTATTCTACCTTCACTCACCAGCTAAACTCTGAGACCCCCTTTCCTCTAAAAGCAGAGACCTCTCTCACTCTAAACGTAGGGAGCCCCATCTCTAAAGTCTATAAAATCAAGAGATATCCTTGGTTCTGTGTGTTGCTGTTAGATTTCCTGTCCCAGCTGAGATGAGTGGCTAAACGTTACCGAGCGTTATTTCATATGACAGACCAAAATAATAAATACAGTCTGATAAAACCAAAACTGTGATAGCTTAATGTATGTAGCCGCTTTCCTCCTTACCTTAACCCCACTTAGGACTCTGGCACCCACTTCCACTCTACCACGTCCATCACCCCCAGTTACAGATGAGTCAGGACAAATGTTTCCTAAATTATTTTGGTTCCTTGGGTTTTGTCAGAAGCTTTCTCAGCACAAATTCTATTATTTTCTTGTCTATTTTCACTTTTTTTTACTGTAAGTTGGCACTCATTATGTTTATCATAATTCTTGTGTGTGGGTTTGCATACCATGAGACTATTCTTAAGATAGATATTGAAGTGAACTCATAATGGTTAGAAACAAGAAAGTCACTTGTTTTCTGAGAATCACCTGCTTCAGCTTTCAGCAGTTGCTGCAATGGAGGGCCAGGCTTTTCAGTGGCAGTATGCATCAACACAGCCAAAGAAAAGAGGATTAATACAAGAGGTCACCCAGTGCCCAGTGAGCTCAATAATACTGTTTTCTGGTTGCAGCACCTTACCCAGAGATGAACTTAAGAAAAAGTATAGTAATCTTCCCACAATGAAGCCATTCAGGAGAATGGAGGTCCAGGAGAACTTATTTCCTTAATAGCATTTTATCACAGGGACTTGAAACATGATGGATAGTATTTGAATGACAATAATATGCTGGTCAAATATAGTAGACAAAGGCATATCCATTGATCACTTTATATTTAGTCGTGAAGAGGAATATTTCCATAAGAACCTTATTTTGAGATGGATAGGGTAAAAAAGATATGGTAGTGTATGCTTGTCATTCCTGCCCTCTGGAGGCTGAGACAGGAGTATCTTGAGTTCAAGGTCAGCCTGATCTCATATTGAGAGAGACTTTGTTCCAAGAGTTCAAGAGGAGGTGTCGGTGGGGAGAGAAAGAGAAGAAGGAGGAGGAGGAGGAGGAGGAGGAGGAGGAGGAGGAGGAGGAGGAGGAGGAGGAGGAGGAGGAAGAGGAGAGAAAAAAGAAAAAAGTTTGCACTAGAAGGCAGGTGATATACAGATGAGATAAAAGATAAAAGACAGGGTCTATGGCGTTGTTGGCCCTAATTCTATTGACTTTATCACTCTCTCCAAGACCGAGAGAACATTATGAAAGAGAGAACATAAAGAATTAAAGAGCTGGAAGATGCATAGGTGCCTTACAAAAAGATACCTTCTGGATATAACAAGGCTCTTCCATTCATGAACTACCTGCAGTGATGCATTCAAGAACTCTGTGCACTTATGGATAGCTATATAAGACCTACACATGACAGGGCTCATCGATATTTCATCATGGATAAGGTCTCATCTCTCCCTGAGGGGCTACTGCCAGTGAATGGTTGCTGGAGGGGCATCGTGTCAGGCTCCTCTCTTGCAGGGTGGAGAACCAAATATTTCTCAGTATGACCAAAGTATGAACTGAGAGTCTTGTTTAGTCTTCCTGTAGAGAAATCCTCCTCATAGAGCAGCCTTACCTGGAATGCAACAGATAATGTTTAAAGGCAAAGAATAGAGAAAAACTATATCCCTATTGGACGTTGCAAGAGGAAGTAAAGCAAACAAGCAAGAAAACAGTTTAACAGAAGCCAAAACATGCAGTTAGGATGGGCCTTGAGAATCTTGGTTTCTAGAACAGGGTTGGGTACTTTCCCATGGGACTTCACGGCATAGAAACGAAAGGGTCAATTTCAGGTTAAACTAAAGATTGCTCCAACTGAGACAAAATGGAGAAATCTTTGCCCTGCTATCAGTGGTGTAGCAACTGAAAAGTGCTTAAACAAGTAATTAAAGTCACACACTAAAAAGACATTGAAGTAAAAGGGTGGAGTGGTTGGAAAGAAGTGTTAGGCAGGAGAAGGAAGTAAGTAAGAGAAGGAAATAGAAGAGGCAGAAGAATAAAATTATGAAACTCTCTGAAATAACAAAAAGGAAGGAAGCAAAGGAATGAGGACATAAGAGAGGGGACAGAAGTGATGGAAAAATGAAACAGATTCAGGCAGAAATGCAACAGCATAAAAATTACATTTCTAAGACTCTTGCTAACCTTGACTTTTAAGAAGACCAGAGGAAAACTGGCCATGCACTGGAATTCTTTCCTCTTAAATGACATCACTGCATATCCCCTGGTATATCAGTCCCAAGTCAGCTTTATAGTTGTTTAGGCAAAACTTTTGGAAGATTGTTCAAGCCTAATTTAAAATTTTCAATATGCCTTTTGGGAAATATTAAAAACAAGTGGTTAACTTGAGTGACATGGAGGACTGTTTGCCATGAGAAAAAAGAGAAAAAAACAAAACCCATGACCTGTCCTGCTGTGCTCTGCGATTGAGCATATCTCTTTATCTTCTTTGCTGCTGTTTCCTCCTTTTAAGGATAAACTGGACAACCGCCGGGCAGTGGTGGCAGACACCCTTAATCCCAGAACTTGGGAGGCAGAGATAGGTAGACCTCAATGAGTTTGAAACTAGCCTGGTCTACAGAGTTCTGGACTGTCAGGGCTATATAAAGAAACCTTGTCTTGAATCCTCCTCCAAAAAATAAATAAATAAAAAAGAATAAAGCAGACGTATGAACCTCTTTCTTTGTTAGTGAAGCCATTCAAAGTTGGAGGTGTTCCTCCCTGTGAGTGAAGATAGCCTTTGTGATTCAAACTGGACTCTGCAGCTAGACCAAGTTCAAATACTAGGAATGCTTTATGTCACACATATGGCCTTGGGTAAGTCACACATTTCATGTGTATGTCAATATTTTCATCCACAAAATAAGACGAGTCATAGAACATGTTTATGTGTTTACTGAGTATGTGGGTCAAAGTGTTTCAAACAGGGTTTCAGCATACAGGCAGGCTATTGAATGATTCCGTCATGTACTCCTCAAGGGTTTCATAACTCTTAAGAGTTTGAACATAGTAGTTTGTTGGTGAGCTAAGTTGGTAGGCTTTGACATGAATGTGTTCCTGTTTTCTGGAGTTTGACTTACATTGTTCACTGGGACCCCAAGGCCTTCTGTTCCTATGCTTGCTGTTGATTCCTTGGTGGTTCTAGCATTGGTCAAGCTGCGGCTCGTTAAGGATTAAGCCTTTCTTGCTTTCAAAAAAGGATAACGTTTGGAAAGTTCACGATCTGGGCTTTAGATTCAGAATCATGACATAGAATCTCCGGAAGCGTTATTGTAGGTTCTTGGTTTTATAGCAGTTGGAAACTCAATCCAGGATATCTTAAATTTACTTTTATTGCTGTTTCCAATTTTGGGTTGAGAAGCTCTCACTCCATCAGGCTGAAGATAAATCCAAAGGAGTTTCTTTTTCTAGATTCACTTATTTGATTCTATGTATATGAGTGTTTGCCTGAACATATGTGTGTGTGTGCCATATGCATGCCTGGTACCCAAGAAAATCATCAGAAAGTGCTATATCCCCCTTGAAATGGAGTTAAAGATGGTTGTGAGGCACCTTGTGGGTTCTGTGCATCAAATCCAGGCATTCTGAGAAAATAACAATTACTTTTACACACTGAACCGTCTCTCCACTCCTCCCTTCGATCTAATTTCATTACAGAGTGTGCTAAAGTTTTAGAACCTAGCAGTCCTATCCATACTGTGTTGGTGGGGCATTGCTGGGTTAAGTTATTTGTGAGCAAAGGCATTCATTAGTTACTTGTGGTTGGATTAGTCATTGAAGCATCAAGCTTTTTTTGTATTGTGCTTAGGACCCACAAACCACACAAGACTGTCAGTAGTCCCACCATTGCAGATTTTTCATATAACTGTTATTTCTTTGAAAGAAAGTACTCCTTAGCCATCCTGCCTCCAATTTCCGCTCATATATGATTTTAAACAATTTTCATGATGATCATCAATTATCTACTTTATTTTTCCCATGACGGTATGAATATGACATCCTTTGTTCATTTGGAGTAGAGTCTGCCATAAAGATGAAGGAAATTTTAAAAATCATTCTTCCAAAGCAAAATAGATAAATATGTAACTAGTCTTTTCTGATTGCTGTCCTTCTAAGAGAACATAAACCACTGGATTCACATGTGAATTAAAACAAATATCAAAAATGAGCCCATGAAAATAGGCACAGTGAAATAAAAATGACTCTGAGATACCATCCTACACCAGTCAGAATGGCTAAGATCAAAAACACTAGTGACAGCTTATGCTGAAGATGATGTGGAGTAAGGGAAGCACTCTTCAATTGCTGGTGGGAATGCAATCTTATACAATCACTTTGGAAATCAGTATGGTGGTTTCTCAGAAAATTGAGAATAAACCTACCTCAGGGCCCAGCAATATCACTCTTGGGCATATATCCAAAAAATGCTCAATTATTCTACAAGGACATTTGTTCAACTATATTAATAACAGTATTATTTGTAATAGCCAGAACTTGGAAACAAGCTAGATGCCCATCAACTAAAAAATGAATAAAGAAAATGTGATACATTTACACATTACAGTACTACTCAGTGGTAAAAACCAATGACATCTTGAAATTTGCATGCAAATGGATAGAACCAGAAAAAAAATCCCGAGTGAGGTAACCCAGACTCAGAAAGATGAACATGCTATGTACTCACTCATAAGTGGATACTAGCTGTAAAGTGAAAGATATTGAGCCTATAGTTCATGATGCTAGAGAAGCTAAGTAACAAGGTGAACCCTAAGAAAATAACATACATAAATCCACCTAGAAAGAGAAAATAGACAAGATCACCTGACAAAATTGGGAGCACAGGGGTAGGGTGAGTAGAGAGGGTAGAAAGGGAAGATGAGGAGAGAAGGGGAGAATGGAGGAGAACTTGAGAGAATGAGATAGTCAATGTGGAGGAAGGACAGACATAACAGCAAAGAAAGAGATATTTTGATTGAGAGAGCCATTATGGGGATAGCAAGAAACCTGGCACAAGAGAACTTTCCAAGAATTCACAAGGATTATCCCAGCTAAGACCCTAAGCAATAGAGTAGAGGGTGCCTAAAATGGCCTTGCCCTGTAATCAGACTAATGAGTATCTTAAATATCACCATAGAAACTTTATTCAGCAACTGATGGAAACAGAGGCAGAGACCTGCATCAAAGCACTGAACTGAGCTCCCAAAGTCCAGTTGAAGAGTGGGAGGAGTGAGAATATGAACAAAGAGGTCAAGACCATGATGGTTAGACCCACTGAAATAGTCTACCTGAGCTAATGAGAGCTCACCAACTTTAACTGAACTGGGAAAGAGCAAGCATAGGACCAAACTAGTCCCTCTGAATGTGGTTAACAGTTGCATGGCTGGGGAAGACTGAGGGGCCACTGGCAGTGGCATCAGGATTTATCCCTACTGCATGTACTGTTTTTTGGGGAATCTATTCTCTTTGGATGGATGCCTTGCTCAGCCCAGATATAGTAGGGAGGGCCTTGGAGCTGACTGTGGATGTAGTGTGACGAGGTGCCTCTTGCTCTTGCCAATATGCCTTCTTCACCGTGATGGATTGTACCCTCAGATTGTGAGCCCAAATAAACTTTCCCCTCCTTAAAAAAAGAAAAAGAAAAGAAGCACGGTGAGGAGTTGTATGAGTGCAGTCAGAACTGTGGTTGACTTAGGGAAAATATTAGAATCTCTGGGTCTCCAAAGCTACTTTTCAGGAAGGAACAAAATAAAATGTTTCTTGGCACAAAGAATGTTATAGTCTTGAATGTTTCAGAAAATGTTGCACAAAAGAAAGTTCCCATGCAACCCCCACAACCTTTCTTAATTTTGTGTCATTGTGACCAAACTCTTGACAGGAATGACTTTTAGAAGGAATGGCTTGTTTTGGTTCATGGTCTCAGAATGTTGTAGTTCATCACTGTTGGGAAAGTGGTAGATGTATATAGAGGAGACTAGTCATGGCATGGAATAGCAGAGGAAGCAGAATGCTTCAGACTCGAGCCAAAGGAACATATGTCCTTCAAAGCTCACCCTAGTGACCTGCTTCTTCTAGCAAGATCATACCTTCCTAAGCTTCACTCTAACCAAGGAATGAAGCTTGTAAAATGTGTGGATATATGATCACTGCAGATCCAAATCATAATGCTGCCTATCAATCACCCAAGAAAATTTCAGTGTTCAGGGAACCTATCCTAACTAGTGTTTTTAAGCAAAACTCATTCAGAAAGCAGGTAGATGGTATTTAGGAATGAAAGAATTGGAAACAGTATAAGTGATCTATTGAGTCAACTGCTTCTTGTATTCATCTGGTGTGGAACTTGCCAAAAGTAGTTCTATCAGAGATTCTATTATAACCCCTGCTGTGAAAACAGATGCGTGTATAAAGCAGAATTTGACAACGGACTATATGGTTACTTTTGTGGCAATGGTCACAGCATAAAATGTCAGCTTATACTAGAGTGCAGTTCTTTTAGTGAGACTTTATGAGAAAAAAATCTCAATTAATAAATGATTTAAGGTAAAGATTTAGCTTCATATGAAATAATTGGCTGCTTACAAAAAATAAAGATAAGCTTGCTTCTGAACATGGTTTTTCCGGGGTCCTCACGGAGTTGTAGAGTTAGAAAAAATATTAAATACCTCATGCAAGAGCTTCTTTCACTCGAATCCCATGACCTGCTTCTCCTTAATGGGTTTGGTCAGCAGGACTGATGGGCACAAAGATGTGGGGTGCAGAGCTGATTGCGCTGCAATCCAGAAGATCTCGGTAGTGCAAGCTACATTGAATTAGAAGGTCTTAAACATATCTGCAAACAGAGCTAAAAGGAAATAACATTTAAGTTTGTTAACTGAAATTATATAGCTTTTAAATTCTTAAGCGTAAAGACTGAGACTGGGCCTGGAAGGCCCGGGATTGTTGTTCCGAAGGTATCAAATTATGAAATTGTGTTGCTTGACAGTTTTCTTCCTGGACTTTACAGCCTCCTTTTACATTTTATATTTATCATATATTTTCTTCATATTCTAATTTGCAGCCGAGTCACTGTGTGATTTTACTCTGGAGATGTGAATAGATGCCTATTTACCACAGACATTGGGGTCAATTACGGGAATACCAGTAAAGGGTTGCCTATAGGAATACGGATGAATTAGAGACAGCTGCATCATCGAAAAGCCCAATCCAGCCTAGGTGATAACTTCGAAGAGCTGCATAACTGGAGTTCCCTTGTGTGACTGTCAGACAGCTTGACACATCAGAGTCTTCTCTCCCTAGAAGTTCTAGGGCTTACATAACTTTGATGAGCTCTCTCTGACTTGGTACACGTCTCAAGATCTTCTGAAATGCTGTTCTTTCCTTCCTGAGTCTTGCGTGTTTCAACTACTTTCTGAGTCTTAATGAGCCTAACTTCAGGAAGGAGCATTTCAACTTGGAGAAAAATGCCACACGAGAGGTGTTGATGATGAACCTTTATTGTTGGAAAGCTGTATTTGAAGGTGTCCTGAGTACTCCACCTCTCATACTTCATGGTTCTGTATCTCATTGTTATGAGTAAGGAAATGATAAAAACTGATTGAATGTTCTTGCCTGTGCTTTGTCCTCAGCTCCTAAGGAGTACTCTCCTTTCTCAGAGAGGACCATAGAGGTCACAAGGAGCTGGGAGAATGAAGTAGTAGGAGGAGGAAGGCTCTACTTGGTTCTGCCTAACCACCTTTTAGTGTGAAAATGTGAACTGGCATGAAAAAGGTGATTTGAGAAGGGAGAGGACATGGTAGAGGAGGATGAGAGAGAGAAGGAATGACCTCCAAAGGAAAAGATCAGACTCCCAACAGTGGGCACCACTCTACTTTCCCATCTTCCTCTTTCTCACCAACGTGAACGCCTTGAAAGTCAAGTATAGAAGGTTTTCTTGAATGTGATTATTTTATTTATTTATGTGGGCATGCATGCATTGGTGTCTGTGTGGAAGTAAGAAGACAGTTTGTGGAAGTTGGTTCTCTCTACCATGCCTGTTCTAGGTATCAAACTCAGCATGTCAGGTTCAGCAGCATGTGCTTTGATCCTCTGAGCTACCTTGCCAGCCCCGATTAGAATTTTTAGTTGCAAGAGAGGCAGGAGGGGGAGGCAGAAGAAAGGCAGGCTGGGGCAGAGAAGAGGAGTTTATGCTATTTGTACTCGTGATTCTCGTAAGAATTGTGGGAAATCATGTTAAAAAGCAGATTCCTAGTCAGTAGCTCTGAGATGTTTTAATTTAGAAATTTCACAGGTTTATGGAGCTGGAGGGAATTACCTTTCTGAAGAGCGCTATTAGGGATGCTCACAATCAGGGACAGAGTGGTCCTGAAGGGAAAGGCCCCTCAGGTGGATATGGCCTCATCACTGGAACAGAGGGAGCACTGACTGGCTAGAGGATCTGTAACCTGACAGGGTGGAGGAAGAAGGTAGAGGAAAGTTGCAAACCTTGGACCGTAATCATGCTAATCATGTTAGCATGCATTCAGCAAGTCTTCACTGCAGACTTGCCATGTGATGGACCCCGAGTTTCCAGTAGTGAAACTTATAGCTGAGTCCTCAGCAACATAACTTAGTCTTGGGTGTGAAAACTACATGAATGAGTTTTCATTTGCTTATTCAATGATTTCTTTGTTTCACAAGCTGTGTCCTACTGAATAATTCTCAGTGGAGGAAAATGTGCCTACTGAAAATAATTTTATTCAAGAGCATCTGCTATGAACATGGCTCTACTGAATATAATTGAGTATGAGGGTAAGGAATGAGTAATTCAACTCTGTCTGACCCGCCTACTGGGCATTTGTCAGACCCGGATTGTATGTCTGGTCAATGTATACACCAGGTTTACAACAATGAGAGGAAGGGGAAGAAAAGCGTCAGGGGATGGAGAGGGAAGAAAAGCATAAGGCAGGTAAGGGGGGGGAGATAAAGGCCAGAGAGGAAGAAGGAGTAACAAGGGGGTGAGAGGATGAGGACGAGTGAGAAAAGGAGGAGGAGTTGGAGGGGGAGTAGAGGTATAGAGGAGAAAACCAGAACAGAAAGGAGGAGGGAAGAGGGGAAAACAAGGAGAGAGATGAGGGGAAGGAGAAAGAGGAGATGATAGAGAGATTAAAGCAGTGGGAAGGTAGAATGCAGTTCCTATTTCAGAGTTGATATAGCTCATTAGTTACTCCTTAAAATACTCTTCCCTAAGGAAACCAAAGCATCTAGATATTCAAACACCAGATTAGACAGGAAGCTCTGCCAACAGGAGCCCTGTAGGTATAGCTCACTTCATCTGTTGAAAAGCACTGCAGAATAGTATTGTGCTAGTTTGTCTCAACTATCAGTTTGACACAACCTCACCCAAGAAAGGACTGTTAACTAAAGTGATTGCCAAAATCAGGTTGGCTTGTGGGCTGCTCTGTGGGGAGCTAATCTTGATTGTTAATTGATAAAGGAGGGGCCAGTCCACTGTGGGCAGCACCATTCTCTGCTCAAGTGATCCTGTGCAGTATAAAAAAGCTAGCTATGGATGACTCTGCGAACAAGCCTGCATGCATGCTAGCAAGCAGCTCTCCTTCTAGATTTCTGCATCAAGTTCCTGCCATAACTTTCTTCAATGCTGGACTAATAAGCAAAATAGCCCTTTACATCCCTAAGATGTTTTGGGCCATGGTGTTTTAACATTGAAGCAGCAAAGAAACTCAGACAAGTAGTTAAATCGTTGTGCGTAACTGGAGTAACTGTACTTAGAAAAAAAAATAAAGTTTTTTGAAAGTATTGCTAGCAGAACTCTAAGAAAGGCGACATCACTAGGGAGGTTTCAAAGAAAATACATGGAAAAGGTTCATCTTTGATCCAGGATCAGAGGTCAGGTCCATGTTTATCTTTTCTCTCCAATATAAAAGCTCAATCTATGTTATTTTCTGATCTGAGGTCAGCGTTGCAGTGGAGAATTCTGTATTTATGTCACATAATACTGTTCATTAAGGTGATCATAACACAGAACCTGGGTCACAGCAAAGACTCAGGAAACAATTCATTAATGAACTAGCACAGGAAAGACAGACACATATAGAAAAATGCCGTTAGTGAAGGTGTCTCAATAAGAAAGCACAAAATCTAGGGGTTGTAAACATGGCCCAGCAGTTAAAAGCACTGACTCCTTTTGCTGAGTACCTGGGTTCAATTCCCAGTACCTACACTGAAGCTCACAACTGTCTGTTAATGTAATGCTCTCCTCTATACAGACATACATGCAGATAAACATGAATAAATAAATTAAAAAAGAAAACATAAACACTAAGTGCTCTTTCTTTTACATATTGTATGTCTTTTATCTAGCCAGAATTAGCTATTTAAGTAATTATAATGAAACATAACACAGCATTAACATTCCATAAATTCTTATTCATAATTTTATGTTGGCTCATGTATTCATTTATTTTTATTATGTTAGTAGACAGTGATGTGAAATCCCCCAGAGGTTTTCTATAGAGGCTAAAGTCAGTCCTTTATAATATCCGTCGATTGTGTTATATAAGTTTGGAAGAGGTACATGGACTTCAGCACTTTAGGGTGTTAGAAAGGAAGAGTAACTGAGCTTATGGTATAGGAAATATTTCAGAATGGAAATCTCAGAGGGCTCAAAATGTGTCATTTTTATTTTACCTTCAGAGATATACCTGCCAGAAGCTACCATTTCCTCTACCTTTAATACTGACTTATGTGTTAATCACCCCTAACTCAAAAATACAAAATATGAAATGTTCCAGGGTATGAAAGATTGTGAGTCTTGGCATGATGTAACAGACAGTAAATTGTGTATATGAACCAATAATATTAATTGCAGTTAAAAATATTATTTGATATTATCTCTAGGCTATGTATATGATGTGCATATTAAAAAATGATCCATGTTTCTCTCTGGTCCCATTCCTAAATTATCTTATTATTTACATATAAATATTCACCCATCTGACATTCTGAAAAGACACTTAAGTAGAATTCCCAAGCAATTAGGATGATGCTGTGTGTCACTGTTGTGCTTTGCTAGAATGCCTGAGAATCTCCACAAGTAAAAAAATGATCTGTAAATAAATGATGATTCATGAAATATTACTGTCTTCTAAGACTATCTATCCCTTGTTACCTAGCCACAGTCATCAGAAAACTTCCTTTCCTACAACCAATGCTAGGAGTGGTAGAAATGGAGGTTAAGGACATGTCTATGTGTTTAGTTCAAAGATTCACTAATTATATTCCATTTATACATTAGGAACTGCTAGTGTTTCTGCCACTAGCATAAGTTGGAAAGCAAAGGTGAAATTATGAATTGAAAAACCAAGTCTGTCTTCCTCAGTCATAACTGACAAGAGGGGGGGTATGTCTGTAGGTGGATGCCTTCATAAATATGCTATCGATGGCTAAGCTCCTCACCCTTTGGCAACAGACCAGCAAATTGTGTGTTCACCATGGGCACTAATGCTGTCATATTTGGATAGCACAGCTTCTTTAGAAACATCAGCTTAGAGGTCATCTTTCATCATGCCTCCTGCGGAAACAAATATCCAAGTATGTTTGCTGAATCCTGCAGCCTCCTGTGAAAACAAAAGTGTGTAGAAGTTAAGCAACTCTCCATAATGATCTGGACACACACAAAACATCAAATATAGACAACCCAGGCTTGGAAATAAAAGTCTAAAGAAATGCACAGCACACAAGTTGGTTTTTGTCTTCTTCCCCTTTATGCCAGTCATTTACTGTTTGAATGGTGAGTGCATTGTTATGATTCAGAATGTCAAGAACCATACATGTCTCTATACTGTTTCCCCTTGATGCTCACTGCTCTCTTAGTAGTGGCAGGAGTGGTAAGCAACTTCTCCACCTTCTTTCCAGATTCTTCTTTGAAGATGATGAATGCCTATTGCCCCATATACACATGTAGGCATAGATGCTTTGAGATAAATTGCTTTAATTATTAGGAGATGAAGCTTTGAAAAGATTGTGCCTGTTGCTGACTGACCACCTTACTCGGTGAGATTCTGGGAAAATAAAAGAACCACAGTATGAAAACATGGACGCTCACAGCTCCCTCAGCAGTTCACAGCTGCCCGACCATTTTTGCTTCACACGTATTTTCTTAGATACAGACATATTCCAATGGAAAGGAAGATTTTTTAGCATGAATTTGTTTCTGCCTCATGTCACTTACTTTATGGAAAAACCTAGAAGAAGAAGAAGAAGAAGAAGAGGAAGGAAGAAGAAGAAGAAGAAGAAGAAGAAGAAGAAGAAGAAGAAGAAGAAGAAGAAGAAGAAGAAGAAGAAGAAGAAGAAGAAGAAGAAGCAGCAGCAGAAGCAGCAGCAGCAGCAGCAGCAGCAGCAGCAGCAGCAGAAGCAGAAGCAGAAGAAGAAAACCCTGAAAGTCTTGGCTACTGTTTCTTATTTACAGTGCCAAACATTAAATCCTGGATTATGCCCCTCAAAATTCTCACATTAAAGTACTATCCCTTGCTGAAAGACAGTGTGTCATTTGTAAATAGGGTCCTTAAAAATTATAATTAGTTAACATGAAGCTACAAAGGTAGGACCTAATGCATTATGGTCCTAGAGTCACATTGAAATAAAGGCCATGCAAGGAATACAAGAAATATTTATTGCCTACAGTTTCCTGAAGGAACTAACCCCACCAACCTTATATTTTGTATTTCTTGCTTCCAGAACAGGAAATTATACATTTTTGTTGTTGTTCTTGAAATGACCCTAGTTTTTGGTATTGTGTTACTAGTCCTAGCAAGGAAAGGATTTTTGAGTCATTTGATCCCCTACCTGCTCTTGCTGGGAGTGCCTCACAATGTGCCTAATACCTGGCAATGCAGGGTTTTTGTGTGACAAATCAATAGCACTGAGTAAGCTTCCAATCCACCTGGGAATTAGAGCCTCAGCCACCTGCACTGGAAGGAAATTCTCCATTTGGAACCAATTCACCCTTCCCGAAATAATGCACACCAAGCAAGAAGTCAATATAAGCATATTGCCTTTTAAACAAAAAGCAACTTGTCATTCATATTCAAGAAAGCACTTTTGCACTTGTTATGATTAAGTATATTTTCACAAGAGACTTGCAGATGATAGGTGTTATATGAATTATATAGGAAATACAGTTGAACTTTGAGAGGAGAAATTATTTGCTTCCACAAAGGAGTCAGTGACTGAGTCCTGGCTCGACTTTCACCTCAGCAATCCAAGTGCAGAGTGTCTCTGTGTGTCACTGAGTCAGATAACCTCTTGTCTAAACAGTGGCAGCTTCTTTAAAAGCTGTCAGTGCTTTGGTATGCCCTACAAGCTAAGTAATTAAATAATCAGTAATAGCTCAGAAGTTTGTCTCCAAGAAGATTGTGGCTGAGATTGGATGATAATGACTGGAAACTTCAAGGGCACCCATGGCCATGCCTTATGTCACCCACATAAGCATTTACAATGTATATGGGTTATCATTGTCAGAGAGTAATTACATGGCAATAGGTTTTTAAAATCCTATTTCTGGAGCAACTTAGTCTTCTTAAGCTGCTAGACCCATTCACACTAGAAGACAGAAATAAGAAAGCAACAAAAAACAAAACTGAGCTTAGTATCGAAAGGATTTGAGTTCTACATTTGAAACTCTCTTCTTTCCTGAATCTGTATGTCACCATCTCTGACTAGAATATGGACCTTGTAGGCTCTAAAGTTGAGAACAAGTAAGCATGGGAACAAAGAATCAAAGAAGCTTTTGGAGACAGACTTTGTAGGACTGAAAAACTAACAAAATTTTTTAATGTAAATATCTTCAAGTTGCATTTGTGTGTGTGTGTGTGTGTGTGTGTGTGTGTGTGTGTGTGGTTTAAATGGTGAGAGTCACTGCATTCTACCATGTAGCCAAAATTGATATGAAATTCACTTCTGAGTTCAGTACAGATACTGACCTCCTCCACTATCATTTGAGGAAAGTTTCCAATGCACCCTCCTCTCTCAACAAACTTGCAAAAAGCAATGATGTTGCAATTTCTTATAATCCTTCCTCAAAGGGTTGAGTACCTATTGTCGTGGTCATCTCACCTCCTGTCTAAAGGACAACTGGTTCTTTAGTCTGCTGTCTGAATTACGGCAAAGGAGCTGACTAGTCTCCAATGCCTCAGAAGTTTAGCTTTACCAACCATGTGCTTCTCAAAGCTGGGCCATAGACCTTCACTTCTGCAGCCATACTTCTCAGTTATGAAGTAAGAACAAAAGTGAGCATTTAGATGTTCTTTTAGAAATCTAAGTATCATTTTATTCAGTAGAAATCATTAAGAACCACTAGATAAACTAAAAAAAATACTTTTTTACTTTTAAAAATTATAATTACATTATTTTCCCCCTCCCTTTTTCTTCCTCTCCCACGTGCCGCCTCTTGCTCTCTTTCAAGGTCATGGCCTCTTTCTTTATTAACTGTTGCTATATGCATATATATGCATGTATATTCATCCTAGATAAATTTTGTATGTTTCGTTCATCTTATTCTCTTTCACAAGTAATCTTCATGTTATTTTATAAAAGTAGTGATCTCTCACAGGTGAGGACTGTCAGCAGTGATGCTGCTGTCCTGTTGTAAGCGGTGAATAGTGTGAATTCCATACATATTTCAAAAGACTGTGCTGGGCCTTTAGGTAATTATCACAATGTGGAAGAAAGTCATGAATTCATTTTGACTCATTCTCTTAGCTGTATTCAATTTCCATTCTCCTGGAGAGGTGTGTTCATGGCTAGTGATTCTCCCTGAAGCCCATAAATCAAGACACAAGGAATTTCAAAGTAAGGTCTCTTCAATTTACATTTCACTGAGCCATAACCTCTTCTTCCACATTTCATCTTGAATTTAGACAAATGGTAAAGTGGAAAAAATACTATTTTATTTTTAAATGTCTGTTATTCACTGCTTCAAAACAGAGTCTAATGACCTTAAGTGTTTTGATAGAACTAGTTTTTCATAAACACTTTCTAAGTGAGTTTATAGGATTAAGAGACCTTGTTTTGACTTCTATTTCTTGGTTTTTTAAATAGAAAATAGAAAAATACTAGTCTAGTTGTATTGTAGGCTTGAAGATATTTCTCTTTTAATTCTGTTAGCTATTTTATTTTATTTTATTAGAACTTCATACATGAACAATTCATCTACATAGGTTCCCCCTACTCCCCATCCAATCCCTCCCATACCCCCAATCATAATCTCTTGTTTGTTGTACACACATAAATGCACACGAGCGCACACATACACACATACTACTGAGTAAATTTTGCATTGCTCATATATACATGGGTCCAGCACTGACCACTTGGATTGGAAAACCTATTAAGGATCTTATCCAAGAAGGAAATCGACTCTCCTTCTATTAGCAGCCATTGATCATCTATAGCGCTAAATGACTTCCTTTGGGAAATTGTACAGACATATGATTAGTTTTATGAAAATACCCAGATCTCTTTAGAACACCTTTGCATAATTTCTGCCAAACATTTCTGTGACATTGCCACTGTCTTACCTGTTTTTTACTGCTTTGATAAAATAGCATGGACAAAAGAAATGTGATTCATTTCAGGAACTCAAAGCAGGAAACTGTAGGCAAAACTGATACCAAGACCATGGAGGAATGCTGCTTCTGGGCATGTTTCTATGCTTGCTCATCCTGCTTTTCCATCCACCCAGGATTACCTGCCTGGGTGGTGGGCCCTCCACATTCATCATTAATTGATACAATGTACCTATAGACCAGTCTCCAGGCCATTCATAGAGGGATTCTCTCAGTTGTCTTGACACAAGACACAAGAAGGAATCCACACAGCTACCTGCAAAACAATGACTTTTCCCTTTGTTGAAACTTGCTGTGTGAGCAGATCCCAGCTCTTTCTGGTGCTTTCCTGCCTACACGGGAAGAGCATATTTAGACCAATGGTCTCTGTGTGCTGTGCTCCATGTGGAGCTACTACTATTTATCAGTAGTTTTTCACTACTGAAAAACTATTTCCCATCCCTGAATTTGAGCATGCTTCTTTTTTTTTTATAATGATCTAGAGATAGCTGTTGAAGGAAGGCTGCTTGGGCGCTTGTTGGTTTCCCGCCCGCCCAGACCTTGGAAATAATCACACAGAAACTGTATTAATTTAATCACTGTTTGGCACATTAGCTCTAGCTTTTTGTTAGCTAACTCTTACATCTTTATTTAACTCATTTCTATTAATCTGTGTATCACCACATGGCTGTGGCTTACCTGGTAAAGTTCCATCTGGCTCTAGTGGGGCTACATGGCTTCTCTCTGACTCCACCTCCTTTCTCCCAGCATTCAGCTTAATTTTTCTCACCTAACTAAATTCCACCTTGTTATAGGTCCAAAGTAGTTTCTTTTTTTATTAATGGTAACCACAGGATACAGAGGGGAATCCCACATCAGATAGTGTAACTATCACTAAATTATAATGCATATCTCTATAATCTAACTGCTACTTGGTCAGTTTTTAAAGAATATCTAAACAAAAAGTTCAGTTTTTTTTTTTTTTTTTTTTTTTTTTTTAGACAACTGCCATACTGTGATCTCTATAGTTTAGGTCTTGGAACCCTGAGCAGAGGCAGCAAAGGAATGAAAAAAGGAGAGGCACATATACAGGAAAGATAGACTCAGGATCAGGTGGGGTCTGCTACCTCTGATGGAGGGCACCTGCTACTGTTGGAAACCTGGAACCATAGTCTATTTAATAAGTACAGTAGAGGGATTAACTAATCTTAGTATGTGGTCTCGGTAGGTAAGCAGTCTTGGGCTGAAAACACCCAAAAGGAGAAAACTTGCGTTACTAGTCTTTGCACACACAGAACAGTTGTTCATAAGCACTCAAGATGGCACTCTGAGGAAAGTCTTACAATCCTCTTGAGCCTTGCCTGGGTAAGGCTTTGCCACTCCTGGAGGTTGAAGCACTGGAATTCTTGATGTAGCCATGCCTATGTTCATAATATATATTCTCCCATGACTTCCCTAATTCAAGGCTTCCTCAACTTCTTACAGAGTTCTTTATTTGCATCATGTCCATCCTACTCCCTCCCCCTCCAACTCCTCTTTTGTCCCCACCCAGAACTTCCTCACTTCCTCTCTCTCTCTCTCCTCTCTCTCTCTCTCTCTCTCTCTCTCTCTTTCTCTCTCATATATGTGTTTGTGTTTACATATATATTCATATATAAACACAACCTACTGAATTCATTTTGTGATGCTCATATGTATATGTGAGTAGGATTGACCACTTGTGGTTGCATAACGGATTAGGGAGTTCTTTCTGGAAAAGACAGATTCTCCATTCCTTAGAACCTCCTAATTACCTGTATCTCTCTTTCTAGGGGTAAGGCCTTTTGAAATTTTCCTATCTATGTTTGAATGACAACATATATCACTGTGAAAGTCTTATTTAGGTGACCAAAGAAACAGATAAGGTCAGAGACAGAAATAGAGACAGAGAATTATAGTACACAGCAACATGACCTAGAAAGCCAAATGAATTTCTTGCTTGCAGGCAAGTGTTTTTAAGGAGTAAAGGGGAAGAGAATAGGCCAGTAGAGGGGTAATAAAAAATAATTCAACATTCTATAATCTTTAAATTTTGTTTTAAAGAAGATCTAAAAAGTCTGAAGAGATATCAATGCTTATATAAATTGTAATTCATGGTTACTGAGTATGTTATATATGCTTTTGTAGTTAAAAAGCTCTTCAGTTTTATAAACTTGATATGTCTTCAAGAGAATGCTATATCATTTATATTTACCACCTACAATAGCATATGTTTAGGGGTTCGCTGATAAATATTTAAACATGATTGTCTTAGGCACGCCTAAGTAGGATCTGTTGTAGGTGCTCAGCTCTGTTGATTTGATCAAAGGGTCATAGACCTGTGTAGAGTCATAACCAGTGGAAAGGTTAATTCAGTCATTGATGCCCATGACCTACTATTTAGATGTGATTACATCACCAATTAGAAAACATCTTGACTATAGTTGACACTCTATCCTTGAAATAAAATTACAATTTGCTTATTAAAGATGCTGTCATCTAAACATTTATGCATTCAATGAAGGTGAAACAAACAAGGAGATATCTTCCTTGGACTGACTTCTGGATCCATTCATCAGTCCTATGGAACCTGAGTGACATGGTGAGCATCTAGCGTGCATTATTTCATCCTGTGGTAGCCACAGCACTTTAGAGTCTTTAGAAATTTAGTATCATCTTTAAAATATCTGCCCTTCTGTTATTTCTC
Source organism: Myodes glareolus (assembly GCF_982192425.1). Taxonomy (NCBI): domain Eukaryota; kingdom Metazoa; phylum Chordata; class Mammalia; order Rodentia; family Cricetidae; genus Myodes; species Myodes glareolus. The sequence goes on along the minus strand of NC_142030.1, from coordinate 43,339,818 downwards.
AGACATGATCAACTTTATATATACATCCTTACATGAAGTTGATCCAGGCAGAAAATTTAAAATGTCAAGATGATAGTTAATTTTCTATAGAGGATATTTATGTTTCAATGAACTGCTGTAGTTTTTAGATAACTCAGACTGATTGGAAAGGTTTAATTTTAGAAGCAAGGGTCATTGAGATTACTCTAATATTTCTATCATAGAACTGGTTGAGGTAGAGACATCCAAGTTCAACTCAAATCTGGTTGGCTGAATTTGTCTGTGTTCAACCTGCTATATAAATGTCACTGCTGTAAATTGTTTAGCAGCAAATTTCAAGAATTGCCTCACCCCACTATCCTCAGCCCAGAAAAAAAAAATCACAGCATGCTCTGTATACCGGCCAGAGTAGTATTTTCTGTGATCACTGGTGTGTTGTATAGAACCTGAACAATATATTCAATTTTATCTGAATGCAAATAATCTGAGTCTCAATGTAAAAGAGACGTTTTGTATCTGTAACTTTTAATCATTTTTTCAAGAACTTTAAATTGTTAGAATGTTAAGAGCCTGAAAAGTATCTTTCTAGAATATTAAATTTAGAATATTCTAAATTTCTAGAATACTAAAGAATATCTAAACAAAAAGTTCAGTTTTTTTTAGACAACTGCCATACTAGAGAGAGAGAGAGAGAGAGAAAGAGAGAGAGAGCAAGTCTCTTGTAGCATATTGTAAGTGGCAGGTGACAGAAGTGCTTTCGACTGGCTCTCGATTCTGTCAGGTCTTAATTATATAATTATCGTGACCCTTGGGTAAAGCAGGGGGCAGGGGGACAGATACAGCTTTCATGATACATAATGACCTAGTACTTTTCATTGTTTTCTGAGAGATCCACTGTCCTGAGGCTGTTGGCTGTGAAATCAACTTTAATCCATGCTCAAGTGGTGGGAAGAAGGAAGTGGAAGAGATTGTGCAAACCTGGTGAGGCAGAGGGGAAAAAAGCTATTAATTCTGTGAGCTAAGTATAATCCAAAGATTGCTAAAATTATCATGTATTCTTAATACATTTCTATTTTTATAATAAAATAATCTAAACCACATACAGTGTAAATTATAGTTCATTATTTGGGAAAGTCATGGCAGCAGAAACTTAAAATAGCTGGTCACATCACATCCCTAATTACGGACAAGATTAATGAATGCATGCCAGCTCTCTTGCCTGCCTGCACTCAGCTCAATTTCTCCACTCTTGCACAGCAGAGAACTGCCTACGTTGGGAATGATACCACCCACAGCGGACTGAGTCTTTCTGTATCAATTTACTTAATTAAGATGATCCTCCATTAACATATCCACAGACCAACCTGATCTCAACCATCTATCCTTGACATCCTCTTCCCAGGTGATTCTAAGTCTTTTCAAGTTCACAATTGCAAATAACCCTCACACTGTATTTTCCCTAGGTTTGATGTATTTTATAAATGAGCCATTTGCTCACAGAAGGGGCTGGCACCTTGACACTCAATCTTTATTGAGCATATTAGTGGCAATTACTGCTGGAAATCATCTGTGACCTATGACTACACTTTCAAATTTGTAGCTTACTTTTGGACATGAAGTGCTTGGCTCAGATGCAAACAGAGCTTGTTCACCTTCTTCAGCATCTACATTTTCATCTACGGAATGACGATACTAGCATGGAACACAGTAGCGAGTCCTCAGTGGAGTCCATTCGATTCCATAATGTGTAAATGTACTTCCATACTGCTGTCCAAAGCATATAAGAAAATGGTTTAAGGAAGGAATGACTTATTTTGGTTCATGATTTCTGAGGATCCAGTCCAAAGTTTGCTAGTTCCACACACGTGGGTATAACATCATGGTGGCAGGAGTGCCCAGCAGAGGAGTTTCTTCTCATGTCAGAAAGAAAGCAGAAACTGAAGAAGATACCAGAAGCCAAGTATATCCTTCAAAGATATTCTCAATGGCTCACGTCTAAAGATTTCAGAATCCCCACCACCCAAAAAATAACATCACCAACTACGGAAGCTATTCCACACATGATCTTGTGAAGGACAGTTCATATTCAACAATGAGAATCAGCAAGCACTATGACAGGCAGATAATAGTGTATTTTCCTTTTTCATTGTCTTAATATACCAAAACTCATGACTGCACTGGCTTGTGTGGTCTTGTTTTCAGAACCTGAGAATTATGTGTCCTTCAATCTCTATAAAAGTTGTTTGAACCCAGGCATCGTGGGAGATACCTCTTATCCCAATATTTGGGGGGGCTGTTTCAGGAGGATTGCTAATTTAAAGTCACAATGGGCTACATAGCAAACTGCTGTCTCTTAAAACAAAAGAAACAATTTTTTTTTCTATTCTATGGCCTTATCTGCCATTCTTTGTTGTCAGTTCCTCTAGATGAGTTCTGAACACCCCTGAAAGAACCCTTTTACTCATGTGTGTGTGTGTGTGTGTGTGTGTGTGTGTGTGTGTAGTGTTTGTCGTTGTGGAAAGAAATGCTAACCTATGTGCTTATGCATGTAGATGCCCAAGGTTGATGTCTAGAATCTCAGATAAACCCAGAGCTTATAAACATGGCAAGTCTCGCCAGTCTGCTTGTTTCAGGTGTCACCTTGCTTGGCTGGCATTGCAGAGTGGCAGCCATGCCCTCCCAGTATTTCTATGAGTTCTAGAGACCTGAACTCAGATCTTGTTGACTAGACAGCAAGCAGTTTAGCTGCTGATTCATCTCTGAAGTTCAGAAAGAGCCTTCGGAAGCTCATTTTAACTCTCATCTTTGAGTGTACACTCTTCTGAGGTAGAAGAAGAACTTGAATGTTCATCCAGATTGAACTCCAAGGGAAACATGTGTGACAACTATAATAGCTAAATCTTGACGGGTGTTTCCTGGGGGCGGGGAAGAGAGGATTGAACCCAGGTCTTCACACAGGGTATGTGACACTACACTACTGAGTTAGAATTAGTTAGACCTCTTTACTATTTTGTTAGTTTTTTTTTTTCTTAACATCTCTCTGGGGTGATCAAGCTGACTTTGAACTCAATCTAGCTCAGACAAAAGTTAGATTTGTGATTGTGCTTATCTACATTTTAGTAATTGGGCCTACATGCCTGGGCCAACATTTCTTATTAGTGATACACAGTTTGCCTCTCTGTAACAAGTCCAGTAAAGCTAAAAAAAATAAAAGGCATATCCCAGTGACTGTGACCTAGACACAGGGCTGAAACTAAAGGATAGCTAGAGGAAATACATTTCACCTCTGTCCTGCTGCCTCCCCTTGTACAGCCCCATCTCTGTTCAGGGACTGAGGGCATGTGACCTGAGTGACAGTGAGGGTGGGTAACTGGTCTGAGAGGAAAGGGTCAACAGAACTACAGCTACTCCAGAATTCACACGTTAACAATGAAGTGAGGATCAACAGTTGTGCAGACAATTCAACAGTCAGGGTTCTCTCACGCAGGCCAGATGTTAATCTCCCAGTTTGGCCAGCAGCTGACTTAGAGAATTAAACTTCATTTCTCAGCATCATTGTCACACTCAAAATGGAGTTTTGCTTAAACATTGAAACCTCTGTGCCTCTTATTTCTCCATTGACCTTAATGCAGTTTAATTCCCACAGTCAGGAAAGTTCCGGACCAAATGAAAGATGGCGGTGGAGGGGAGTCTACAAGGATAGGGGCAGTAGGAGTCTCCCTGACCACTCATTCCTGGGCATCATAACAGCCCATCATAAGCCCAGCTTGGCAACCCGCACCTCCTCCCCCTCAACAGCTGCTTATTTTCCCACTGGCTCTAACAACCTTGGCTGCAATTTGATTTGGACAGCTGCTAACCAATGGGTGTGAATTTGACAGTACAGCTGTTGCCAGGACTGAGACTGAGGTAGGGTAAGGAACTGAGGGGATACACACCTCCACACACACATACTTTCATCTCTACACACTACCACTGATACTCACCCCCATCTGTACACACCTTCATCCACACCTACTTCCTTGATACTAATCTCCACTGATATTCCACACGTCCATTTGCGTGGAAGGTTGCGAAGGCAACCTTCGCTGGGAACACAATTTTTAGAGACCATTGGATTAAATGTACACAGGAATCATCTGACTCCAAATATCAACGTCATTGTGATTTTCTTCCATTTTAATTAACATGTATTAATTGTACAAAGTATGGGATTTCTTCAGAAGGGTTTAATGTACTTCCATACTTTCATTTCATTCATTGTTGTTCTTGCTAATCCCACTCCTTCTTTTTCCTTCCAGATTGACATCCATGCTAATGTGCTCCTGTTATGTTGAATCCTTTTATTTTCTCTCCAGTCCTGCATTAGGGAAACACAATATTTGTCTTTCTTAAATTCTAAATCTGATATATTTTGCTTAATATGATAATCTTTTACTTCACCAATTTTCTTACAAATAACACCATTTAAATCTTCATGTCTGCATACTATAGTTCATACAAGCTGCATTCTCTACATCTGTGGGAGAACTCCAAGGCTGACTGCTTATTTTCTGATTTAGTTTTGCCATTTTCAAATACAGGAGTTTTGTTTCTTTTCAGATACTCTGTATTGTTTTTCCTGCTTATAAGTGATATCTAGGGAGTAACAGTCAAAGAAGTTAGCAGTTTTGAGAACCTATATCTGTTAGGAAAATCAACCAATGTCCTGGCTTTCACATAGATACTGATCAAAACACTCTGAAATTGCCAGTCACAAGAGTGTGACCCACAATGTGTATTTCATGTGGGGTAAATTTTAGTCTATAAGGCCGTGTAGGAAGCTTAACTTCTCCCTTGATAGATAATTCTATTTTTAGGTTTGAACATCAGTTTATATGTGTGATAAATGTAGTTTAGATGGTATCTGCCCTTGTGGGCAGAGGATAGGAAGCACTGCTGTCTGGACTGCATTTCTTGGCCGTTCAGCCAGCCACAAGAGTTATTATGTAGACTTGGTTCTAAATTGGCACCATCCAATAGATCTTTCTGCCATGTTGAAAGTGTTTTCTGAGTGAATGCTTAGTGGTCTCACTGGCCATTGACCACTGAATACTGAGCACTACTGAGCAGCTAAAGCATTGGTAATGTGACTGAGTATCGAAACCTTCATCTACTTCATAGTCACATATGGCTTGCTAGCTATTGCACTGAACAGCACAGATTCAAATCACAGCGTCTCTGCTGGCCATGGTACTTCTCTTCATCTTTCTCTATACCATTCAAGGTCTTGATGTAGTCATTTTTCCTGTGACATCCAAGAGATAGGAAATTGATGAGGCTCTCCTAATCATTAGCAGTTTGAGTGCTACGCCAAGGAGTCATAAGAAGTCAGACTGAACTACATGTCCCTGGAAAATTCTAAAAATCTGTGATGCTGGTGAATCCTGAACTTTTGTATTTATTTTCTAAACTGTGCTGACAAAAGGACACTCTGGCTCTTGTGTTTCATTGGCCACTCATTTCTTTGGATATGAGCATAGAGAACAGAGCCAGCGTTTTCTGTTCCTTGCTTTCCCATTAATGCGTATGGTGACCTTGCCGTCTGCTACTCACTGTGACCCTTCCAATGTGAAAGGGATAATGTGTGATATTTGGAAAGTGATTGTTCTCTCAGGATGTTAGCTTGATACATAAATAATTCCATGATTGATTACTCTTTGGTAGCATTATTGGGAAATATTGGAAGCGAGGAGATAGGGCCTGATAGAGAGGGGATCACTGACTTTGTGGCTTTGCAGGATATTTCTTGTGCTCAGTTTCCTGCTTGCTGTCAAGTGCTAGCATGTGTTTCTCCACATGCTAGATATCATGATGCTCTGTCTCCCCAGTAGACATGAGCCCAGATGCAAGGGACCAGAAGGACTGTGGGCCAGACCTCTGACACAGAAGTATAGGAGTTCTTTTCCCTTGTCCAGTTATGCAAGTGGTATAGCCTAACCATCTCCTCCCAGGCCACAGCACTGACTCCACTATAAATATTGGTGTCATCCTTTGAAATAGGAAGCACCACTTTTACCTGAACGTACCTTCTTCTCCATTCTTCTTTTCATACTGACTTATGAACTGAGGCTGAAGAGCTCTTAAATTCAAAACCTTGGCCTTTGAAAATCAAGGGAATCTGCTATGCCTCTTCATTTTTTTATTATGTTAAAACACACAAAATTTAACATTTGTCCATGCTTCTGTGTAAAGCTCAGCAGCAATGAGCATGTTCACCCTGCTGTCCATTCATTACCATCATCTGCTCCAGAATGCTCAAAACTTCCCAGACTTAAACTCTGTGCCTGTAAATCAACCATCCCCTCCCCAGCTATGACAGCTACTAACCTACTTTCTATCTCCAGAAATGTGACCATTCTAGGTAGCTCCTAAGGCATACACTTTTCTTATATGTTCAGCCTAGTTCATATAATAAAATGTCCTTAGTGTTACACATAGCACATGCAAACCTGTGTGAATAATACCCTTGTTTGTAAATGCCACATTTACCTACCAACAAATGGTATTTCTGCTTGTTGACTGTTATGGATGACCCTGCTGTGGACATTGGTTTATATCTGTCAGGTTACTAATTCTCCTTATACAATGACCAGAAGTTTCTGTTTTTCTCATGACTAAGAACTGCTGCTAAACAAATGAGGACCATGAAAATACCCTGAGGAGGTTATTGACTTGTAAAAGGTATCATGCACCAGGTTAGCATGGAATGAATTTAAAGGAGAACTAGTATTCTCTTGATGATGATATGGCGAGCAATTTACGTTGTGTACTGGTGAAGAACAAAAGATATGTTCTCTTGAAGATAATGGAGAGATAAGTAGTTGTCAGCAGGAAGAACATTTTGATTGGCAGTACAGAGGAATAGACAGTAGACAGACATGATCATGTGGCTTGCAATAAGGAGAACAGTTGTAGATATAAATGTTGATTTCTTCCTTTCTCCCTTCTACCAATCTTGTCTTCTTTCTGCTTCCCATCTCTTCTCCTTCTCTATGATTCTCTACCAATTTCTTCCCTACACTAGCATTTTTACTGTTTGGCCTTTACAGAGTGCTGTCCTCGTCTACACTAAGCCACCTTCTTATTACATGGCATAATAACAGCATACAGCAGGTATTTCTGCACGTGTTCCCAGCTTTCCACACAACTATTTGTTCACATGCAGCCCTGATCTTCACTTTTATAGAAAGATTAAGAGGAGCCAACATGCTATGTCTTTGTTACCTTTCTGGAGGATTTATCTTATTCAGGCTTGTGGGAAGATGGTGACACTCATCTTGAAAAGTATCATCCTATTCCATCCCATTCCTAGTGTGTGACATTGTGAGGTCCAATGCACAGCCACAAGACAACGAAAGCTAACATTGCCACATTAACTTATTTGGCAGTTTCCAATCACAGAGTTATTTTCACCTCATTAACTACAATACTTGTCACTACATGGAAAAGATATTACCATATTATCAAAAAGCAATCTTTAGGAAAAGCACTAAAGAGAAGGCTTAGCAGTTAATCAGGCTTGCCTCTATTTCAGAGGACCTTAACTCAGTATCCAAAAGTGACTTCCCAGGTCACAATCTTTACCAACATCTGCATAACTCTCTCTCTCTTTCTCTCTCTCTCTCTCTCTCTCTCTCTCTCTCTCTCTCTCTCTCTCACACACACACACACACACACACACACACACACACACAGACACACACACACACACACACACACAGACACACACACACAGACACACACACACATCCAAATAAATATTAAAAAGTAAAGATTTGGGAAGCAGTAAGGATTTTTTTCTTCTACTGTGCAGATTAAATAATAGGTATTTAGCTCTGATAGTTCTGGCATTTGTGAAACCCAAGACAGGTGCCGACAGAGTCCCAGTCCATTGAGGACAGGGAGAAAGAGTCTCTGTACCTAGAGGATACCAATATCATCAATTTTGAGCATCAAGGCAGTATATGAATTAGGGGAATCAGGTGATCACTCCAGGATACTAGGCATCAGGGTTTCAAGAGTGGTGATTCTGCTACATCCCCTGATCAGGAACACACATAAAGGGGTTGACTGTTTGTCTCAGCTGATACCACAGCTCAGTTAGAGAGAAAGTGCTACACTGGTGACTAGTGTGAAGACGTGTATATGTGTGCTCACACACAATGCTCACACTCTCTCATGTGTTTTTGAGTCATGTTAGAGCTTCAAGTGACATAGCACTCCCCATGTCTTAATTGTATATGATGCGTGAGCAGAAAGATTGGGATGAGGTACAAGATCATAAGTCTCCCACTACACAGTAGACTTCAAGGTTAATTCTCAAAGACTTAGAAAGTAAAAACTTTCAATGAAGCAAAACAGCATTCCAGCTTAAATTTCGAGACCATTTCAAGCTTGCAATTTAATCTACTTAAACTGCTGCGGAGAAAGAATAATAAATTAAAATCCCTCAAGTGTCTCTGCACCATGTGCCAGAGTAAAGCTGTGACTGCTGTCGTTTCTATCTTCTTGACTAATGGAAAAAGAGTGAGGCAATAGCCATCCTTAAAATAAAAAAAAAACTGCAGCTATTATAATGTACATAATTATTCGTTCTTCTCTGAATTCCTTTAAAGCACATCATGTCTGTAACCCAGTTGATTTTCAGGCATAATTTGTAAGGAAAGGAGTTCATTAAAATGGGAAAATACTGTATTGCACTTTTGAGACTACTGAAGTTTCTGTGTACATCTGAGACAGGGTCATTCAAATCAAAATTCATATCAAAACAGTTGGCCCGAACAAAGGCCAACTGTTGACCCATAAAGGAATCTTTACGCTGTGCTGGACTGATAAAATGGAGTCTTGCACTGTCATAGAACAAGTGGTTTGGAAGAATAATTCCTGATATTTGGATTTGCAAGTCTCATGATACTTTAATTTATAAAGCATTGCACACTGTTTTTAGTATTCTCCCAATTTTTTGAAATTCAATTAGTATATCTATTTGTTTAGCATATTTATCAGTTAATTTGCTGAATACTGAGTACCTATTATAAGTCACATACTGCTATGATTCTGGAGAGCTTGAGAAAACACATTTCTGTCTTCCTGCTGCTTGAACATTAGGAGAAGGAGACAGAAAATATGTGAAAAGGTAATATGTCAAGAATGTGAAAAGGTACTACATGTTTTGGAAAAACAAATTAAACAAAAAGCCTGGAAAAACTACAACATACACAGGAGTGATGGGTCTCTTTTTGTGTTTACAATTCCGTACCTACAGAGATGTTTCCTACATGTCCCTGACTTGCACAGTTAGCCAAATCTATACACATTGAAGTCCATTATAACAAGTGTCATGATATTTGCGTTTAAGCCAGGCACATGTGTATGAAAATGCATTTTTAAGTCAAGTCTAGACTATTTGCAATATTCAGTGTAGTACATCTGCTATGTAAGAGTTTAGGGAATCATCCAAAGAAAAATGTCCTTATGTGTACAATACAGATGCAATTTATTTTAGTTCTGTTTTGATCTAAGGTTAATTGAAGCAGTGAGTGTGGATTCCACACATCTATGACAGTGTCAGCTGTCTTAATTGTTCTTGAACAATTTGAAAACTTGTAGTTGATTACTGTCCAGGTTCTGAATGTTAAAAATAAGTCACAGGTTGATACATAACTCTAATAAAGTATAAATTACTGTTTTTGGAAGTTGCTCACACTCCTCTCCTCCAATCTTGCTTCTGTGTATGTGAGTGTGTGTGTATGTGTGTCTGTCAGTCTGTATATCAGAAGTGACATTTTTTTATAGTTTTCTATTAGTGAATAGTTTAAGTTTCAGTAACTAAGGAAATTTCTACAAATAAAAGGTGAAAATATGATTGATTGCCATTGAATCAATTTTGGTCAAGTTAAAGGACACATCTTGTTTTTGTTTTTTGAGATAGGGTTTCACTGTTTAATAGCCTTGGATATTAGCCAGGATAATAGCCTGGATAATACCCAGGAATAGCTAGTTCCTGGAACTAGCTCTGTAGATCAGGCTTACCTCAAACTCACAGGGATTCGCCTGTTTCTCTCTCCTGAATGCTGGGATAAAGGACTCTGGCCACCACCATCCGGCTTCAAGGACACATTTATTTCACTATTATTTCTTCAAGAAATCTGGAGATTATAATGGCTCGATAAAGATTTAAGCAAAAGATGGTTAAAATACATATGTATTCAGAAAACCAACCTGTTTGTTATGGGAAAATGCCAGTAGCCATGCAGTATTGCAGGTGTCACAGCGTTTGCAAGTAAGTGAGTTAGTGTTAGCCTAGCACAGGTTTAGTGCTGTGAGTTCTAGCCATGAGATTCCAATATCAGAAATATTGACATCATTACAGATGTACTGGACCCTTGAAAATTGCCTCCCAATTGAGTATGGCACACTAAAACCTGAAACTCTCATGTTATGTGTATTTTCTTGACTTCCTCCTTTGCTGGGAAATGTTCACATTTGTTGATATGTTCAAAAACACTAGCTTAAATCATCTGTCCAATGCGATAGTCACTGTTATTTTATTTTTATTGCTGAATTCCTTTCCATCGTCTGTTTGAAATATTTGGGGATGTGTTCAGTAACAGACTTGAACAAGAAAGTGCAGGGTGGCCTTGAGCCAGACCAATGGCTCTTTGCAGTAAACATCCACAATTCAAGATATATGGACAAAAGAGTTAACTGTGTGACTCACTATGTCACACTACAGCTTCCTTGACGAGATTTTTTTTCCTCTTTTTCTTTTTTTCTTTTTTTTTTCTTAAATTTTGTCAGGGGTGGGGGGCTGCAAGGGCAGAGGACTGATATGCAGGGATGGAGAATGAAAAAGATCGAGATGCGTGATGGGAAAGAGACAAAGAACAAATAGAAGGAAAGTTAAAGAAAAGAAAAAAGTGCAGAGCTTTATTTGGGGAGTAAATCTTAAATTAAGTTTAAATCTAGTCTGTATTAAAAGTTTTAGATTTGTGGAAATAATTAAAAGCTTCTTAAAATTCTATTTCCTCCCCGAAAAGGGAGCAGCTCTTACTGCCACGGCCCCTTGAAAGGCACCTTTGAAGGTGATGTATAATATAGTATCTAGGTTTTGTGGAGAGAGGCTTGAAGAGCAAAAGTTGAAGACAGCAAACTAGTGAACTATTTTAATACCTTGTGTTCTTTAAAGATTTATTCTTTTTAGTTTTTCTTTGTTATTCATGTGTATGTCAGACAAAGTATATGAACATGTGTATGGATGTGGGAGGATGCCTGTAGAGGCCAGAGGAGGGTGTTGGATCTTTCGGAACCAGCATTTCAAGGTTTTATGAGCAGTCTAACATAGTTGATAGAATTAGAACCCCAGTCCTCATGACAGAGCAAGAAGCTTTCTTGACTGACAAACCATCTCTCCACCAACTTACAGTCTACTTTATAATTTACTTGGCAAATAAGGGTGAGTGCCCATCACCTCCCAGAGGCAACAGTGAGTGTAAGTGGAGGCTTAGAGCTCCTGAACTACAGAAACAGGAATTTAATGAAACTACTTTTAAGAGAGTCATGAGGCTCAAGTGAGCAATAGGACCTGGTGGCATTCAGATATTTTAGCTGAAACCTTTTAATTGTATTGTTGACATTAATTTGTTTTAGAAAGCATTATTTCTGAAACTATTTCTCCAAGGGCAGGAGGCAAATGTGGCTTGTTCAATATTACATTAGTAGCTGCGTCTTCTGCCCTGTAGGGCAATATTTATTAAACAAGTGGATGAAGGAAATCTTCCTGAGATGCTGGTCTGTACATGTGCATATGTGGCTGGACCTTTCTATTTGTGTGAAAATCAGCTTTGACTTTAAGGGAAGAACATTTTGATCACAGAGTTGGACTTTCAGCAATATCCATCATTTGCTCCCATTAAAATCATCAGCTAATTGACACATTACCCTGCTATGTGTGCATAAGTTCATTTTCTGGACTCACAGCTTAAATTGCATTTCTCCTAAGTGACAGTTTTTGAGTCTGCATGAAATAAAATCTAAAAGAAAAATTTCAAAATCTAACAAATAATAAAATAGACCTAAAGAGTAAATTTAAATTGTAGACTATACTGAAGGAAGGTATAAGAAGATTGCCTTATTTATATGCAATTTGATTAACTGGTTAATTAATTGCTAAGAAAATATCAAAATGATAAAACATGAGAGTAGTATAACCACATGTTACTTTATTCAATGTTACTGGGGAAATTAAAAGACTATTGCTTAGCCTTTGTGTCTTTCTACATTTTCTGGGAAGTAAGAATAAAATTTTTGCTCAGTGCCTTCAAACTTAATACCAAAATGTATTTAAAAATTATAACAGATGGTAGATATGAGTGGCAATCAATGCAACTTAGAATCTGAATATTCCCTTTATGATAGATTTTATTGTTACTTTTATTATGGAAACCAAAATCTGTTTTCCTTTTCTTTGCTTTAGGTTGCCCAGTGTCTCTGTCTTAGAACATTAACACAGATAGTGTTCAGGTAAAGACCAGAGATTCACTGGGTTTAGCTACAAGTCATGAATAATGCAATAGTCACTTTACGGAGAGGGATTTAGAAGAAGCTTTGCAGTTCTAGACTTGATTATTCCTTCCTGTTACTAAACTCATTGCAAGAATATGATCCCAAAACATCTACCTTGATGATCCTAATGAATGTATTAATTAGTAACTTAGCAACTTGAAATTCCTTACTTTGCTTGAAGTTGCCTTGAAATTCAGGAGACTGTGGAATTAATATTAGAATATGGTGGTAGGACTCATTGTCTGAAAGGCTTTTAAACTCTGTTTTGAGACAAGGTCTCAGGCAGACCAGGTCAACCATAAATCTGTTCTTGAACTCCTGATCCTCCTGGCTCCAGTTCTCAGATGTTGGGATTGCTGGAGTGTACCACCATGCCAGCTTTGTATCTTTGTAATAAGGGGGATTTATTTGTGGTTAATTCAGGCATAGTAGGAGATGTATTGATATGTCTTTTTGTTAGTTCTGGTTCTTCACCATTTGTTTCATGTTTTGTTGCTTTCTTAGTCTACATTTGTATTCACCCTATAATTTACAGATTCATCATGCTGCCATGTCCACGCATCTGACTTTGCATAATGAAATCCTACAGGCAGCTGTTATTCAAGATAATCAATTATAACAATGTAAAACAACTGTTCTACCTCTCAGGATTTAACTTCTCTCTCATAAAGGACTGAACTAAGGGAATTTTATTTCTATTTTCTGCCTTTAACAAGGTATGGTTGGTAAAATATTGATAATTTTCTTTTTAATTTATTGAAAACATTGACTTTCAGATTTTTTATATAATTTTCAATTTCAACTAAGTTTTTAAAATCCCATTTTAACCATTTGTTAAAACTAAGTGCAATTGAATAATGTCAAAGTGTAATTTGCCTATAAACATATTCCTCAAATAAATTATTAAAAGAGACAGAACACAGATGCTTTAGTTGCTTATGCTGTACTGGTAAGAGAGATAACAGGAATTAATTTCTTGGGGCTTCAGATTGCTTGATGATCGCATAACTTGATTCCAATTTTCACAAATAAACAGTGGTTTTTATTTTATTTTGCCAGCTTTGTCATACCCAACCCAACATAAATGATATGTGTCCACAGCAAATTAGGGAAACATGGTGATCTGGGTCCATTGAATCTGAAAATGGATTTGCTATGTCCTCCTCCTCTGTTTTCTTTCATGACAGAATACACTCTGTGGGTCCAGTTTGTATTTGTTGCTGTCTTCAGTCTCCCTGAGAAAGATGCTATTTTATTGCTTTTTTTATTCCTAACTACATTCTTTTACAAATTAACTTAATGTGTTTCATGTATAATTGTTCTGAATTGAAAAAACTCAACATGAAAAGTAAGTAAAAAAAATTTAATATATTACCCAAGGGCTTAAACTAATGTTACAAACTCAGTAAATGAATAAATTGAGGCCATCAGTCTAAATCTGGTCACATTTAGTTAAGTCCTACCATCTCCTGTGACTTCTCCAGTGTGCCTTATCTCCTTCCCAGTGTTGTTTTTCTGTGTGATGCTTACTAAAACCTGCTTTTATGTTGCATAATCATTTATTTGGTACCTAGGAGTGGTTCCCACAGGTTCGTGTGTATAAATATTTAGTCACCGTGAATGGAACTCTTTGACGGGAAAAAAGGATTAGAAGGATCATGAGGTGTGACCTTGTTGGAAGAAGTATGTCCCTGGAATTGAACTTTGAGGTGTCAAAAGCCATGCCCGACCTAGTCTCTCTCCATTTTCCCACCCTGACCCTTCAACTTATAGACCAGGATGTAGCTGTCCGCTACTGCTCCAGCACCATGCAGGCCACCATGCTTTCTTTATGATAACATATTAGACATAAAACTATAAAGCAAGTCCCTGATTAAATGCTTTCTCCCGTGAATTGCCTTGGTCATGGTGTCACCTCACAACAAAGGAACAGTAACTAAAACAGAATCCATCTCACAACGACTAGATAAAAGTCGCTTGAGGATACCCAGGCACTAACTGTATCTCTGCTTTATTTCTCTCCTCATAAACTTATTACAGTCTCTGTGACAGTGGGAGCTTTGTTTCAGTCCCATGGTAGTACTATATATAGAACAGTGTCTAGCACATGTTTGGAATTCATTCGTACTGGTCAAAGGAGGGTGTTCTCTATTTAAAATCCATAACTGGATGTCTGCACCTTGTCAATGGCTTCTTGCATGTGTCCATTTATATACACTCTAAAGATAAGGATTACCTCAACAGCACCGGGAGCCTAAAAGAAAGGTTTTTGTTTCCAAGACCAGTATGAGGTTCTAGTCATGAAATCACTGTCCTATTATTTATAAAGCACCCTTGTTTATTATATACCCAAGTTCTGACTTCAGGAAGCTGCCCCTTTGCTCTCAAATCCTGTATTAGATTTTATAATATGTACAAAATGGCAGGATCTCCTGAGTAAATTGGGAGCATGGGGACCTTAGGAGAGGGTTGAAAGGGAGAGGGGAGAGGCAGGGAGGGGAGCAAAGCAAAAGGTAGAGCTCAATAAAAATCAATTAAAAATATGTCTGTAAATACAAAGGCTTGAAGAACTTTGAAGTCTTTCTGGTATACAGCTTTAAGAGAGGAAAAACTGTGATTCAGATAGGGTTTATGCTTGCCAGGTCACTGTGGGCATGTTGAACAGAGCATGTAATCACATCACCTTTGATGGAGAGTGATTAATTGTTAGTATAAACAAGAAAGGCAAAATAAGCACTTTTGTGCTGATTACTGTCAAATTAAAATAGCATTTCCTTTAAAAACAAGATTTTAAGTCTTCCTTTGCTTGACTTCAAATTCATCAAATCCTCATCTACAGGGTCATGAGAGCAAAGAAGAGGAAGATGGCAGAGAGTGTGTGTGAGTGTGTGTGATGTGTAGTTGATCACATGGTATCCTTCAGGCTGTTTTATATTGTGTAACACCGACCTCTGTCTAAGGTGCAGGAGAAAATGCTTGATCTACATTTGCAAGGAGGTGAGTAAAAAACCACATTCCATTCCGGTCAGCCTTTGACCAGAACCAATGCAAAAGCATGTTGTTACAAGACACACTGACCTGTGTTACAGCCCACAAACAAAGGTCTAGTGTCCATAGTACAAATATTCCTTAGATCATTCTTGATCGAGACCAAAAGTTTGTTCCCTAAGATCTACATTTGAAACTTGATAGACTATTTGTATTTTTACCTCATCTTTATCACCCACTAAATATGTGGATTGATTAATAATTTCCTTTTTCAGTTCTTTTACAGTTCAGTTTTAAATGGAGACATTCAGAGTACCTAATTTTCAGGGTATACTAAAGAAGTAAGCCCCTCATCCAGTGTGGGAGAATTGTCTGTATTCTGTCAATCATGTTTTAAATAAACACTGATTGGCCAGAAAGAAAGTATAGGCAGGAAAACCAGACAGGAAGTAGAGGTGATGCAATGAGAACAGGAGAATTCTGGGAAGGAGGAAGCTGATTTCTCCCAGTCCTGCCCAGATCACAGAAGAAGCAAGATATAATCTGCCCAGATGAGGAAGGTACCGAGCCATGTGGCTAACATGGATAAGAACATTGGGTTAGTATAAGCTACAAAAGTTAACAAGAAGCCTGAGCTAATGGGTCAATCAGTTTTATAACTTATGGAGATCTCTGTGTCATTTTCTTTGGGGCTTGTGGGCTATGGGGAACTGGGCAGGACATAAACCCCAAAAAAGCAGGCCCCCTCATGTTATAATTCAGTGATTCAGTATTAGGTATTAGGGATGGCCAATTGACAGTGGGGGAAAGTTGAGTTACACCTTTCTGAAAAACACAATGGTTTAAACACCCTAATATCCAAATAGCCTCATCAAAATTAATAAGGACATTTGAAAGATTTTTTGCTGACTTCCTTATTTTACAGATCAGCAACAAGAGACTCAGAAACAGAATGACTTGCTTACCTATGCAAGTGTGTCAGAGTCGCTGCACTATGGGAGGTTTCTCCAAGTCGCAATTATACTTTTGGAAACACATAGTCATTCTGAATATCTGTTCCATCATTGACCAGATAGATAATTACAGGAAAAATTTTTATGATTTATAACTTCCCTTCCCCTGTGCCAAATGGTATGGGTAACAATATAAACCCCTTTGGGAGATGATGAGGACACTGTGAGGAAAAATAATGAGGGGCATTTTTAATGGGTGTTTCCACAGAAAAATATCATTCATGTGGTGAATATTTAATAATACCCTTGCAGCAAGAAATGTAATGGGTCTCCTCACTGTTACTTAGCAGATGCCAGGGAAACAATGTCAGGATATAATTTCATCAAACTAGTTCCTGGGTGAGTTGGCACAATGTGTTTGATTTCACAACTTTTTTGCTTAATCCATGACTTGAAGGTTCAAAAGCTACAAGAGTTTGTGATATTATGAATTGCTTCTTTAACTGTTGCTAATTAAATAATGGAAACCTATTGTATACAGACCTTAAAGGAGTAGACTAAAGGACTGGAAAGAAGCCTCAGGGGTTAAGAGTCAGGATCATTCTTTCAGAAGCCCTAAGTGAGTTTTCCTACATTCATATTAGCAAATTAAAACAACCTTAGGCTCCAATTGTAGAAGATATGTCTCCCTATTCTGGATCATTGGGTCAGCTACAGTCGTGTGTGTATACCCTCACACAGATACAAACATATACAAAAAATGAAAGAAAAATAAGTCCTTAAAAGAGCCACGTGAATGGTGCTCATCTTTGGAGAAGTTTGAGGTCACCAATTTAGAAGGAAATCAGAGGCCAAACATGGTGGAATATACCTATAATCTCAACATTTGAGAAGTTAGGATAAGTGGATCGATCCACTTATTATTATTATTGAGACAGGGAAATCCTGTCTATAAATAAACAATCATTTCTCCTGAAACATTTGTGCTAGGGAGATGGAGGGAGGGAAACCATGACAGAGAGGAAAATGAATGGGCATAATTAAGCATCTAATGTTAGTGGCTTCCATAACTGGCCATATGATCATTTTTCATGTTTTAAATCCTTTTTTGCACAAAATAAATAGGGAGCATGGGATACAGACATGTACATGCTTACTGTTATACTTTTAAAGAAACTGCTTATTAATGAAACACTTATTCATAGACAAGTAGGTTTGGTGAAGGACAGATGAAAATTATCAATGGACCTCCATAGTGTACTGTGTGAGAGGACCAACTTCTGTTTTGTGCTTAAATGCATTTGCTGCTCTGGCAGAGCAGAGAGATTCAGTACCCAGCACCCACATGGTGGCTCACAATAGCCTGAAAATACACTTTCAGAGAATCGACCCTCTTCTGGCCTCACATATAAGAAGCAAACACATGGTGTACATTCAGGTGAACATCCATAAACTTAAAATAAAGTAAATGGATCTAAAACCAATCAAAAGTGAGCTGACTAATACCGTCCTTAACAGACATAGCTAAGAAGGTTCATGGAATTGTAGAATTATGGAACTAGGTTGGATGTCATATATCTGAGAAGACATGTATGTGCTAATTTAGTAG
Source organism: Myodes glareolus (assembly GCF_982192425.1). NCBI lineage: Eukaryota > Metazoa > Chordata > Mammalia > Rodentia > Cricetidae > Myodes > Myodes glareolus. Next base: position 43,321,683 of record NC_142030.1, on the reverse strand, counting down.
GAACTCTAGCACGTAATCAGTGCTATGGGGACACAGCTATTACTGCCACTATTAGTCTTAGCCATCTGGAGGAGCCCACCATTGCTTACCTACAAAAATCGCCTGGATCTTTGCAACAGTTTAATACACTTTTAAATTTAGTAGTGGTGATGGTAGTGGTGGTGTGTGCATGTGGGTCAGAGGGCATCTTGCAGGCATCAAATCTCCCCTTTCACTGAATGGGTCCAGGGATTTAACTCAGGTCATCGGGCTTGGTAGCATGCTCCTTTACCTTCTGCCCCCGCCCCCTGCAAGAGTTGAGATTCTTTGGTTTCTTCCCAGATACAATGTTAGAAGCAGTGGCTGTCAAGAACTTACTATCACCTGAAAAATCTCAGACCAGACCAGTATTGGCAGCTGTGTCTGGGATGGAACTTAACAGCCACTGACGTGCTCATATGCCTTTTGTAGAAAAGAGTAAAAAAATCAAAGCTTGGAGACATTAAGAGGTTATCTTCTTTTCTTCTTACATTTCCCCCCTTTTATCTAGGTTGTGCATATAAACCATGGCATCTGAAACTCTGATAGCAACCCTTTCTAACTTGAGAAATTTTTATGAAACCTCTGGAGTATAAGTATATAGAATAGAAATATCACCCAAACATTTAAGAAATATTTATTTCAACTTTTAAGCTTTCTTAATTCATATACATTTATTTATTTATTTATTTAATGAGTGTTCATGTGTGTATATGTGTGTGTGTGTTTGTGTGTCTATGTCTGTGTGTCAGACATACAACTTATCAGAATCAATTCTTTCCTTCCATTGTATGGGTTCTTGGGATCTAACTCTTGAGTTGTTAGTCTTGGTGGTGAAAGTTTTTAATCACTGATCCATCATACCTGCCCAAAATATTTATTTTTAGAACAATTCTTTTGTATACACATAATTTTACCATTTGTTCTTGAGAACACCAAATTTGCATACTAATAAGATGAAGATTTGTAGACATATTTTTCTTTGGGCTGTCAACTCACAAAAAAATGGCTTGGAGACTTATTATGAATTATGAAGACTTAGCCTATAGCTTAGAGTCTGTCCCACTAACTTTTATAACTTTTATAATCCATTTTTATTAACCTCTGTTTTACCTCATGGCTTTTACTTCTCTCCCATCTTGCACTTCCCTTATCCTCTTTATGTTCTCTGGCATCTTTACCGTGCCTAGATTCCTCTTCTTTTATTCTCTCTCTCTTTGTGCCTGGAAATCCCACCTATTCTCTGCCTACCTAGTTATTCACCATTCAATTCCAAATTCTGATTCACCAATCAGAAGGCCCCTTGGCAAAGACACATCTTCACAGTGTACAAAAACATTATTCCACAGTAGAGGTTCGTCTCTATTTTCACATAAACAATAAAATCATGGCTAAAACGTTGTCACTGAAGAATCTAGAACAACTTTGATAACTGTCAGAGTTGAACGACATTTTTATTACTTTATTGTTTTTATTTATGTGCATATGCGTGTGCCTTCCTGAGTCTACATGTACTACATGCATGAAGAGACCTGAATCCTCTGATGATGACATGTAGACATTGTGTCCTCTGAGGCTAGAATTACAGATGTTGTACACTGCCAGCATGGGTGCTGGGTCCTGAGCCCAGGTCCTCTGGCAAAGCAACAAATGCTCTTAACTGCTAAGCCATCTCCAATTTGTGAGCAATCTATAAAGATGATGGACCACAGTTGATTGATTCCAGAGAGAGCCGCATCACAATCTGAGTTCATTGCCTTTCTGCTTACTGAATTACATTTTTCTGTTACTATATAAAAAATGAAAAAATAGTGGAAAAGAGTTTGTTATGACTTTCAGTTACAGAGGGAAAGGATCCAGGTGGGTGGAATGAGGTGGCAACATATAGGAAAGACCTAGTGGCAGGTTCAGAAACCTGACTGGTCACACTGCACTGTACTTAGAAAACAGATCAAGGGAAGTTGTACCAGGCTATAAATTCTCACATCTTGCCACAGTGACTTTCTTCCACTTGCGGTTTCTATCTATTAATGGTTCTATAACCTTCCAGAACCCCATTACCAGTTGGGAACCAGTAGACAAATATATGATACATGGGAGAGAAAGAAAAACACATATGGTCATGGTTTTGCTCAAAAGACCTGGGAGAAATTCAAGTGAAGTTGACCTGTCTGATCAGTCTGGCCCTGGAATGTCTTAAGGTAGTTGGTAAAATCACAGGAGCTCAGCAATTTGATCATCAAGGTCTTTAACTGTCGTGGGCAATGTGCCTTACCTTCCTCAACTTTAGTTTCCTCATCTGTGAAATTCAGACCTTGATCTTGAAATCACAGCTGTGCTGTGAAACTTACACGGAAATACAATGTGCGAAGTATCTGACCCATGGTAAGACTTAAGTAATGACAACTTGAAAACATTCAAAAGAACAGGAGCGCAGTGGTCTACAGTGGTCATGGTTACGGGGCCTCCTTGAATGCTTCTGTGCAGCATGGAAACATGGGACGGTATTGTGATATGAGCTGAGATTTAAACATCATCACAGTAGCGTCTGGGACACTGGATGATGCATAAGTAAAAGCTGTCTGCCTTTCCTAGGGACCAGTCAGCCATTCAACCAAGTGTGCAAAGTGCAAGTTTAACTCTATTTTACACAGACTAAATTTGGGAGTAAGTCAAAGCTTAGTCTCCTAATTTGGTTGAATAGCATTATTCTCTTGAGTGGTTCTTGTTTTCTAATGAGTGTGTGTGTTTCCATAGCTACTTATGCAGGAAAAGAAAGTTAGTGCTGAGCTTCTTGTTTGGAAGAAGTGGACTCAGCAAAAATTTAGAGGGCAGTCTTGCTGCTGACAAATGAAAAGTTGTAACAAAACTGGATCAGAAATCATGATTAAATCTGGTTGTCTGTTGGATTGGCTTAACTAACACCTAGCATAGTACTGGGTCATGTCTTGGACTATGTGTGTGTCATGTGATATGACATTCTTAGGAAACATTAACTAAGGCGATATAACCCACCATGGTGGGAAAGGTTTGGTGTGGTGAAATGAAGCAGCTTGTAAGACTGCATTTACAATCAGGAAACAGAGAGAGGATGGAAGATGGCCATGTGCAAAGTAACTTTAAGACTCGCTCCCCATGACTCCCTACAGTTAAACCCAACCTCAAGACCTAACTCAGTCTACAGACCAAGTATGCAGATACATGCATCTATAAAATACAATTTACATAAAACTACCAATTCTTTAGTGATTTTACTTGGTTATTGGAATCAACTGTCAAGTGTTTTAAAAAAATTGTAAAAACCACTTTGATCTAATGTGATATAATATTAAGGTCAGCAAACATCTTAACTAACTTAACCTTTAAACTTGTCAAATGTCACAAGCTAGAGTCGTCTTTAGGAAAGGGACCTCAGTTGAGAAAATATCTTCATCAGACTGGCCTCTCACTTGTCTATGCTGCAGGACATTTCTTTTTTTGATTTGATTGGTGGTTGATGTGGAAGGTCTCAGTGCAATGTCATGCCTGGGCAGGGGGTCCTTGACTGTATGAGAAAATAAGCCGAGCAAGCCATGCGGTGCAAGCCAGTAAGAAACAGAGGACTCTGTCTTGAATTCCTTCCATGACTTTCCTTAATGATGGACTCTGACACGGAAGTATAAGCCAAGTTAACCCTTCCCTGTCCAAGTTGCTTTTGCTCATGATGCATAATCACAGCAAATCACAATAAGCCACGGGCGCTAAGGAAATATTTGAAAGATATGCAAGCGATATGAAAATGTATTCTTTTCATGTATCTATTGTGAAAAATAACTGTGTGAATGGACTCTTATGGAACTAACTCCTCCTTTCCCTTTCAGACCTACCATGGGGGTTGGGTAAAGTGGGTATTGGTCATTCTAAAGCAGAAGAAATTTATTATATCTGGTTGTTAGCCAGCATAGCAGCTGCAGTAGGCTTCAGCTGGAGAAAGAGCTCTTTACCTTCAGGGAGTCTATTTGCTGCGGGCCACTGATTTTCCCGGCACTGGCGTCATTGAGCCTGCCTGGGTGAAAGTGAATCTGGGCTTGGTAGATGAGCATTTCAAAATGTCGATAGTTTTTGTTTTTTTTTGTTTTTTTTTGTCCTGGGGAGTGTCTGAAGCTTTCTCGCTGAAATTATTAGGCAATTTCCCAGCTGCCTGGATTTCGACCAATCCAGTCCTTTCCTGTAGCCATTATCACGTCACAGGATGCAATTCTTTCCCAGATTTCAGCTATTTTAAAAGAAACCTAATCTTCTCTAATTCAGGTAATATATAGTTTTCGTCATTTTAAAGTATCCGCCTGGCTGGAGATAGCATTGTTATTTTTACTGCAATGCTCTTTTAAGAAAGGGGGGGATTTCTTCTTTTAAAGCTAGTATGTAGTATTGGACTAATGGTGTAGGTCACCCCAAAAGCAATCGAATGGAAAGGTGCATGAAGCCAAGGTGTGCTGTGATGATCCATGGCACGCTTATGAGGGTCAGCATCTCTTAGCACAGTTTCTTTACTCCCCCGAAGCTCAACGATCTTCAGGCTTCAGGTGAAGAGAGAATCGTAGGCTGAATTGAAGAGCTTGGGACGTTTCCTTCATTAGCTGCCCCTTCAGTGACTGTGCGCTTCAATCTGTTTGTGTCTCCGAAGAAGCCAATTGCCGCATCATCTGGAACCTTTTCCTTTGGTGATCTCTCCGTCCTGGCATTTTTTAACCAGTTTCTAATTTCACTTGAAACCCACTGACAACATACTTCTGTGGTCAGTTTCTCAAAGGTTTATTACTCTATATTTGCCATGGCGAGTCTTAGTCAGTCCACAGTGGGGTTTCTGGCTTTAAGTCAGTATTATTGGGTCATGTGTTGCAATAAGGATTAAGATTTCTGGGTACTTATAGTTGTGAGTGTACTTGATAGTGCTCTAGGGTCAAGGTGCTTAGTCTTGAACTTTTTTCCCTGAGTATTGTCAATACCATAGAATATAAATCTCATTAACGGGCTAGAGAGTTCTCAGCAATTAAGTGCCCTGGCTGCTCTTACAGAAGACCCAGGTTCAACCCCCAGTGCCCACATTGCCACTGCATCTCTTGACCTGAAACTGTCTGTAACTCCACTTCCAGGTGATCTAACAATCCCCTCTGGCTCCCGTGGGTTATAGGTACATGTGTGGCATATAGACACATATATAGGGGTAACACACATATGCATATACAATTTAAAATTTTTAATGTTATTAACTTACGTTATGATTTGTGTACTCTACTGTAATGTAATCAGAACTAAAATAAATACATTCTAGGTTCTATAACTCGACAGGGCATATGCTTGGCTTTCATTGCCTTGGGGAATCTGTAGAACAACCCAGTGGGTGCTGTGTTGTCTTTAAAGACAGGTGAGGAAACTGTTTCAAAACCCACAATGGGTAACAAGCAGAGCTCCTTGATAAAGAGGCTGCTGCAAACTCTAAGCAACGTGAGCGCCTGTGCTCCAACAGGAGTGTTCCTGCCCGGAACTAAATGTAATACTAATTATATGCACCGAGAAAAAAAATTATCTCAGCATCACTTTTAGTGACAAGCTGAGGAAAGCAGACTAATCACACTTTTCCATTTGGGGGACAAGCTTTTGAAATTCTGATTCCCCTTTGCCTATGCATGTTGCTTGGAGCATCCACATAAATCATTTCGAAAGAACAAATAAATGAGTGAGTTTGCCAACATAAATCTTAGTTAAAATGAGCCAAGGTAGAAAGGTATTAAGCCGTGATCAAATAAAATGAGGATTAAACAAACTACACCTTGTATTTTATATTAAAAACTAATTAAGTTTAAAAATCAGGCTCTTTGAGCTGTGTGGGTGGGCTGACTTCCATGTACAGAACTGATTCAGTGATGTGAAGACTCCGTGTCTGTAATCTGAAGTTAAGACGAGCATCTAAGTATCTCTGTGGGAACAAAAAAGGTCCAGTCCTGTCCCATGCTTCAGATGGATGGAAATAGAGGATATATGATTCCTCTCTAGTAAGTCATACTGCTAACCTTGAACTTCAGGAAGGTCTCAGGCCACCTCTCTTCCTCAGCTGAAAGGAAGACAGATCTGCACTTCTGGAAGATGTGCAAACAAATGATCTGTTTCGACTCTATGCATTAAACATTTGGGCCGAGGTATATTTGGGAAATTGCAAATTCGGGTTCAGTTCCTCTTGGCCTTATGTTCTTTGACCTTTAGTTACCTTGTGGACCCACATGAGGTATCAAAGCTTTTTAGCAAAAGCAGCTTCCAGGGAAGCTATTCTCTTGCAGCTGGCCCACCTCTGTCCTTGAGTTATTGGTGGAAGTCAGCACATCCCTTGGGAAGGTCATCTTTCGCTGTGCTCCTGTGCTGCAGTGTAGAATTAGCAGTGACACACACATAAAGACACACGGACACACACATACACAAACTCATACATAGGATGGTCTTTTAAGTGAGGATGCGGCCAATCGTGGGTTTCTTGTTCCCTGTCACACTCCGTAGCCACTGCTGTGGCCTGTCCTTAATGAAACGTAGGCTTTCCTACAGCCGCTACTAAGGTGTACTTTATTCTTTCCTCACCACAAACTATTCTTTACAGAAGAATGTTAATTAGTAACTGATAGATCTAAAGATTGCTGGCGACAGCCCATTAATTCCATTTACTTTAATAGGGCTTAGAAGCTAGCTTGCAGTACAGTTGTATTCAGACTAGATTATAAATGTAATTTTTTGCACCATTAACTTTCCTGATTAATCTTAGATAGCAAATGCCTAATTAGTGGGTGGGGGCAGGGGGGACCACCCAGTCTTTTGGGCAAGGAATCCAGCTGTGAAAGCGCTCCTATGGCCTTATTGTCATCCCTGGGGTAGGACAGATTTGTAGAGGGAGCTGCTCTCATCCCACTGTTTCCTGGCTAATCCCAGCTAGGTATTCATTCCTTCAGAATGTAAACACCATGTGTGCACAGGCACACAGCCCAGATGTGCAGACAGCCTTCCCCCCAATGCTTCAGTCATGATGAGTGCATTTGCAATAGTGGCAAGTT